>NW_010972775.1:19902254-20119580 GCF_000737465.1 Haliaeetus leucocephalus | reverse complement strand
CCCTGCCCGGCGGAGGCGGGAAGCGGCCCTTGGGCCGTGCCCACGCCTCACCTCAGCGCCGCGCACCTCTTGCTCGCTGTCCTGCCTGTCCCCTCGCCTCCCCGGGCCCTGGCGAGCCTCTCCGGTGTCCCCCGTGAAGGCGTTCCTGTCGGCCCTGGCTCCGTGCGCCGGGAGCTGCCCCCAGCCGCCCTGCCCGGCGGAGGCGGGAAGCGGCCGTTGAGCCGTGCCCACGCCTCACCTCAGCGCGGTGCACCTCCTGCCTGCTTCCCCGCTGTCCTGCCCGTCCCCTCACCTTCCGGGCCCTGGCGAGCATCGCGGCTGTCCCAGTGTGGGTTTTCTGTCTGCCCCGGCTCTCCGCTGGGAGAGCTGCCCCAGCTTCAGCCATGCCTGAGGGGCCGAGGGCCTCACCTACAGCATGTCTGCTGTGGGTGGGCGGCAAGGGCTGAGGATGCTGTGGAGGAGCGTCCGGGCTGATGGACCGTCCTCTTGTCACTATACCCCTGCATCTATCTGGCTGGTGGCTGGGTCCCACTGGGAGAGATTTGGTCACCTGCCTGCCTGGCTCACTCCGCCAGCAGCTGTGCGTGGCCTCAGCAGTACAGCCTGGGACAGCAGGCTCTTCTTCAGCTGGCCCTTTCCGCTCAGCTCCTGCAGTTGGTGTTGGTGTGTGAGGGTGTTTTGTGGGAGCTGTGGCGTAGGGACACCTGGTACTCTGGCATGGTTGGAGGAACCATCCCTCTCAGGGATACTTTTCACACCTCAGGTGTCAGGATTTCTCTACCTGAGGTTGTAGTGTTTTCAGGTGGCTTCACAGGGCCAGGGCTCTCCTCTGAGCGTCCTGGTAAGAAGAGGTGGTCTTGCGTGGAACATCCTTTCTGTTTCTCAGTGGTCAAGTCTTAGACACTTAAGATGATGGCTAGTTTGTAATTATTGTTGATAACCTGAAACTACTTCAGAAAGTCACCGAGGTGTTAAGCATAGACTCCCAGTACGTGGTCCTGGGATGTGTGCTTAACTTCTCAGTACAGACCTTGTGATGGAGATTTAGTCTTAAACCTTGCAGTAAGGAGCTCTGCATGTGCTCTGCAGTTGGGGCTCTGGCCTTCAACCCTGAACCATATGAGGGCGCTGTGCCTCAGGTTTAAAAAAAAAAAAAAAAAAAGGCTCTGAGATGCTGAGTGTTTGAGTGGCACTGTAAATTGAGCTGTATACCACTGAGGCTTTCTCAGAGTTTAAAACTGATATCTCTGGTTCAAGCTTTAAATCACTAACAGTTCTATGCTTGTGTCACTAGGCACGTTTTGTTAATCCTGTTCATGAAGTGCTGGGCTTCCAAAGCTACCTACTCCAGCAGAGCTGAAAAGCACAAACAGGCAGAGAAGGAACCTTTTTAAAAAGAGGAATGTAGTTGTAGGCACAGTATTAACTGCCTGAGATCAGGGAATGGAGGAGGGGGAGTGAAAAAGATTGGCGATATTCCCAGTAGAAAAGTTGGAAAAGAAACAGGACTTGTTAGTCTTTGTTCATTACTCCTCAAATATAAGCTGCAATATTGCAATATTTGTTTGTATCACATGAATTCTAAGCAACAACTAAACGGACCTGAGCTAGATGAACTTGGGATCAAAAAGTGATCGGTGTCAAAGCTACTCGTTTGTGGCACCTTTTGGGGACCATAGCCCATACTGCCACATGCGTAAGTGGCAGTGTTGGTAAAGCTCAGCTTGCATTTGCCTGTGGATCTGATCCTGGGAGTGCTGAGAGTGGTGTGGGCAGATGTGTTGAGAGATATATTTCTGCGTGTTGGGGTACTCTTTTTGTATTAGAGGAATCCATTCATTTACTCTTCATTCAGATAATCACCAGGAACAGGAAAAGGGCTAAGAGCAGGCACATGATACATGTGAGCGAGTTAAGGTTTATAATGCCCTTGTGAACTGAAAACCAGAGAACAGAAGACTCAAGTGTCTTTAGGATCAACCCAAACTTAAGATGAACCTCGTTAACTTTCGAAATGGTTTCATTAAATTGATCCACATCACCATGTAGATAGACCTTCTTATTCTAGCTAAATGGACATTTTGGCTTCTTAAATCTATTCTTAAACATGAAACGTATCAGATTTTAGCCCACTTACAGTGTTTACACAGCCTTTTGCAGTGATCGTGCTAAATCAGCATACTTGTAGTGAAAACTGTGCAATTTAGTAGTAAAATGTTTTCTGGAATCAGAGGAATTAAGAGTTTGCTTCAAATTATCTAGGAAGTCTTGAATCTGCTATGAGTGGAACTGAGATCAGGTGACTCCAGAGCCCAAATTCTTTGCCTCCTAGTCTGGCAATTTAAAATACCAAGACCATCACTACAGTGGGTTTTGTATTTTCCCACTGCTTCCTTAAGCCCTGTTTGCAGTGGAAGGAATAAGGCTTTGCCCTCAGCAGCAGCAGCACAGCCTCACAGGTGGGGATATGGACAAAGCCTGCATGCTGAGCTAGAAGACCTTGGTAGTGGAAACCTTGCAGCCTGTTTATCCTGGCATTTTTCTCCTGAGTAGCGCTAGTGCTGCAGTGGGAGATTTCCTGAAAACTCCAGTGTGGGAGTGCTTGTTGGACTTGAACTGGATGATCAGGACATCTCATTCAGAAAAGCTGGTTGCTAAGAAGTAGAGTAAGTAATAATACTGTATCCTGATCTCCAGCTGACTTAGACTTTGTGTGATCGTATTCCTCAACTATGCCATAAATCACACAAAAAGTGATATAAAATGATCAGGGCAAGTGGAGTTCTAATAAAAACAAAATCCCTGACACAGTGGCATGAAAACTGAGCTACAACCAGACCAAGCAATTGCTTCCTGGTAATGATATCAGATTCCCAGTGTGGCATCTAAAGGTTATGTTTTGTTTTTTAAACTCTGCTCGCAGATGCTGCTGTTAACCAGTATGTGGTCTGTTGTAGTTTCCTCCTACAGCTTGCGATTGCATCAAGAACGGTGGCCATACTCTTGTAGGTACATCAGGCCATAGCATGTTTAAGACTGGTGTACCTAAGGTCTCATCTGCACAGTTAAAGTACCGCATGTGAGGATATTCCAATTTGTTCCTCTTGACAACCTGGGAATTGCAGTGTAGACCAGATGTACTATGTTCCTGGAAAGTGCTACTGCCTTCAACTTGGTAGGACTGCATCCTATCTGGGGAATGCAGTTGTGTAAACACTTGGATTATGACCACACCGCAGGACTGAACTGTCCTTTCCTGGTGCTGGGAGACACAGGCAGGAGCAAAGTTCTGTAACTCTTCTAGCCAATGCTAGAAGACAGTAGGCTATACAGGAAGTTGCCTCTTCTTTGGAAAGTTCCAGGTTTGTAAGGCCGTGGTGTGTGTTACCTTGAGTTGTGTAGTGGACTAAAGTCTCTGCTTTTGAGATCAGTTCCTAGATGATGTATGTTAGGTCTCTCTCCAGCAAGGAAATTCCAGTTCGCTTGATACATTTCAGAACTACTTATCCATTGCTTTCAGGTGCAATTTCACAGTTACATTTTGACTATTGCTCTCAGTGTGCTGCCCTTACCCTCTCTAGCAAAGTTTGGCAGAGCAGTGATACCTTCTGTAGAGCTTTTTCAATTGAAGCCTGGAGAGCACAGTAGAGGAGGCCCTTTCAGCACCACATATTTGTGCTGTGACTGCAGTGATGCTTTTTCTGAGTCCTAGCAGGGCTTTTCAGTCCTGCAGACCCAAGATAAGAGAGATAGGCAGGGTCCTGTGCCGTTTGAGAAGACTTCTTCCCTGGTTGTACATGGCAAAATGCTGCCTCAAGCTTTCTGCAAAATTTGGGACTCCCAAAGGCTTCATTTAATATATTAATTTTTTACTTTTTTTTTGGTACTAGGGTCACTTTCACATGTTGAAGCGCTGGACTGCTATGCAGTCAGTTGGACTGCAATGTCTGTACCTTGAAACTGGTGTAGGCTTTTCATATTTCTTGTACCTAAATTTTTGAAACAATTACAGTTTTAAGAGGGTCACAGGTTCATGTTAAAATAAGCATTAGGTTTTGACTTGCAAATGAACTTGAAAACTCTTGTCTGTTCAGGAACCATATCTGAAAGCTGAAAATCACTGGGAAGCCTTTAGAGGCAGAGGTTTAATTCTAAGTAACTTCTCTTCCGTTTTGAAATCTGGAATCTTTGATTTTGGGTTCAGGACTGCTCTTTGGCCTGTCTCTAGTTAAAGTGGATTGTCCTTCTTGGTTGAGGTAAGAGAAGAGCTTGTGAATCCCTCCTGTTCAGGCTTGTTCATATAAAGTTTTCACACTACATCCTAAGAAATGCATGCTGGAAGTTGGGAAACCTTAAACATTTTGCAGTGTTGTCTCATACAATCTATGCAGAGAAGAAAAGGGCTTCTTTTCTTCCAAGCTTCATGTACATTTACCTTTGTTAAACCTCATGCAACTCCTGGTGGACAAATCTTCTAGCTTGTTAAAATATTTCTGAATGGTGGCTCTTCTTTCTGGTGTGTCCCCTTCACTTGGTACCATCCACAAACTTTGTGAAGGTGTAGATATAGACAAGCTTTGGCAAGTATGGGCAAGGAGAGATGATAAAGCATCTGTCTGAACTCTGTGTCAGCCAAGTGTTTCCTTTTTTCAGGAAGGTTAGGCAGAGGTGCTGTAAGTCTGCTGGAGGTGATAAGGGAAAATGCTGATTTTTATAAAGTCATGAGTGTGCATTTGGGTACTAAAGGTTAAATGCCAGAAATTTATTTCCTAGTTAGCTGCAGTACCTGGGAAATTCTGCCCCTGCTATTGCCCACAGTGCTGTTCACAAGTGATGTTGTGGTGCCAGATACAAACACTGTTTGGATGCATAGCTTCTTCTAGGGTCTCTGAACCCCCACTGATTTTCAGGTGGGTGTTAAGTGCCTACGCAGGAACTGGATGTCTGAGTGTGGTTTTGGATCCAATATGGAAGGCCAGTCAGGGCAAAGAGAACTGAGTAGGTTGGACTGCAGCCTCCAGGGAATGAGCAATCTCAAAGGACTCCTAGTGCAACAGTAAATCTGCACTGTCCTTGGGAAAAGAGGAAGAAGAATACAGAAGAGGCCACAGTCTGTTGGTTTTAAGCCTGACTGTAGTTACCTAGGGGAGAGCGAGTGATAAAGATGGGCCCTTCCCCTGATGGTTTGTCCCGTTTCTTAGGTACTTTAAATTGGTGAATTGTCACTTTGAAGGTGATGGCCTTTCTTCCTTGACTGTAGAGAGAGATGATGCCTGGTTTAGAGCAGATGCCTGAAGCTTGGTGAGCTCAATCTCTGTCCAGTGGTAGTGAGTGTTTTCTGTGTGCAACAGGGCGGTGCTGCCCTTCAGGTGACTGCAAGAGCCTCTGCTGTTATGTGAAGCAGGGCAGTGGAGGCATGCTAGGATTATAAGATGATACAATTTCCCCTGAGGAAACCTTCAGCTCTGCTGAATTCTCTTGTCTGGGAGAGGAGCTGTCTGGCATTCATCCATAGCTGGTCCATGAGCTGAAAAGTTAAATCTCTTAAAATTACTGTGCTGGGTTTCTTTGTGGTGGGATTTTTCTTTCCCCTTCCACAGTGGACAAAAGGGAGAGCATATTGTGGTTTCCTTGTTTTAGCAGACTCGGAGGCTGGGACAGAGGTGCAGTCAGACATTCCTGGGTATGATCTGCTTTCATAACTGAGTGTAAACCTGAAATGACACTAGAGCAAGACCTAATTTAAAGCTCTTGTTTTAAATTTGCTTGAATTGCACTTGTAAATAATAACTAACTTAAAGCTGAAGCATGGTTAATAAGGACAGGACTAAAAGCCACGTGTAGTTTATTAAACAGTATTTGTGTTGTTTTTTGTTCAGCACTTCAAATATTAACTTCCTTTTAACTTTGAGGAAATGGTTAAACTAAGATTTACAGTGTAATGGTTGAGAAATTGGGAAGGGGATGGAATTTGTCAGATGTTTAAAACTGTTCTCTTTTCAGCATGTTCATATGTATGTAACTAATGAACACTTAGGAGTGAAAGAAAAATCTGTTAAAGATTCAGCATTTCACAGATCTCGTTCAAAGATGTTGTGAAAATAAAAAGGGCTGGAAAAACAGTGTAATTGTTGGAGAGTATTAATGTGTGGGAAGGTCCAGAACCACGTGCAGACAACGCTGGAGATTTGGATTCCTGTCCCGAGTTAGCCCTCGAGCTGTTGTAGCTCCACCAGTACTACCAGGGGACAGAGACAGAATAGTGAAGCCAGCGAAGCAGGGCGATGTGATTACAAATGCTATTTGAGTGCCAGCACTAACAGTCCCGTTGTTATGGTTGTAATTTCAGCGATACGGTGTGAGGACCTTTCTCCTTTCCCTGCTGTCATTTAGCCTAAGAAAAGCTCCAGTGGCAAGGAAGATAATGTGTGGAAGAAGAGTGAACCACTGGTAGTACAAGAGTAGATTAGAGAGTGAGCAGATTGCTCGAGTGACCAATGTATGTGTAAAACTCTGGATAAAAGCATGTGAGAGTATTTTGGTGGTTTGAAGAACAGGGCCTTTTTTGCTAGTGAGCAATGTTGAGCTGACTTCTAAATTAAGGTTAGGAAATATCTGTAATGTGAAAGATATAGCCACCGTTAAGCACGGTGGTGAGTGGGGCTGTAGTGGGAAGTGTGGATTATTGTTTATTTTCATAAACTTGTCAGTTTGGTTGTCTGCCTTTTGAGGCCGAAATCATTTCAGCCTTTCCTGTTAGTTGAGCTGCATGATTCTGTCAGCTATATGGCCCTGTCATACTAACTGTAAAATCTAGGTTAGATTAATAATGCAGATGATGATGAACTTCTGTGACCCTATGAATTTTTGGGCTCCTGATGACTCCTGTGTCTCGGGTGCTCTGGGATGGTGGGGCTGGGCAGCAGCTGCTTTCCTGGACACTAAGTGATACTGGGGGTCTGGCACAGCGGCAGGTTCTGTTCATACGGGCTCTCACAGTGAAAGAAGGATGAGAGGGAGTATCCCAGCTTTTGATATGCATCTCCCCAGACGAATGTGAATTGGCAGATCCAAAGCATTTTATTTAATTGGAATGATTTCCAGAGATGTGGGGAAAAATAGCTCTGACAGTTACATGGTCTTCTGTTTTACTTCTTTGTCTTCAAAATCCAGCTTTCTGCAGTCCTTGAACATCATACAGACTAGAGAAGAAAAGCGTAGAGTATTTGTCTAGTGCTGATGTCTGATATCTCATGCTGAGTTTAGCACAGTATAGTATCTGGTAGTTGGAGGGTTTGAGGGAAGCAACACGAGGAATGCATTTCTTACAGAAAAAGCAAAATAATGACCAGAGTATTCAAGTTACCAGGTCCAAAAGATCTCATCTGGGCCAACAGGTTTGAGGACTCTTTAGAACCCAACTGGCAAGTTTGGGGAAAATTTAACTCCCTAGGAATACTTTACAGGCCTGATCCTGCAAATCCTTCCTGCTTGAAACTCTACTTGGCTTGTCAGATTAAACTGGAGATTGCTTCTTAACCTATTCCAGGGTGAAGACGCATGGCTCTTTCCCTCCATAGGTTTCACAATTCCAAACCAAATGTGAAACATAAGTCCTTTCCAATGGTTTAAATTATTTTCACACTTGATGCCAGAAAGTTGGGATAATGTCGGGTGGTGATGAAACTGACTACTTCTTACATATTTTTGGCACCAACAAAAATGGTTGGCAGTCTTTCAGGAGCTCTGGTGTGGCTTTTAGTACCATGGTACCAGATTTACAACCCTTCTTCTAAATAATTAAAACCTATATTAAAAAAGGGGGCTGGGGCTACCTCCCAGCTGGAAGATTGGAACAAGGAGGGGAAGTAGTGGAGAGCATCGTAAAGGAAGCTGGAAGAAGAAGTCACTAGAGCTTTTGCTGTCTCTGAAACAATTCTAACAAAGCCCAACTTGTAATTTAAATGAAGAGGCAGCCCTTTTGGAAACTCCAGGGCAGAGTGGGTCTTGTAAACTGGTATGCATTCTGTGGGGCCAAGAAATAATGTCAATTTTTCTTAAAAAATGGGAGCCCTTCTGGGAGGTATCAAGGCATTTTATACTTAATCAGTATTGACCTTGGGGCAAGGTTTCTTTTGAAAGACCCCAAAAGAGGTGTCTCCTGTCCCTTTAGAGACAGGGGACTAATTGTTACTGTCATGCTTTGCAGCCATGGCAAATAGAGAGACTGGGTTTTTTGGGTTTTTTTTTTTTTCTCCAAGTGCACTTTTGAAATTGGTGACCCTTTCTGAGAGATTCTGGTTTCCCTTGAATGTTGTTCAGTTAGTATGGCTGTCAAAAGAGGAGAGCTCTCATTTCTATTAGCAGAAATTTCTCTTGCTGGAAATACTAGGCCAAAGGGATTTCCTGGGTGTACGTGAAGACTGAATTTGGCAGGGAGGTGTGGAAATGTACAATATACAGTATGTATGTAATGTATATTATAAATCATATTAGTACAGTCAGCTGTTGGATATATAGTATTTGCATGTACGTGCAGAGCATTTATTTGGATGGTTGCCTGGCTGGCACAGAATATGGGGTGGGGTGGGGAGTGGGGGGGAAGTCTGGTCTCTCTTTATATGTATAGAATGGGTGTTGTAGGCATGAAACCTAGCAGGACCCCTTTGTAAGGTCCTTTACCTATAAGATGTACCATAGGCACAATCTGATGCCTCCTGGCAGGCCAAATGAGGTCTTCTGTTGCTAGCAGAAATTGGATCAGACCTAGAGAGTTTTCTCGGGGCTATATGGTAAAGAGCTGTATTTCGAGACTTTTAATTGCAATACAAATAATCATTGGGTTAGTACAATGAAAAGTAAGTAAGAAACCCTCATTGTACATACTCACTTTCTCCAATGTGTTATAACCTCAGTGTTGATTACTAAACCTGGAGGCTTTGTAGTTTTAAGGTGATATCTTTGCTTTCACTGTCTTCGTGCCAGAAAAGGAGTGGAAAAGGCATAAAAGAACCTTAAAAACCCTGGGTTGCAAGCAGAGGAGGGCTCTCCTGTGGCAGAAGCTGCCTTCCAAAGATGTTCTTGCCAGCCCTGGTGTAAGGTCTGGACTTGGTGCAAGAAAGGTAGGGGTTTAGTGCTCTGACCGGTAGCCTATGGAGTCTACTGTTATTTAGACAGGGTCTTTGCCTTCCTTGTGTGTTACTTGTTCCAGGGATGGTGGAAAATCTCGTGACTGGGAAGGTACAACTGTCCATTCCCAGCTTGAGCTCTGAAACCCAACCCATGGCTTGCAGGGAGAGCAGTGCTTACTATGTGACCCCTATTGTAGTCAAGAAGAGGTATTTGATCCCCACACCAAAAAAATGTAGGTGTCTCTACAAGTCATACTTAGGACATCAATTCACTTAGTGTTGTCTGCAACACTGATACACACAGGCGGTGTCCTGTTTGCAGGCAATCTCACCTCTTTGCTCTACTGAGATAGTAAATGCCATTTAATAACAATGCAATTCCAGCTGGCAGTTAGAAAGGTGATTATGAAAGGATTTTTGTTAATAGAATTTATTTGTCCTCATGTGAGCTGAGCATCTCAAGACATATGTATTTAGGCTTCCAGCTAGAGTGATGCTCTTGCTGGAGGGAGAGAAAAAAGGGAAAGGAAAGGTGTTGACAAGAACCCCCACCTTTTCTTTGTACATGTGCAGTGCACAGTGTTTCTAAATAGTGCTCAGTGATACAAAAAATAAATATGAGAAGCAGATAAAGTTCTTTAGTCTGCATGATGCAGACTGAACACAATCATAATCACTTTTCATTTCCTCACACTGTAAATAATGATTGCAGTGAAATGGTCTAGGTTCAGACTGGGTTGATAGACAAGGTTAGGATACCAAACTGATGGGGTATTTTTTTGTTCTCTTTTGTGGACAGGTTGGCTATATCCAAATTGGATCAGAGCACATGCTAATACAACCAGTGAATACATCAGAGACCTCATTTAGTGGAAAAGAACACTTCATCAGGCGAAGACGATCCACTAAATCAAGCCATCCCATGAAGTCACACATTCCTGATGAGCACTGCAAGGTTGTAGCAGGTGAGCTTGAAGTGGCTCAAGAGAGCAGCCATGAATATGCAATTATATTTTTAACTGTTGTTCTGCCAGATATGTCTGTATTTTGTAATTCAAGCATTCAGGCAGCTGGGGCTAGTGAAAAATGACATGCATTAATGAATCCTTCTGCTACCTCAAGCAGGAGTCACATTACAAGTATAAAAATTGTTAGGATATATGCTGTAACCTTCAATTTGTGAGAACATAAACTTGATGATGGGTCAGAGTAAACTTCTGCTTTAACCATGCAATGTGACCACTGCTCAGGAAGGTATTCACAATGTTTTTAGCAAAGGCCCAAATTTTGAAACTGTAGTCAGTGGTGAGGTGTGCTCTTTCATCTCGCCTTTCCACTAGGGTTGTGCCAAGTCAGCATGGATAGAATGGTGATACTTGCATTTCAGAATGTGGAAAGCGTCAATGCGGATACTTCTGATTAAATTATAAGAAAGTATCATCTGTGGAGTCCAGCTCCAGGGATCCAGCTCATAACAGGATGAAAAGATATCTGGAGAGGGGAAGAGATGCACAGTTCCTTTTGTAAAACAACTTGCTTTCTTTTTCAGCTTCTCACATGTCATCATTTTTACTTCTGTCTAGCAGAGCACACGATCCATAATAGAGTGTATCAGGGTACACAGTCAACTGGGCAGACTTTGTATTATTTTTTTTTTATTGCTTTTATATGGCCTTATATGCATTTGAAACTGCCAGATGTAGTTCCGAAAGGTAATTTTTTTTAACTAGGGACTTGATTTTGCTTTTTCTTTCTGGAGTTTGACCTGGCAAACTTAAGCTCTAGCTATCATGCTATAGGGCTTTTTGTTTCTTTGACTGGCAACTTTTAAACTGTTTGCTTTAAGGTTTTGTGAGATAAATGGAACTTTTTTTTCCCCCCCTCTTGCCTTGAGTTAGAGGGAATGAGCTCACAGAGATCGCAAAGAAACTTTTAAGGTGTTTGGCTTTCCTTGGAGATCTGTGAACCCAGGCTTGAGGTCTGGGAGTCCAAAATGTGATAGCAACTCATATAGGTATCCCTAGGTTAACTTTAATTTAGCTAGATTGGATATTGAAGGAGCTACAGCTGTGACAGCAGTGATCCTGTGTAAGTTAGGTGGTTGAGTGCTTGAGCAGTTTTTGTCTGCCATCCTGTTACACTGGCTGTGGATACAGATGTGCCTCGTGTGTGAAGCTATTCTGGACCGAACAACAACCTCTCAAGCAATTTCTAGTGCTTTTCTGCTTAAATAGTTTAGCAATATGAGATATATTGTTTCAGTGGGGTTTCTGTAATATAACAAGAGTTGGGAGATGAACCAGCTTCCTGAGAAATGGCAATGATTTAGATTTTAATTGCGTGTCTAGCAGTTGATAGTAGACATTCTCTAACGCTCTGGATTCAGTTCCCAGTGTCATGCTGACACACCTTGCCAGTGTTAGGATCCTGGACTTAACTCCTATGGGTCTCCATAGGTATGTGAGATGCTAGTGGTGTGTTCCAAATTGTCAGTCTTCAGTTGTGACCCAGCGTGACAACGTTGAAGTTGGTTTTTAAATAAAATTAAAAAAAGTAATGATTGTGGATCTGATTTTAAGCCCTAGAGTCTCCATTGGAATGGGAGACCAACAGTAACGAGATCCAGTTCTTTGGTGATGGTCCTCCTGGCAATATTTTTCTCCTGTCTTTCACCTTCCTCCAGCCAAGGCACAACAGAATGTCAGTAGCTTTACTATAATTTTGCACTTGGAGTGTGTGCCTGTGAACTGCTGCAAACCTTGCTGGTGTTCTAATGCTTACCACTTGAAATGCTGAAAAGATGCAGCTGTCTTCACCCTTTTCATTTGAGTATTTTGTTTGTTTGTTTGGTGTTAATAATAAAACAGATGTTGATATTGTTATTTCCTATCATTTTTCAAGAGAAAATGGCTAACTGTATTCACTGATCATAGCAAGGCATCTATGCTGTCTTCTACTGGGCTGCCAAAGGGACAAAATGGGAAGCAGGACTGGCAGGTTTAATCGGTACAAGAGTAAGACTCGCTAGTATGGGAACAGTTAAGTGGTCAGGAACAAAAGCTGTTGTGGGACGTAAAGGGACATGGCAGCAGCGGGAGGCACAAAGGTCTTCCTTATTGGGAACAGCAGTGGAAGAAGAGGTCTGAAGGAACTGACTGGAATAGGCAGCCATGAACTTAGTTTGCTTGTATCTCTCAGTTTTTGTATCTTTCTTTTTTTTTTTTATTTAACCAAGCCTATGTACCAGCAGAGATGACCTGTGCTAGCTCATAAGTTTGCCTTCTAGCTGGCACTGCCTGTTGGTAAATCCTGTAGCCAGGACCTTTATTTTCTCCTCTGTGGAGTTGAGCTCTTAGTAGTTCAGCAGGTTTATCATTCTCATGGGTTTAGACTAAGCAAGCCAATCTTCTTGATTCTCTGAGTATGAAATCTTGGTTCTGGTTAGCGTTACAGATCCCCTATGTCTCTTTTTAGAGGAAACGTCAGAATTCAGCACCACTCTGATTTCCTAGCCAAGTACTGTAGGTGTTGCAGCACTGTGTTCATAGAAAATGCATTTCAGAATTCTTACACTGTAAAAATAAGACAGCCATTAGTTAAAAGCTGAACTGAACCAAAACCAGTCCAGGAAATCTGCCTCATCCTTTTGCCACTGAACCCTCTGACCTTCTGTCTCGAGGCAGGGTGCTGCCTGTCCTTGGCAGAACTGAAATTTCCTCCCTGAGAAGAGGGACTAAAGGAAAGGAAATTGGGGAGACACTGGGTAATTATATGGGATCATAAATGGAAAGAGGAGGTGAGTGAGTACCAAGGTATCAGAACTGTAAAAATAAGACATTAAAAGGGGACACTGAAAAAAAGTGTTTCCGGTAGCAGCTACTGCTTCCTAAAGGCTTCTGGGGACGCACTACATGCTGCTCTTCTCTGCTTTGTCCAAAAGGGAATATGAATAGACCCCACAGTTGCTGGGATCCTCCCTGCAAGCTTTGTCCTCCTCATGTTGGCCCAGAGGCGATTGACAGGCAGGTCCTGAGCTTGGGGGACCTCATGGCACGGGCTAGGTGGACCCTTGGTCTTACATGATGTGATTGCACTTAACTCTGTGTGTCAGCAAAAGTAATTACGTATCTGTTAGGTTCCTAATCCATGGACAGCCTGAGGAACTAGAGTCCCTACTGCAAGGAAAGTCACTGAAGTTCTTATTTGTTGCGCTAAGAGCACACACATGCACACATGCGCACACACTACTACCATAGCTCTGCTCAGGCAAACGTGGTGGCCAGGCCACATGGGCTGAGTGTGTTTCTGGCTTGAGGCAGAGGGAGATTAATAGTCTGATGTAAAATTTATTTAAGGCTATGGATCTTGTTCTGTGACTGGACTTTTTTCTAACTGGTGTTACTTGAGGGGCTAAGCTAGGACTGGGTTTGGGGAGAATGTGGGCTTTTCTCACTCTTGCGGGAGACCAGGATAGCTTTAGTCCCTCCCCCAGCAGGTAGGTGAGGAAAATCTGGGACTGTGTGATTCCCTGCCCTGCCCCGGGATCACACAGAAGTTTGCAGAACAGCTGAGAACAGAATTTGTATCCCTTGGGTGCTTATCCTTTGTGTTGACTGCAGGCTGGCTATGCTAAAAAAGGGAGGAAAGCACCTGACTGCTGCACAATGGGGAGTGCTGCTTGCTCGTGCAAACAGCCACCGCTTCAAGTAGCCGTGTCATAAAATAATGAAATTGCTCATGGGCCTTGCCACTTAAAGGCAGACTCCTGAATGTTTTTCATTGTTGCGGGAAAGAAATGTAAGTCCTGGCTGTTAATAGGCTTAGCACGTTAACGACCTAATTGACTCCTGTCTGGTTTGGATTAACTTTTGTGCACAAGGAGTTTAGAAACAAAAAAATTAATCCTCTCTGACACACAAAAGGTCCATTCCTAATGAAATTGTGTGGAAATGATGATCTAGGGGCATGCTTCCAGAGTTTCTCCTGGGAAAAGGTCTCTTTACTATGGTACGCACCAACTGGCAGTGTGAAGGACTGTTCAGATTTGTACTAGAGGTTGTTTTTCAGTGGCTTGTAATTTGGCTCATCCAGGCTAAAACTTGGCAGGAAAGAATGGAGGTTGTAAATACGTGGGAAATATTCACATGCTAGACATTTTAGATACACATCCTGTATTATGCAACAACAGAAAAATACATGTCTGTGTAAATACAATATAAAATGAGTATTTTTCAAAGCTGCAGAATTGCCATGCTTGGGCATTTTCCAGTCCTTTGCTGTTCTTTTTGTATTTTCTGAACAGACAAGAATCACCTCTAAAGGTATTTTCTTCTTAAAATTTTGTAATTCAGCAGTAACTGGCATGATCTGGGGTTATTTGGAATTCAAATAAAATACAAAGCATCAGATGCTGAATTTTTAATGTTTATTGATCTTGTCTTAAGAATTTAGACAGGGCTAAATTGCTCAATCACAAATTTCTGTTGTCAGTAGTGGTCCAGTGATATATGAACTTAATTGATTGTAAAAAAAGATGCATGGTGATATAATGACTTGTGTGAATATGTGTAGGGGGAGGAAGCAAGCATTTCAAGAAAGCAAAATGAACCTAATCAGGAAGTGCCAGGTGTCAGCGCTACTGAGGGGATAGAGAGCACAGCTTTCCAAGGGCATTCCTCTTGCGTTCCACCCAGAAGCGTGGTACTTTCCTTGCAGACCCCGGCCATGGGAGAGGGAAACTGAGCTGAACAGTTCCTTGGGGCTAGGTAATGCTAGCAGTCTGGTTTGTAAGTGGTTGTTAAAATCTCTGAAACAACTCCTTTAGTCTAAGTGGCGTAACATGTCCTACAGCACTCAAAATTATTTTTAGAGCTGCAGGAGAACTTTGTAGGAGCCAAATTTCTCCTGGAATAATCTGTTTAAGAGGATTAATCTGGCTGTAGTCAGGAATGGGAAAGTACTTAGGGTCTTGCATGACTGGATCTTTGAGATTTGAATCTGAAAGTGCCTACTAAGGGGTTAAAAAAAAAAATCCCAGGTCTGTGGATTCAGGGCTGATGTTTTAATTCTTTTGTTTAAATTCTGAAGTGCTCCATCAGCAAAGGACAGATCCCATCACCGTGGGCCAGGTGCTATTGTTAGTCATATGATATGTGTATAAGTATTTTTTTTATCACCTCTCATCCAGCAGGAGAAAGAGTTCAAGTCACAATGCACATTTCCGCTCAGACATGAACATAAGCCCCTGTGAGGCAAACAGAAAACCTATTAAAAGGTTTCCAGGTGCATGTGCTGTGAGGGGGAAGGAAGGAATGGTTGGGTTTCATTTGCTCTGAAGCATGGCATCATTAGGAACATGGGAAATAGCTTCACACCAGTGATGTGAAACACTTCTTCGGTTCTCATCTCTAGACACTGGGCTGCATCTGGGGCACAAACCTGCTATCATACACTGTTCTGATTTTAAAGAACAAGTTTGATGACTTTCTTGTCAAAGGTCCTAGACTAGTGGTCTTTCTGGAGAGAGAATGGAGCCATAGGGAGTTTTGTTTGTAGGTTTTAATACATATAAATAAGAATTTCTCTACAGATAAGCCAGGTGGGAGAGAAGGAGATCTCTCTTAATGCATCATACATGATTTTTGCAGTGCCATTGGGTTTGGCCTAGACCTCCACGAATAGACTTCTCAATTTATTTGTAGGGACAAGAGGTAGCTGCAGGGCTAATCTATGTTTTGGCAGTATATGTGATTCCCACCAATCTCTGACCCCATAGGAATAGCTTATGGTAGACATGAAATGGGCGGACCAGAGAGGACTGCAAGGGAGCTGTACTGTCTCCTTTATTAGCCACCTGTAGCTAAGAATGGGGGTAGAAAACACCTGAGATGATAGGGCTTCTTTCATTGCCCTGTCTCTCTGTGACCTTGTAATATATACAATAAAGCTCTTCCCATGTGACAATATCCCCCACACCCTCACCTGCATTAAATGGATATAGTTATGTTAACTATCATGGAACAACAGTAGTTTAATTTGCTGAGATCTGGTCACATATTTTGCATGTTTCCTATGCCATCAAAGTCTATGGATGGGAAAATTTTTCAGTTTTCCTTGGTGAGAGAAAATATCAATGTTAAAGACAGCATCAAACCATGTTATGAAAGCATAGGAATCTCTTCTAACCATGTCATAAAACTTTCTGTTTCTCTGGGAAATGTAAGTTCTGTTATAACTTTTCCAAAGGTCTCCAGTGATGTATTAAAGTCCCCTTACATAGAAGGGATTTAATATAAAATACAGTCCAGGAGCATGAGAGAGAGCAGCTTGTCTTTGGAGGGAAGGTTGTTATTTCATGTTTATGATATAGACCTCACAAATTACTCTTAAATGTGGGTTTGCTTTAAACCCTTTTGTCAGTTTAAATGAACCAGTTTTCCTTTAATGCAAATGTGCTGCATGGAGAGAAGCATATAGTGAAAAGACGGTAAGATCAACCTTTTAATTCACAAAATAACAATGCATTGCTTCTTTGTATAGTTACTTCTCAATCTGTTTTAACAATTAATCAAGGCTGGTAATAATTTAAATAACTGCTAGTATGCAGGTATCAAATGTAGGGAACGCTATTCCTGAACAGGTATAAATCCTAAACATATGTTACTGCTATGTTGCATTTCCCCATCTTTAATCATTGTCTCTTAGCTGTGTTTTCTCTGCAGGTTTGGCTTGGCCTGAAATAGCAGTCGTTATGGCCAAAAAACATGTGCACTAAAAATAGAAAGATGTAATGCAACCTGTATTAGTCCATATTAGGAAGCATCTGTTGAAGAATTAAAGCAAGGATTTCAGCAATGGGCTATCCAGGAGATGTAATGTGATTAAGTGTTTGCAAGCATAGAAGTATTCCTTGTATCAGAAATTCGGTACTTTACCCATGAGAGTATGTCTTACTTGTGTGGATAAATCCCTTGGTTTCTCCAGCTCCGTGGTCTTCCAAACAGGGAGTCTGGATTTTCCCTGCAAGTGTGTGATTGTTTCCTTATGGCTGGTAAACAGCAGCCTTTTGGAGCAGTCTACCATTCAGAAGTTGTCTTTTTCCATCACATGTGGCAAGTGAAGTTTTATTGCTGGTCTGTTCTGGTTGCAGCCCTCAGCATGAGGGCAGCATGGATAATGTGAAGCAGGAGGGACTCCAGTTTCTTCTTCCTTCACTGTCAAGGTGCAACAGAGACCAAAAAAAAGGAGATGCAGATATGTGTAATGCATGGATTTCTTCCCCTTCCAGAGCAGCTGCACGCAGTAGAGCTGTATTGCTCCTTCACTTGGTTCCTAATAAAACATAGTGCTAGTTTCCATTGGAACTTAACGAAATATAAACTGGCAGGTGGTAGTGAGCTAGGTTGTCTGGTGTATGCCATCCTTGTGTCATGATGTTCATGTGTATTCAAGTGGTCATTCTGGCTAGAAACGCAGACAGGTGGCTCCAAGGAGACTAAGGTACATCAGTTACCTTTTAGCTGTCTCTGGTTTTTTTCCATATCATCATAAATCGTATCTTGGGGTTAGAGCCAAGAGTTGGGAATTGGGCCTCTGTTGGCCTCAACTCCCAATTTATTTGACCTTTGACCTTCAGTAGATCCCTTGGGATCTTTCTTATAAAAGCTACCAAGCGTTGGGCACCTACATGTTTGTGTGGCCAAGATGGGAACACTTGGGGGCAGGTTTTGCCTCCATTCAAAACTCTAAGCTTCCTTTGAGGTAGTTTGTAATTATGAGTGATCAGTCATAGGTGTCCCAGACTGTGAACCCAAGACTGAAGGCCCAGAAATTTAGAGGCCATTTAGACTGTAACCTCTAACTCTCAAACAGCTTCTTTATTTGCAAATTAGGGCTACTAACTCTGAGCTGGCAGTGGTACCAAGAGCCTTTGGATCTGAAAGTTGCTCTAAACTGCCAGTTTCTTTCTCAGCTGATCTGTTCCCTGTGTAGTTTGACATATCTGTATACATTAGGGATTAAAAATAACTACTATGATACTTTTTACTTCACTTTGACCTGCTGAGTCAGCATCATTATGGGAGATGAACCTGTATTCTTCACTGGCTTTTGCCCGGCTTTCAAGGAGGTCTGCCACCTCTCTCAAGGTATAGGTGTAATGGTGAGGTCAGACTGTAGGTGGGGAGCCCTGGGTTTGGTGAGTCCCGGGGCTCTTCCAGCCTCAGCAGAAGCAATTGGAGTTCAGCTGCCAAAGCCCAGGATGGGTTGGTAAGGCTGGCAGTTGTAAAAACATTCTTTGCAAACTAAGCACGTTCACTAAAGACTCATTAAAATAAAATAAACCTGGAGGCCAATGATGCCATTTTTCACAGTATAACTGCAGCCAAGCATTTCGTAGTCTCTAAAGCCCTGAAGTGGGTTAGGGCTGTGCTTTGTGATTGGTCTCACATCTGCTGAGTTTAAGTGATCAAAACTGAGGAGTCTGAGTTCAGAGTCTTATGTACATCACTCCTTATCACTTGGACCTAATTATGTTTGTGTTACAGGATCTTCTCCCATGGCCCCAAGCAAGTTGGGATCATTGTGTGTCTGTCACAAACAAAGGAAGTCAATTCAGCTTCGGAGAATTTACAGCTAGTAACAGAGAAAATCAAATACAGGATGAGAAATGGAGGCACAGAGGCTAAGAGGGGTGGCAGAGCAGATATTTCCATTCCCACTTTAACGGTATTACCATTAAGCCATGCTCACTGTGCCTGCTTTCTGTAACATTAAATTGTCTTCTCTGTCTTACATCAGTGAGTCCTTGTTTCTAGCTGGATGGAAAGCCTACAATGAAGGTGTCCTTTTAAAAGGAGATGAGCGCACATAGTTCGGGAGGTGGCAATCTTTGAAATTCAGCTGACAATTTGAACCAGTGAGCAGACAGAGATCATAGTGCTTATCCTGTGCTGTCTTACAGGCCTGACATTAAAGACAAAGTCCTGATGCATTATGTTGACGACTGAGCATGCTTTGCAGAAGAAAAAGGTTTTAACTGATGTGTCCAAGCCACAGACTAATTTGGATAACAATCTTTGCAATAAAAACTCTGGTGTTTGAGATGCAGCACAGAGTTCGTGACTTCTGTCTGAAATTCTTTTTGCTGCTGTGCCAGACAAATAGTCATGAACTTGTAATTTGGTAAAAAACAAAACAAAACAAACCCCCAAACCAACCAAAACAAACAAAAAAACCAACCCAAACCCCCCAAACCAAACCAACAACAACAAAAAACCCAAACCAACCAAACAAAAACCCATCTAAATGTTTTTGGGAGGTGGATTAGGGAGCAACGGCTCATTCTGCTACACAATGATTTTTCCTACCAGTTGACACGTGATTTTGTCTGCCATTCTAGTCAGAAAGAAATCGGGGGTGCATAATCGTTTTGTAGGACAAGGCATTAAAAATGAGAGGACAGCTCTCAGTCTGTTATCAGCTGTGATTTGCATGAGCAATCATTTTTAATCCATGAACTTCGGACTACCCACTGGCATCAGCTAGCTGTGGTAAATCTGAAATCTCAAGCTTTTAATGGAGGTATAAAAGACCAGTGCACAGGGACAATTTTGTGCTGTGTCCTGACAGAGGTGAAGGGGGCTCCATGTTCCCATGGCTGGAAATAGGTTGGGTAGTGCTGGCTGTGGCAGAAACTCCAATAGTGCCTATCCTTCTTAGCTTCCTTCTTCAATCCTTGCTTGTATCTACTCTGAGGTGGATGCCACAGGAAAGATGTAAAGGAAGCAACTGTGTGGAGCAAGGGCCCTGGAGCTGAAGTGTGGTGGGTTTTTTTGGTTTGTTTTTTTTTTTTTTTTTTTTTTTCAGGAGATCAGTGTTTTGAAAAGAATCTCTCTGTTGTTGTATGGATGAAAGCGGCAGCTGCAAGGTGACCAATGCACAGAGCTGTGGGTGTGAAGACCACAGGAGGCAGTGAAGGGATGTTTCTGGTTGTGTCCATGAATTTTGAACTGGTCCCCTTTATGTGCCTGTGGTGATCTCACAGCTCTGAGCTCTCCCGTGATCTGTGGTTGCTCTTTCAGCTCAGGCTGTGTTAGCACATGTCCTTCAGTGGGCTGACTGCTGCAGCATTTTGTCATCCTGGAAGTCTCAGATCTCTAAGCCTGTTCAAATTTGTCTTGATTATAACCATGAGCAACTTGGTCCTCAGGCCGAGCAAACAAGGTTGCTGACTTGTACAGCTTGTGGGCATCCACCATGGTGATGCCGTGCAGTCAGTCTTTTGAAGAAGCTGTTCAATAAACAGTTTTGAAGCAGCTCTGCTGTCAGATCCAAAGAAGAGTAGTAGATTGATTTAACAGTAGCATATTTCTCTTGATGTGTTTTTAAATAATAAACACTCTTCTCTGTGTTTCAAACCACCACACTTTGATCTTAATTCAAACTAAAAAAGAAGCCTGCCTGTATTTTGTTTAGGTTTTGCTTTTGGTCTGGTCCTGGGATATAAATGCTGGTGCTGACTTCCAGTTTCTGTTTCACTTCCTTCCTGGGCTCCATTTTACACCTTGTCTTCTGGATTTGCAATGAAATCAAGTCATTATGCTAGATTTGAAAACTTCTTTGGAATTAGTGCAGTGTCTAGGTTAAATAGCAATGCCCAAGAGACACAGATGCAGTATAATGATCTTTTTAACACAGAATTGATAGCCTTTTGAGAGGTGTTTGTATCCTACTACTGGTACCAGAGAAACTTTGTGGCATCCTGTCCTTCTAATAATTCAGGAAACTTGTCCTTCCTCTGACTGACATATTGTTTTCGGTTAACTAGTAAGCGTATACCTCAAGAACTTGCTTTCTTTCATTTCTAGGCTTGGTTTGTGTGCAAGATCTTTTTCTTCCTTTCTGTTTTGCTTTGGAGAGGTGGTGATTTTACTTCTAAGTGAAACTAATAAAGCCTGCCTAATGGGAGTACCAGTGAAAGATTCTCTAGAAACTCCTGGGAGAGCTAATGTTAGCTGTTTGCCCCACTTGCATACTCTCTTCTCCTTTTAATGTTGCTGAAGTAACAGCATAAAGGAAAACAGAGATAGCTTTCCATGTGAGGGTATAGAGATGTTAAAGGGGTCATGGGTGGAGGGAAGTTAGCAGAGGGCTTCCTGAGGAAGAATTGGAGAGGATTTTTAAGGCAGCAATAGAGAAGAGCTTCTAGGGAGAAATCTGGCCTAGCAGAAAGAACTCTGCAATTTTACTTTTATTTGTGGCTTTTGTTGAACTGCATCCAGAAACTCTCAGTAGGTTTAACTAGAATGAGGTAGCTAAAATTACAAAGGGAAAGATTAGGGAGAAAAAAAGTGGAAGGCTATAGGAGGAGAAGTTGCTTTTCAGATGAGTCTGGGAAATAGTGTTGGAAGGGAGGTAGGAGGAGCAGGACAGCACTCTGCAGTTACAGCAAGAATGTGCCAAAAACCAGACACTGCTAGACAGGGCTTTTGGTGTGTAGTAGGAAAAGGTCATTTGGGGTGGTTCCATTGGAATTGTACATCTGTTGGGTTGCCATAAAAAGCACTGAACATGAGGAGTTTTCTACTGAGGCTTCAGAAGAGCTCTGTTGTGCTCCTGGTCGCAGTAGGGACTATGTTTTTTTGCCATTCTGAGGAAGATTTCAAAGACTGCTGGACAGCAGAAAGTGATATGATCATGTTGCTTTGCAGGTGACTAGCCAAGGAAAGGTAAGACCCTGTAAATAAAAGCCAGCTAATGAGCTTGTGCAATGTTACATCCCTTTTATACTGAGGATCTGGGAGTGTATCGCGCTTCTCCCATCACCTAACAGTTCTGAATTTTGTGGAATATTTGGCCAGATAGACTGTGTAACACACTGTCAAAGAGGCTGGCAAAAGAGTAATGTCCCTTGTGCCTAGTCACCCGCAGCATATACGTGGTGTGTTGTAGATTGACTGTTTCAGCTCATATTTCACATGAAGTTCTCTGACCTCTTAAGCAGGGAACACCTGACTCCTAAAATAGCGTGCAGTTTGGTTATGTATGCTCCCCACAATGTAAACTCCTCTGACAGGCTCCTGCCCATGTTTTATGGCCTCTTATGCCTTCACAGTAACACTTAACATCTGCACCACAAAATTTGTAACATCAGTTTGTTCAAATAAAGAATCCACCGAGCATTTAATCCTTGTTTTAATGGCTGATGTTTATTTTAGTTTGGGGTTTCATGTACTCATGGAGGGATTCTCTGCCCATAGCCCATAAATCATGCGGGGCAGGAGTGAGACTTCTCCGTGCTGGCTTGTTGCTGAAGTGAGGCTCTAGAGATGAGTTTTTTCTGATTGACCTCCATAAAGTTGACTCACCTCAGGTATGAGTTGCGGATGTGTTTAAAGAGGGTTTTTACTATTGGTTTTGGATCTTTTTCTCCTCTTCATCAAATGTCTGTGATATGGGACGTGTGTATTTCCTTTGTTCTGTTCGGGATGGTTCGTACATGCAAAATGATAGTTACATTTTCGCCATAAGCTTGATTATCCTGGAAAATTGTTTGCATGTGTGGCAGGAAGGAAGGTGCAAATAGAGACCACTCTGAAAGTAGCCCTCTGCAAGGACAAAAAGGACAGAAAGAACAAAGAAAAATTACCCTGTAGAGGAGCTACAAACTTGAAAACAGAAATCCAAAAGAAAAAAACCAAAGAGACACACACTCAGTCTTCTATTCAAGTAGCTTGTGTTGCTTTGCCTTGCTTCTTCTGTAGTGTATCATCGGTGACCAGCTGAGCTCTTTGTAGGCTCCCTTTAGTCCATTACATGTTGCCTGTTTTAAGTGCTCGGTAAGCTTACACTTGGACAATGTGAGGGAGAGGATGAGAGTAAGAGCCCAGATTCTCTAAGTTAGGTCAGTTTGGCTGTGTTTCTAGGCAAGTCTGTGGGGTGGTAGTTTTCCACATACAACCTCTAATCCCTACCACCCAGTGGAAAGCAGCCAATCCACAGCTTCAAGTAAAACTCATGGAGGAATGGGGGCCAGAGGCTTTGTGTGAACCAAGACTACCCAGCAATTTGCCAGGAGTCCCTTTACACTGCTGCTATCCAGAAATCACACCTTTCAGAGTTTTGTACAGCTGCCTTCTGCAAAGAGGGGCCGAGTGGAATCAGCAAAGCCTCGCCAATTCCTTCATCTGCCTCTGGAGAAGGGACCACGCTGGGCAAATGGCAAATGACCATGATGTGACCTCTTCTCCCTGGAGTGCAAGCTACAGTCTAGCATCGTGGGTTCCTCCTCTGACACAAGTAGCTTCTTTTCCACCAGAAAGGAGATTTTTTTTTTAAAGTGAAAACCCAGAGTACTCCAGATTTATTTTCTTCCACTTAAGTGTTTTTACACAGCTCATTCAATGTCAGGCCCAGATTTCTGTGAGTCTAGGCCTAGCCCCCCGATAAGAGCAACTTTTCTATAGGCAGGAGATTTACACTAGCTGAAAACTTTTAATTTATTAGGGAATTACCAAAATAAGAATTTGATGGGGAATTGCTGTTACTTCTAGGAAGGTTCTGATTGCTAGCAGCAAGACCCAAAAAGTCAATGTTCTTACTGGAATGATTTACCTTCTCTTCCTTTTTCTCTGCTTTCTCCCCTGGTATTTAAATGATAACCTTCAAAGTACCACAGCTAAAGATGCGTGGCTATGCAGAGGGAGGGATGGGTAGTTGAATGGAATGGAATGGAATAAACAAACAGACAAACAAGAGCTTTTTCACAGAAGTTTGGTGAAGTCATCTCCATTTCATAGTTGGCAAATCGAAGGTGCATTCATCTTTTGTTCCTTCTGGTATAGTCACTCCATTTTATTTCATTGCCTTTCTAAAGCACTTAGAAATATAGAGATCCCCTGCTCTGTGGCAGCTTTGTCGTGATTGCACACTTTTCTGCAGCCGTCCTGCAGTCCATGCGAAAACAAGCCTTGAAACTTGGTTATTTTCATCTTTGCTGCTGGCATGTAGCTTTCATTATTTATGAGCACCCCAAGTTTTCATTTTTTGCTTGTCCATGGGCTTCTACCTGTCTTTTTAGACCCAGGGGGATATTTCCAAACTCTTAAAAAAGATTCAAATCAAATTTCATGGTTGTTTTCTCAGTTTAAAATATGTACCGAGTGTTTACAGTCAATGCCTTAGGCAGAAAAGCATGTGCAGAGCTATACTGGATGACTGCTAGACTACTCGGAATAGGAATATGGGATGGACATCTGCAAATATGCATATTGACAAGACAGAAAATGTATGAATGAGCAGAAGGCAAGGAGTCCATTTCAGGTGGGCTTTGGGGGACTTACAGCTGATGGAGTTTATCACCCTGAATACAAGAGGGTCAGTCAGGAAAACTGGTGATCTGGATCTGAGTGCATTTACCAGCCTGGGAAAGAAGGGAAAGTCATGATGAATTATGTAAGGGAGCTGGTAAACAGTCTGGAAAAACAGGATGAGTGAATGCTAACTCAGATCTGCCTGCTGCAGAATGGTCCTTTGCTAAGAGAGGGTCTCAAGTTTAAATCTACAGAAAATTGAAATGTGATTCTCTGCTCTGGGAAATGAGCAGCATGTGTAGTGTGATGTAAGAGGTATCTGTCTGATCATCCATTATGGTCTATCCCATGTCACTTTTGCATTGAATGTTGTGTTTAAGCTGTTTCAGGACCTGTTGTGTGTTTGGCTTCCTTCTTCATTGAAAGAAATCAGCATTAATACCAGTGTCAGTATCTTATGCATAGTATATTGCAGGCTGAGCAGTAAGTAGATGCAATTTCAGTGAATCTTGGCAGTTTGTTTCTTATTGCAAAATAAATTAATGACTTCATTTGCTTTTCTTTCACTTTACAATTGAAAACATGAATACATTTTTTGTGACTGCAACAAAGTGAGTAGATTCAATTTCAGATCTGAACTTAATTTTTCCTTTGTTCATGCTTCAGCTGCTTTGCACATCTGCCTTTGAGCTGTGAAACACATTTCACCTTTCAGTTTAGAAGAGGACAAATCACTAATACATCAGATCCTTAGTTTGGAAGAAGGAAGGTTTAACTTCTGTGTTTTAATTTTTGTGTTAATGGTAGCTGACCACTGCTTCACTTTCTAGTCCTTAGAATGGGTCCTTTTCACAGGTTCTGGTAACTTAAGTTCATTAAGGATCAGCTGGTCTAGGGAGTCCCCTGCTTTTGGTACACATACCACAATAAAGAGGCATGTGAGCTCTGCATGTAGGTGGCCGGTGACTGCAGCTGCTGGTGCTGATGCTCATGCCAACAGCAATAAATGAGCCAAGAAAGCTTGAGAAGGTCTTATCTACTCTGACCTTCTGCACTTCTGGGTTTCATCCAGAGACTTCTGCAGTTGGCAAATAACGCATGTTCCAAAACAGTCTGACTTAGCTTAAAATTTTTCAGACTCTATCTTGTGTTCTGTTACATTGCTCTAATAATGCTGGTAGCAAGTGAAAATGCAACTGATGGAAATACTGACTCCAGGAATATCTTACAACTTCCATGGCTAAGGAGAACCTGCAGAGTCTAGAGTGTACATTGCATCCCAAAGCATGGTCTCCTATCCTAAAGTTTTCTTCAACAGATTTTTCCTTAATTTGCATGTGTTTCATTATAGTGGAATGTTACTCCTTTCACAAGTCAGATTTCCAATTTCTGAGATTTTTGCAAAAGCATGACTTCTTGGTTTGAATTACAGTTAATCTTTTGCTTTTCTTGACTTCTCTTTTCCCATCCTCTTTCCTATTTGCATGTAATCTGGTGGTCTCATGAATCTGCACACAGAGGTACAGATGTATTTGCAATGGAACCTCTTGGTTGCTTCTTTTAATCGGCAAAGAACACTTTAATTAAAGGTCATTGCAATCTGAATGTGCACAAGAATGTTTGCTGAAAAGAGTATAAATGTTTTATTATGATCTGCCAGCCTTAATAAGTATTTTGACTTTTAGAAAAGAAGAGACAAAAGAAAATGAAATCAACCAGTGACTGGAGGGAGAGAAGAAATGCCATTAGACTTACCAATGAGTACACAGTAGAAACTCTGGTGGTGGCAGATGCTGATATGGTCCAATACCATGGTGCAGAGGCTGCCCAAAGATTCATCCTCACAGTTATGAATATGGTAAGTAGGCACTTTACTCTCAAAAGAAGAAGCAAGAGTAAACAGATCATATCCAGTGTAGGTTAAAGCTGGCTTCTTTGACGGCTGAAATGGGTAACTCTTTTGACCTTGAGGTGTGAGGAAAGGTTTTGGTTTTCTTGTGTTATGTGTTTCTTCTCCCTCATCTTTGTGATTCTCTGTATTTGCCTAAGGACATCACAATAAAAAGCTTCTTTGAAACTGAAATTGCAAGTTTTCAGTTAGGAAACATTCCATAATTGTTCTGGAGTAGTGTTTTCTACCATGTTTTTTGTACTGCTATGGTTTACCTTGGAAGAGAGTATCCTGGAATGGATAGGTGGTCTTGTCTGACATGATGTTTCTTGGGTTCCTAAAGATTTCCATGGCACACCTGTTTCATAGGAGAGATGAATCTGTGGGTCATTGTAACAGGGGGCAGTCCAAGTGTTACTGAAGACAGCAGTCATGCTGATTTCCAGCAGAAATCCTAGCTTTAAGTCAGTTAGAAACACTTTTTATCTTTGATTTTTATATAATGAAAATGGCTGCCTCGCTTGCTGTAGAAAACATGGCAAACTTATCACCAAACTGCCAGTGGATCCCATCCTTTTTACCCCAGGACCTCTTGTGCTACATGACGTGGCACTGATCATACCTCTGAATAGTTGATGGAGTTGGCCTTTAGAAGCATTCTAGTAATTCTGCAGACAATCTGCCAGGAGTGAGGAGAGCCTTTTGAAATTGCAAGCTCATATGAAGTGTGGGTGTTAATTTGTTAGCTGTCCTAGTAGTTAAGACTTCTGTCTCAGTTGATAAGGGAACACAAAGCCTCTCACAATGAATGCTCAATCACTCACTTGTTGGCAGTGCAATTAAAGAGATAATGGCTAAATTGGATGTGGACACTGAAAGCTCTGCTCAGAGATGGTAGGGGTTCTTCCAGAGGCATTTGCACAAGGAAGTCTTGGAGGAAGCTTGTATTCCTCTGCCCATGCTATTGTAATATCCAGGAACAGTTCATTCTGACTGCTGCTCTGTTGTTGTTCATGAGCAGCAAATTGGCTTGGAAAAAAATAACAGTTCTTAATGGTAATTGACTGGTCACGCTTCCCAGTGAAGAGCTGAGTGAGGGATGCTCAGTGCATAATCCAGCTATGGGACAACAGCTTTTTAAGAGGTCTTGTATTCCTTTGTCAAGCACTGGTGTGAGGGAGCTCTCCTGTAGTGAAATGCTTTGCTGATTAAGCAGGGAGTTTGTTTAACCAGTCTTTTCCATTAACAAGCTGCTTTTCTGTGTCCCTTCCTCTACCTTTTATTTTGCCTTCTGGCATGCTGTGACAATAGTCACTTAACAGGGCTTCATTGTGTCTCTACATTTATTTGGATTGGTTTGTAGGAAATGTCTTCCTGCAACAAAGCCATTCATGTCACCATCACTTCAGGGTCTACTTACTGGCTTTCCTGCATTTAAGGGTGTGTTTGTTGGGGGCACAAGAGCCTTTTTCTTCTCAAAGCTACACTCCTCTAACTTTAAATTCACATACCAGTTTTACAGTGAGCAAGCAGAACATAAGTTCAGCTCTGAATGAATCTGCTTCTCAAGTCACTTTTTGAACTGACAGAAATGGATATTCAGATGTCAAGGCTGAGTTTCTTCCTTATGTCAGATGCTTGGGACCTCAAGAGGGGTGATTGATGCTTTTTGTTTGCAGTGGCAGCCCAGGGGTCCTCCTAAAATCTGTTCTGCACTGATTGATCAGTGAGATAATAAAAACCTGCCATTGTGCTCCACAGTTCTGCTGGGGCTGGGACAGGGCATTATGGCTGTGAGAGCTTTTAAAACACATGTCTAATCATCTGTCTTGATGATCCTCATCCCAAAAGGTCAATTATTTCAGTGTAGCCATTAGTGCATCGCTATATTGTGTAGCTTTATCAGCCTGTGAAGATTGTTAGGGTTTAGTACACTGATAGACCAAGTCCTAAACAAAAGATGACTGTGAATACTGTTGTCTGTCCAGGCTGAGGAGTACTGCAGAACATCTCGGCAACATCAGCTTGCCAGGTGTGAATATATATGTGTGGAGAGGTGCTGATAGATGGGTTGGGTTTTCTAAACTCATTTACTAAACGAATATTGAAGCTTAGTTTCCAATGGATTTGGCTGATGGACTTTTAAGCTAGGTTCTGATGCTGTAGTGTGAGCTCACCCCTTTATTAGACACTAGAGAGTGCACATGGAAGTGGACTCTTGGCTGAGGAACACATCTGACATCTCCTAAGGTGTGAAGTCCAGCTGAAATGCTTCCCACTGTTAAGTCATTGCTCCTAGGGGCTCACCCATGTGGTTTTTCTGATTTCTGATGGGATTTGAATTTATGTTTCAGCTTTTCAGCCTTCAGAGGAGCACTGAGAGAGTGTCTCTCCTTTGTCTGGCCACCTACATTCCCACACTTGTAGGAACATAATATTGTTCAGGCTCTACCTCCCTGAGGAAACTGGTTGTGAGTGGCTGGAAAGATCAGAAGATAACTGAGGAATAATAATAGGCAAACATATAGATGGCATCATTGCATAAATCCTTTATTCTGAAGCTATAAAACAAGGTGAAATTCAAGGAAATCAGAGGGGATTTTAACATTCCATTTGCCATAATGAAAGCTGATCTTCATCCCAGCAAAAGAGGCTGAAGAATAATTCAGAAAATGTATTCCAGGAAGAGAGATAGGATAATCATGTCGTTTTGGTCGGCCTTAGCGGAACTCTTCGCTTAGCCACACTCTTTGGGTAGTGCCTGAACCAGCCACGGTGAATCTTTGTGTGGTAGTTTCTCGTCTGTAAAACTGTGGTATGAGGAATAGCACAGCCCTAAGTCCTTTGGGCAACATCTGTTACATCCTTCTCTGGTGCAGGATCAGTTGTGCTGTATGTAACCACGCAAATGAAGGCCTCCTGGCTGCTTGGGATGTTTGTTTCCTGCCTGCCTCGATACGACTTCTGTAAGTCTTCTGTGACTGTTAGTTGGGGGACAGGATTTGCCCCATGATATTAGGCAGTGCTTATTCAGCTACACTGCAGGATGGCGGGCTGCCTCTAAAAGAAACCAGAATGTTAATTTTGGCTTGGATGCTTGCATTTAAGCAAATAGAACGTTACTGGTCAGGGGTATATTAACTTAACTCCTCTCTGTAAGCCATTAAGTTTACTGTCAAACCACAAAACAAGCATTAAGAGGTCTTATTAATGCTTTTTATATTTATAGACATTTTAAATAAAGTGATCTGCCTTAAAGTATTTAATATCTATTTATGTTAAAAGAATTTCTGAAGGGAAGAAAGTCAGCATTGCAAAATACCGGTTTATTGCTCCCTTGGTAAATGAGAATCTTAGAGAAAAAAAACCCACCACCGTCCTCTAGAATAACAGCTAAGAAACACAGCAAACCCCTTTTGCAACCCAGAAATAACAGGTAGTACTTCATAATGCAAATGCTGTGTTTTTAATGATATTCTGTAGTTCTGACCATCCCCCTGAACAGAGAGTAGATTCACATTAAAGGTACGCATTTTTTCTGAATGTCATTGTAGAGGTGCTCTACAGCTATTCCATTTACTAAACTAATATTTGAAGTTGTAAGACAGCTTTTTCCAAGATCATGGAAGAATTTCCCTCTAAGGTACTCTATAATGTATGAGTAGGAACAAGCATGGCTCCAGGACTTTGAGTTGACTTTTTTTTAAGTCACCGCCTCTGAAATGAAATCTTTTCTTGTTTTCTGGCAAGGTATTTGATTCAGTATGATTTTCCTAACAGCCGATTCCTGATGGCTTTGTGATAATGTTAAAAAACCCAAGCTGATAAAGTAAGTTGTCAAATGCCACCATGTACATCTGCAGCCTTAGCAAGGCAGTGAGTTTATGGGCATGCTGGATATAATAAGGGCATGGACAGGAAGAGATATCAGCAGAATTATAGAAATGCAAAACCAGCTACTTAAATATAGGTGCTGATTTATTTTTTCTAAGTTAAACTCCCTTGTTATTGAGCTTTTGCACATTGTTGCAGTGTTTGCATATCAGTTCTTGTCACCCCTTTGCATACTTTGCCTTGAGTGCATCTATTCATACCCTTCTTCAGAAGCCGCCAGTGTTTAGAACTTCCTCTAAATTCCAAAACAAAGTGGTTTTGTGGTAAGACATGCTTATTTTGCTCACCCATTCTGTTAGTCTGCATCTGGCAACTATAATTTCTCATTGCATTTCATCCGTGTGGAGGCTGTTTGGATGGATGTTCTGTTTCTTATGAAGTCCTGTGTTGCTCTTGTGACACTTCATGGCTTCATTTAAACTGAACTTCAGGTTTCTCAACCAGCAACTAGAAGACCAGTGGATTGGCTTTCTCTTTTCCTTTTCCCTGCGTATCTGCTTACGATAGCTGCCATTTTGGGCTTGGTTCAGGAGCAGGTACTAAAGCATGATGCATGCAGTGCTTTCTTGCAGGAGTTTCATGCTTTCGTTTCCTCTCGTGTTTTCTTTTCATCTGAGAAAAATTGCCAATAAGACAAAAAAGAGATTCCCTGTCCTCATAGAGAGGCAAACTGCACTGGCCTCTACTGTGGCTCATTTTCATGATTTATGCTTTCAGCTTCCTGGAGAAAACTCTGATTCAAATAATTCTGAAGCATATGATAAATGAGGTATGAGACCCTTTGGAGAGTTCTGTCCATGGCATAGTGTTTTTAATGATGAGGAGTGACTTGTTTCACCTAGTACCTGAACAGCAAGTTATGAATGTTGGCTCCTTGAATTGTGCAGAGCTTACTTTGCAAACGAAGTCCCACTCAGACTGACCCTCTGAGAATTTAGGGAAAGAGATGTCTGAATTTCCAAGACCACAATGTAGTGATTTAAAAGCTTCTTTCTCTGGGTTTGAAAACCTAAAAAAAGAGTTGTTTTGGGTTTTTTTTTCTCCCCTAAGTGCATTGGGTGTGTGTGTGTGTGGAATAAATTACAACTTACAGGCTTGGTTTTGAGCTTGCCTTTTTCTGAGAGAATACAGCATGCAGGGGTAAGTTACTGTAGTACATGTTAGTTCTCCTGCAGCTGTTAAGCCATGCGATTAGTGTGGAAGCTCTTTGCAGCAGCAAGCAGTAACTTGAAGTTAGTGATCTTTTGGATGTCATTAAGAGGGAAAATTTTTATGTTGTTCTTTAGGAATAATACTGGTTTACTCTCTGAAGCCTTATTTTACACTCTGCAGATCGTTTTTCATTTTGGGTTTTCCCTGTGAGCTTTTTTTCTATGTTAAAGAAGCAGATAAAATTTTTTATATCATGCATGCATTGATGGATTTATACCTCTGTGCTCTTGGGGGCTGGCACATAAAGGCTCCAGAGCTGCCACTGATAATTGGCTCCCTTATCCTGATTTGGAATTTTCATGGTGGGAACAGGGACATAAGGGAAAAGGATATAAGTACTTGACCACTGTCTACAGATTTCTCTTTTCTCTCCAGCAGCCCCAGGAGAAAGAGTTATGTCAACTGTATCTTACAAAGAGCCATGAATATGTTCTTTTTCATAATGTTTAATGGGGTAATTTGAAAGCTTGGCTTTAGGTGGGTGTTAGAAATCCTATAGCACTTTTCAAAACAAGTGAAAGACAACCTCAGTAACCTGACTAATGCTTCTGCTGTCCAAACGTTGCCCAGCAGCCAAGGCAATGGGAAGGCTCTTGCTCGAGTTTAACACTTAGGGAAGAAAAAAGAAAAAAAAGTCAATTTGCCCTCAGGGTTGCTGTTCTGAACTCCAAAACATCTGAAACACACACGTCTCCCTCCTACCGTCCACCTGCAGAGGAAGCTCTTGAGAATTAAAAAAAATTAAACTGATGTAGTTTAGTTCCTCTCTTAGCCCAATTCCTCATGCGTAGGTTGTGCTTTCTGCATGCTGGGGCAGGCCTGGACAGCCATGCCAAAGCTGCATTTATTCTGTCCCTTCCATGTCAAAGCTATAAGGAGAAAGAAAGGCAGGAGGAATGCAAACAGAGGAGGAGGAGAAGGATGGTTCAGGCTTCAAGCTTTTCTTTTTTCTCTAGGGCAGTCTGTGTAGTAAAGCTCTGTCAAGAAAATGCAGACGAAGAAGGGAGATGTCAGAGACAGGCTTTATTCTTCTTGTTCTTCTGCACTTCCTCTTCCATTTTTCTGTCTGTTTTGTATGGCTCTTTACCATACCTCTTTGTGTTTCCAAAGCTCAGACTCTCTACTTTTGATGATTTCTCACAGAATAGAAGTCAATACAGCATAGAAGTTTACCTGCAACAGGGCAACCAGTGATCATAACCACACTTCAGCCACATTGACAACTTTTCACAACCCTTTCCTTCAGCCTAGTGACCAAGAACCTACATTGCTTTTCCAGCCAAGCTGCTTTCTTGACGCTGTGGTGATGTCCTAAAACCTTTGCATTTTGTTCCACGGCAGTGTGTTAGCGGGTTTCCTGTGTCTGATGCTTATGTTCCCAGCTGCCTTATATTATTAAAAGTTTCTAAAATACCCCAAATAGTTTTATGTTTCCCCTGTTGGAAGTCGTCACAGCAACCTCAAGGGTGTGATGCAATTGCAGGCTTGGGGTAGAGTGGCCAACGGTATTGCAAGTGGGAAGGGAGGTGTCTCTGAGTCAGTCTCTCTATTAATGCATGCTGTCCATGCAGCAGGAAATCTGAGAACATCTGCACTAGGATATCCTATTCCTCCTCCCCGTACCAATTATCTCAGCCACCTCACTTGGCACTGTTAGCTCATGTGCTGATGATAGCCAGTTGGACATGGTGTCTGAACAGCTTTGACACACCAAATCTATGGGTGATGGATTCCTTGTAGGCTGGATGAGAAGGGCAGAAGGTGGTTGCTGCCATGATGGAATCCAGTTCCTAGTGGGAAAGATCTATGGATTTGAATTCTTTTATTTTAAGGGCACGTGGGTTCCATGATAATGCTTCCTTTGGGTGCAACCTACCTTGCACAGTCTGGTTTAACACTGGCTGTGTGCTGCCAAAATGGCTGTGAATAACCTGTGCTGAACTCAATCTCATATTTTTTTTCACCAAGGCTTTTAAGGTCTGGTTGTCTTCTCACTGGGGTTCCTTCTAGCCTTAAAGACCATGATTTGAGACAGTTTGGGTTTTCATTTTAAAGGATAGTGTATTGGGTGCAGCTGGCAGTGGAGGGCTGCTGGGGCCTCTCTGAGGAGACACCTGGAGCTGCCACATGCTGGACACAGCTGGTTCCAGACGGCTCTGCAGTGGCCCCACCACAGGACACAGCAGAGCCCATCAGAAAAGCTCTTGGCACCTCTGTGAAAACGTATTCAAGAAAGGGCAAAAGGCTGCATTGGCAGTGAGGAGAAAAGTGTGAGGAAAAAATCTGTGTGGGCACCCAGGTCAGAGCAGGAGGAGGAGGTGCTGCAGGTGCCGGAGCAGAGGTTGCCCTGCAGCCTGTGGAGAGACCATGGTGGGGCAGGTGGCTATTCTCTGAAGAATATTGCGGCCTGTGGAGAGGAGCCGGCACTGGAGCAGGTTCTCCTGACAGGAACTGTGGCCCATGGAGGGGACGCATGCTGCAGCAGGGGAAAACTGTGAGGAGGAAGGAGCAGCAGAGAGGAGCTGTTATAGACTGACCGCAACGCCCATCCCCCTGCACGGCTTGGGGTAAGGGGAAAGGAGGTAGAGGATTCAGGAATGGAGGAGTGAAGTTGAGCCTAGGAAAAAGTGGTGGGATGAGGTGAGGGGAAGGCATTGCTTTAACTTATCTTTGTTTCTCTATATACAAATTATTTTAATTGGCAGTAAATTAAATTTTCCCCAAGCCAAGTATGTTTTGCCTATGACAAATTGGTAAGTGATCTCCCTCTCTTTATCTCAACCCACAAGCTTTTTCAACTTATTTTGTCCCCCTGTGCTGTTGAGGAGGGGTTGTGAGAGAGCAGCTGGGTGGGGTCTGGCAGGCATTTAGTCAGAGAAGCTCAAGTGCCATATGGCTGGTTGCCTCTCAATTTCAAACTCTGTGTCTCCATTTCACAGTCCTATGTCTGGGCTAAATGCAAGGGCAAATCGCTTGCGCAGAACTGTCTTGCACTCTTTTTTAATTGAGAAGGTCCTCTCAGCATAGTGATGAGAGTATACATCCTGTAGACACTTGGTTAATGAATAAGAGCTGTTTGGGTGGTGATGTTTGTGCAGACCAATTTGCAGGCACACTTTTAGGTCTGTTTTCTTGCTAATTTTCCTGCAGATCTTAGCTCATTTTGAAAGACAAGTTTATTTGTGGGTGGGTTGTGAACAGTTCCCAGCTAAATCTGTGTAGGCCTTACTGTATAATACAGGGGGCTTTTTGCTAACAGGGAAAGAAATAGAAGAATCGGTGGAGGCAGATGAAGCTGGAGATGTCTCTTCACTCTTCAAATTGGTTCATGAAAGACGATGGGAAATTGTACATATGGTATTTTGACAGTGTCCTGCGGTTCTGGTGCTGGACCATCTTAAATCACAGTGCTAATGTCTTCTTCAGCTGAGCTTATTATGATCACACTTTAAATTCTGAGGAACAGTGGCAGAGTTGTATGAGACAAACAAAAAATTACTCTTACTCTGGCAACTGTCTATCCACCTCTGAGAAAAATTTTTGAAATTTCATTAAGAAATTATTTACCCCAACATCTGGGTATTGTCAGCTATCGTACTTTCTTGCCTTTTGCCAGCAATAAATCATCTACTTAGAGATTTGTTCATGTAGTTAAACTCGTAAGCATGGTCAGAATATGTGGTGCTGCTCTTGCTTGCACCACATCTTCAAAATTCAGCACACTGTCTATCCTAAAACACCAGGAGAAACACTTCTTGCTAATACACCTGGATTTGTGCCACAGTGATAATCAGCAACCTGTCATTATCAGAGTCTGGTAGGCCAGCACTGTGGTGTCAGGCAAGTTACAGTATGTTTACCTGTACACACATTAAAGTACTGATTGCAGTGCAAAGGAACCGGTCTGACTGCATTGAAGCAAGCGTCTACCTTTTAATCCAGTCAGAGCTCATGGACTGAAAAGTCTGATTCAGCCTCTGAGGCAGTCGCAGTGGGGGATGGAAGCAGAGCTAGCTGGAGCAGATCTCTGATGAGAAGGGGTCTGTCTCTTCTCTAGGTGGGTTGTGTTTGAATGCTTTAGTTGTGCTGAAGTAGAACAGCCACTTGTACAAGTCAGGCTTATTTAGCAGAGAGAAAGGTTATTGTTCCTTCTAGGCAACACAAACTACCATCAATCTGGGGCTTCTTTGGGCTCCATTTAAGAAAATAAGCTAGCAAAGTAAAGCCTCTTTTGCATGCCTAGTGTCTTTTTGGATTAGTATCCAATTGTGGCTGCTGCTAGCTAGGTTGAGCTCTTCTGAGGTGACTGATGGATGCAAATACAACTGCAAAAATTGTTGCTGCTGCTGCTAGCTAGGTTGAGCTCTTCTGAGATGACTGATGGATGCAAATACAAGGACAGAGAGCACAAGAGAAAAGAAAGAAGGGCTGACAGCCTTCAAAATGGTATGCTAAATTCTCCAGCAGCTGGCTCTTTCTATGCAAGTTTTGCCAGTGAAAACTACCTTTTCAAGTCAGTGGTGTTTGGATCTCTCTGTGCTGGGTCTGGAGGCAGGCAGCTTGTCTGCTCTGATAGAAAGGCAAGCACTATCATCCATTAGGCTTAATGATAAGAACCTATTTGTTGTGCTTTCATTATATGAGTAGAAACTTTATGGGATGGTCAGAGCTAGCAGCAAGCTATGCAAATCAAAGGCATCCGTTACAGGCAAATGTTCGTTAACGTCTATAATGGTACATGAGAGATTGACTTGATCAGCATGATGCCCCATTGACCCTCTCAGCTGAATGTCCAGGTCTCCATTTACACATAGGTCAACTGTCAGAGCTCTTTTCTGCAAGTGTCAAGTTTATCCCCCCAGGTCTGTAGTGAGAGGCCTTAACTACTCTACCAACATACCCTGGAGCTAACCAAATAGTACCAGCACTTGTATGCATTTGTATACCAGCAGCAGGGAAGATAAATGGCTTATTGTGCTCATAGTGAAGGTCAGTAGGTCAAATACTGAGTAGCGTCTGTTTTGCAATCTGTGCCTAAATTATAGGAAACATTTATGTGTGTGCTTAAATCCAACCCCAAACACTAAAGAGCTTAAGAACACTCTTACAGTGAGCACATTCCTGAATATTTGCACAAATAGGAAAAATACCAAGCATTCAAAACATGATATCCAAAATGTGTTCATGTCTTGGGTTTGTTGTAGGAAGTTAGCTGAGCCTGTGTGATATTTCTAGCCAAACGAACTGTGAGTAAGGAATATAGCTTACCTGGAGCCAAATCCTGCCTTCCATTAGTCAAGAGTCTCTCTTCAGTGGTCTTGATTTTATTTTTTTGACTGGGTAGGGAATACAGTATTCATCCAAAGGTTATTATGTGGTATTTTACACCTTTTTAAAATAAACCACTCCCTCACCTTTTTTGATATAGTCTAGTTAAAGCATTTGTACACGGAGAAATGAGTGGAATAAAATTCTGGCATCAGTTGAGATCTTATGTTCTAACCTATAAAAATGAGGTGAAGTATCTGAGCTGGAATGCAAAATCTGGAGAAAGTAGTAAGGTAGTTTCCGGTGCTATTTTTGTATTTCCTGAGGCTTGTGTCATTATGTGCTGCCTTATTACTATTCTCTTATATAAGATATGAAAATAACAGAGGGAAATTGCTTTTCCATTCTATTTCCTGAAGTCTAAAACACACCATTATTTCATCTTGCATTCAGATATCTCTGATATTTAAATGCTGAAGATCCATATTAGATGGATGCTTCATAATGTATGTCCATGTTCCTGAGACTTTGGTTTATGTTTAGAGTTCCTTGGAATATTTCTCTCCTTCCCTTTGTTGCTCCTTTGTTGTTTCTCTTGTTTACTACAGTTAAAAGTATTTTTCTTTCTCCAACTAGCTTGTGTATTTTTTATTTTGTTTTGTTTTCTAATGTTTTCTGTCCCTGAATGCTGAATCTTGCTCAGATTAGTCTGTGACAAATTGGTTACGTGGTGAAGCCCAGGGCAGTATGGTAGGAGCAAACCTACTGTGGTTTTGCAGGTATTTTAGCTGCACTGTAGTATGTGGAACTCTTAGAGTGGTAACACAGTAGCTCTTAAAAATTCTTTGTTTTATTGAGTATAGTAGCATAACCCATTTGAGTTTGTTTTGGGACAGTTTTTTGAAGGACAAATGTCTAACTTTAGTCACAATTAGTTCCTTCAACTATTACTAGGTCTTGGTGTTGTTATTGATGTACTATGGATGTTTTCTTTGCATTTTAACAGGTGTACAATATGTTTCAACATCAAAGTCTTGGAATTAAAGTCAGCATTCGAGTGACCAAACTAGTCCTCCTTCGCAACCGACCTGTGAGTTCCAACTCATTTTTACCTTGCTGCTGTGATTGTACTGTGGTAGTCTCACAAGCAGGGCAGGATCCCTGTGCTGGGGTGGGAGGGGGAAGTGGGGCATGCCTGGCCACATGATCACAAACAAGTTGTAAGTAGTGCCTGCCACACTTCACCAGGCAGTATTAAATATGAAAAGTATAGAGGGCTGTGGGAGTGAAAGGAGCTACAGTCCTTTCATTTACCCTTCCTGGTAAATTTTCGTCTGCTTATAGTTGCAAACCAGTCTCAGGAGTTAACTGTTACAAAAGTTAAATATTATATGGCTCTGGTATCAAATATATAACTTTCAGACTTACAAGACTTTTGAATGTAGTGCTGTATTAGAAGCTTATGACTGCTGCCAGGTGATGGAGTTTGTTCTGTAGATCAAATGACAGGAGTCAGTGTGGATTCCAAAGTCCCTAGTTCACCTGCTCAGATGAAGCTGGTTTTGCACTTTTTGTTCTATCACATCTATATCTTTGAGCCTCTGATTTTTCATCGGAGGTCTAATGCTTTATGTAGACTGTGACTGATATTTCTTCTTTTGTATCTGTTTGGGTTTTTTTCCAAAAGGCGAAGTTGTCTATTGGACATCATGGAGAGAGGTCTCTGGAGAGCTTTTGTCAATGGCAAAATGAAGAATATGGTGGGGCAAAATACCTTGGTAACAACCAGGTTCCAGGTGCGAGGGATGACACCCCTCCTGTGGATGCTGCTGTTTTTGTAACCAGGTATAGTAAGGTCTGGTTTATCAGTTTACTTCAACCAATAATGGCCCATAGTCCATGATGGGGTTATCTGGTCTAGTAGTAATCTAAGAAAAAGATCTGTTGATGATGGTACATCTGCTACCTACATGCTGTTCAGATGCCTCAGATGAAAGTGATTTTTCTTGTTTCTGTGTATACTTAAAAAGGTTGGGCAAAAGCATCTCTCCTTTTGAACCAGAGCATTGTTGTAGCCATGGTCACTATATCATGTCGTAGTCAGGGTACAGGCAAGACATGGCTGTAGCACAGGTGATACTTTTTTCTCACACCAGTGGGTATAAATGGAAAAAAAATAGATGAGGTTTTAGAGCATAAGGCCTTCTTCCTAGAAGAAAGAAGCTGTGGAATTGAGAACGCAGATGAGAACAAGTGCTCTGTGTGTAAGTAGGTATGAATCAGCTGAACAGTCTGAGAGGAGCAGACAGTGTGTCAGTAGTGGGGAGGTCGTGAGGGAGTTATCTCCTAAAGAAAGTGAGAGATGAATACCATAAACTAAATTAATTTTCTCTCTTTTTGCCCCAGGAAATAACCACTTTAACACCCCTCTTCTGTCACAACTGAGATAGAGGAGGAGTGCCATTCTTAATTTGTTTGTATGTTTGAAAACTGCTGCATTTATTTCAGACGTGAAATAATTTGTGTATGAATACTTCAGCAAAATTCCTTGCAGCCTGCAGCTCTGTACCTGTTGATGTATTAAACACATCAGGGTATGGCCCAGATAAATTAAGCAAAAAGGGTGTTGTCCCTATTAACCTGTAGTCCTTTTTCCTCTAAGTTTACACTACCTGAACTCAATCTCACAATACAAGTCCCATGTTCCTCACAGTTACCATAAATTTTGAGTAGCAAATTCATGGTCTTTTAAGTTGATTGCATATTTTAAGATGTAAATGAAGAATGCATTGTTATAGAAATGATCTCTAAATACGTAAAGTGAGCACAAAAATATAGTGTAAAATGGATGCTGTACGTGCTAGAAAAACACTACTTCCTACCCCCTTCTTCCCCAATTTGAGAAAAGAAATGTCTGTACTGCAGTTTGGTACTGCTCACCTCTTTCACCTTTTTCTCTCTGCCAACAATGTAAGTAGAAATATATGTTTTTGCATAAACTGCCATTCTGATTGTAATAATCTATTGTGTTAATAGTCACATTGCAAACTATCCATGGGATTTTGGTGAGTGTTCAGTAAAATAGCTGGTGAGGTGGGCATGGGGCCAGCAAAGTGCCTAAGAATGCACCTTCACAGACATGTGTGCAGTTCCCCCAAATCCTTCCCTCTCATCTGTATTCAGTGTAGTCCAACCAAGCACTTAAGCAGATACTTAACATTTCAGACAGGGTGAATAGTTCTTTTGAAGTCAATGGGCTGCACATCCTGGTTATAGTTAAGCATGTGCTTCATTGGATCAGGGCCTAAATAAATAACTAACATTTTTGTTAAACTCATCTGGGCATCCAGTTGTCCTGCATGACAAGTGAAGCATACAGAATCTCTTCTGATGTGCTCTAAGCACAGGGTGGAGGGAATGAGCGGAGCATTTAATCTGTGCAGTCTCTCCGCAGCTTATAAAACTGAATGCATAATGTCAGGCTAAATGAGTTGGACTCAGGCATCTGAGGAAGAATTTGTAGGGTTTTGCAGTCAGAGTAGCTGGAGAAATACAGGTTCAGTTGGGTTAGAAACTAGATTCAGATTTTGTGAGAAAGACTCAGGCCAGGGAGCACAATACTGTGCATAAGAGCAGAGTTTTTCCTGTTTGATAGGCCAGCATGTGTGCTTGTAATCTTTTTCCTTCCTTCTTGCTATGTCTTGTCATCCTTAACCCATCCCGCTTCTGCCGCATAGAGGATGCCGCATTGCTTGGAAGACTTCTGGCCCAGCAGCCCAATTCCTGCATCAGGGAAATGAGGTTTTCTACTCTTGGCTTTGGATGTGTGTGTGTGTGTGTGTGTCCCTGGACCCTCCCCAGACTGTACAGATGGACCAGTGGTAGAGGACATGGGAGCAACAGCATGTCCAGCAGAAGCAATTGCGCCAGAAAAAGCAGAAGCTGAATTTTCAGCAGCTGCAGCTGCTTTAGGAATAGAAACAGATTCTTTGGGGTCAACCTCTGAAGAAATCCCTCTGGTTCCAATCTGGCTGTGTTCATTTAAAACACCAAGGCATGCTTGCCTTTTGAAACTTCACCTCTAACTGATGTTCCCCATATACTCATTTGTATGCAAAAGTAGATTACCTAGGTGGCAAATATCCCCTCTGTTGGATTTTAATAGCATCCACCTGATTGAGTTCCAGGTAAGAGGCATTCCGTGTCTGTGAAATAAGATGTACAATTGTCCAGTAAATAAATGAGACAGTGGGAATAATCTATTAAGAGTCCTGAAGGTCTGAGTATAGCGTTGTGGTCTCTATAGTCATCAGACTTTTCTTGTTCAAGTTCTGCTTTTGAACTTGCAGAAATTCAGATCTCTGGCATCTATGGATAATGTACTTCATGTTTTAATGGGCAGCTGACCAGAATAACTTCTGTCTGCAGAATCTGTATCTTAGTGATCTTAGAAGCATGTCTTATTTGAAACACATTCCCCCTCTTGATCTTCTGTCTTTTGCATTCCCTAGGAAATCTTCAGACATACTGATGTTCTCCCCACCTCCTGGCTGTAGGTGTTTGGGTCACTTTATAGGTGATGTGATAGTAGAGTGAAGAATGACAAAAACGCTGATAGGGACAGAATTCAGAGCTGTCATTAAGCAAAGACTTGTTTTTTTCCTGACATACTGGTGTGGTTATTCCATTTGCAGCCTGCTCCTCCCTTCCACATCTCTCCAGCCCTTTGCCTTCCCATTAAATGGGCAAATGAAGCAATTCAATGTGCATCGAGGAAACTGGGCACATAGTGCTACTAAATGTACATATGGATGTGGAAAGTTTTTTTTGGCAGGTTTTTGACTGTACCAGTTTTCTCTGTCCTTTAGCTTTATGACCCTACAGGGTTAAACTGGTCAAAAGATGTCATTTGAAGGATGCTGGGAAGTGTCCATTAAACAGAATACTTCTTATTCATGTTGCACAGTTCAACTACTGTCCTTCTTTCTTACAGGAAGGACTTGAATTGCAGAATTTAGCTTAGCACCGTTAGGTATTTTTTTCCAGTTCATGTGAGCCAGATGGAGGAGTGACTGTAGGAGGAGTTCTGAGCTCTTCTTTTCTGGCTATTTTTATTGAACAAAAGCAATTGACTTGTCATTTTTTTAGAAGAATAGTTTAAGTCTGCTAATAGAAACACTCTGTTCAGTACCACAAGTGATAATGACAGAGAATTTCACAGGTCCCTAGAAGGTGAGAACACATGTCCTGCTTGATTCAGTCAGTGGCTAAAAGTGAAGAGTAAAATTGCTTCACAGCTACAGCGTGTGATTTCAATATATTGTCCAAGACTTAGTGTGATAAGGTCAGATCTTGGATTTGAACTGCAGCTCCTGGAGTAAGAGTTTTATTCCAACATAGCTCTATAAAGGATTCTGCTTACAAAACTATGTCTCTGTGGTAAGACACCTCTGCACATGCAGTGAATATTAAGATATCTTTTTTATATTCTTGGAGTGTCATTATAGTATCATCCATGTCAAGCTGTCCCTTCAAAAATACAGATGCAGTTAAGCTCAAAAACGTGCCAGAGACCTGTGATTGAAACCTTTGTAAAAGCAGATCAGTTTCAATGCCATGATGGGGCCATCTTACCTCACTGGTGTGACTGCTCCACAGGTGAGATAGATCTTTCTTACTGCCTTTTCAGTCTTTGGCTCCCCTCTGATTGCCAGGAAAGGACTGCAGGAGTTTCAGTATATAGGTTTTGTGATGGGGTGGCTGCTTGCCTTTGGAAGAAGACTGAGACCCACCAAGTTAATTTGTGCCTAAAGGTTTGGATGTGCTTTTCTGTTTGGCCACAGATTTGGGGGGTAAAAAGTTTACAATAGGTCTGGATGATTTAAATCCTAGCATTTTGGTACCCAATCTTTAAATAGAAGGATGGTGTTTCTTGGACTCGTGTTTATGACAGTTTAAAGGATGGGCTGAGGAGGTTTCATACATGCAGGCCTGCATGCTGTGAATTGGGCAGCTGCATTCAGTTCTTCTTGCTGACTTGTTTCAAGTCTTCCCTGACTAGATAGCATCACAACACTCTCTTTATAGACGAAGATTGTTCTACCTCTGTACAACAGTCTGCAAGTTGTGCTGGATCATTTACAAGACCCCTCATTTTATGGCATGGTGGTAATTTCTCCAGGGAGCTGCCTGGAAGTGCCAGACAGCTTTCAGTGTACAACAGTGCAAGGAGCAAAATTGCTGTGCTTTATTTGCAGAGCTGGCCAGCCCCTGAAGAGATGCTTTTCTAGCAATGGCCTCCTGCCATTTGCTAATAGTTTGGCTATCTGTTGTCACAAGAAAAGCATCTGTTTGATTTACCAGTTTATATAACATAATAAGTCCTTAAATAAACCCCTGTCAAGTTGGCTCTGGGAACTCAAGCAGGCATGCTTGTGCCAGCTCCGTCAGGAGACTGTCATTAGTCTTCTTTGGAAAGGCTGGGATGCCAAGGTGTCGAGACACAGTAAGGCTGCGGTGAAAAATGAAAGCTGGGGCTGGTGTGTGGTCGTAGCTTCCGATTTTGTTTTGTTCCTATCTGATTTTTTTAACACTTTGATGGTTGTAATGGTTTTTTTCTGCATTGAAGTATGGCTAGTTTTCAGTGTCTGCTTAACAAGAGCTGGTAAATAGCTGCTGTTCCTCTCCTTTTAAGCCCTTGACAACTTGATTTGTGACTTTCAAAGGAGTTTGGTGTGAAGGATTTGGGTTCATCAGTTACAGTCCTGGGCCTTAAATCCCTTTTCCTATAAACCCTAGTTTCATATTTTTTCTTCAAGAAGAAAGTATTTTTAATATTTCTCTATTTTTATCTTTTTCGTAGTATTTATCTTTCTCTAAGTATTTTTAATCTTCCCCCTGCCAAACTCTTAACCTCAAAATCCCACTGGGGACTCAGGCATTTTAAATGACACACTCCAAATGTACTAATATGATTCTCTCACTAGCCTCCCCACGGGGTGAGGAAAGCCATAATGATAGAGATTATGGTTCCTCAGCTTCCCTTGGGTTAAGGAACTTCTGAAATGTTTTAGCACATGTGATGCTTTTCTCTAGCTCCTCTTCATAGCAGATTGCACTGCAAAGTAGGTCTGGTAAAGATAGCTCCTAAAAGTTCAGGTCTCAGTGCTTATTGAAATGTATTCAAACCATTAATTTAGTTATAAAATACTTTTCCTCCCACACCTCTTTTTCTGTCATGAGGAATCTCATTTACAAAATCTTCTCGCATAAAGTGTCATTGCTTAGATGGTGAGCTTCAAGGGTTTTTATTCTGTTTCTGTTTAATACAGCTCCATGGATCCCTGTTTGATTTGTGGGTGCCAGTGGCATATGTAGTATCTTTTCCTGCCTTGATGAGATCTAGGGAGACTGGTTGAGATTTGGGGGAGTAACAGAGACCAAATGAAGTCTCTTGAACCTGTGTTGGATTCAAATCATAAAATGGCAAATCTGACTGTAATAAGTTTAGCTGAAGCCAATTCACCTAGCTGTTACCTGGCAAATCCTGAAAATCTCTTTCTTCTTTTTTGTCAACATCTGTCTTTCTCTGTTTAGTCCTGCTTCTTTCTTGTCCTTTTCTATTCTAGTGGAAGAAGAAAAAAACTGAAGAACTGAGAATTTCTGGGTATAAATGATCAGTTCTGTGTCTCCAGGCAGTGTCCCCACATATCTCCTCCTCCCACTTTTGATGGTGCTATTGCATCACAGGGTGTCTGCTCCTTTTTGTTACAGTTCCCTTGTGAAAATAAGAGATTCAGTTTTAATCCAGTGGCTGAAGAAGTCTGACATCATAGAGTGAGTGAGGCAGTACTCTTTTACATGCTAAATCTTTGGACTGTAGTATGTGCAGCTGATTCACATAATTGCTTGTAATCTTGCAGTAGCAATCAATGCTGCTATCTGTGTTGTCATCGGGTAGACTGCACAGCAGTTTAAAAAAACCAAAACAAACCCCAAACCTCAATACCCATGATAAGTGAGTCATGCATCACTGCTTTTTCCTAGCCTGAAGTCTGGAGGCACAGGATACATTTCACTTCTGTTCTGTTTTTCTTTTTAGGACAGATTTCTGCGTACACAAAGACGAGCCTTGTGACACTGTGGGTAAGTCAAAGAAGTAAGGGAGAGTATTTTGATAGCCAACTCTATGCTAAGAGGAGGTTTCTGTGCAATCTTTCATTTTTTGGTTTGCTGTGATGTTACTTTTGCTATTCTGTATAACTCTGTGATGCAAATATGGATTAGTTGAGCAAGGTATGAACTATAAATAAGCCATTAAATATTAACCCCTTCTAAGCACTGGAGGTCTCTGAGTTCAGGAAGTAATCTTAGTATTTCTACTTTGGAGCGGATGTAGAAGTAGATAAGTGGAGGTTAAGAAACTGTTTTTCGGTGTGTCTGTACGATGCTCCTTTCAGTGTTCTCTCACCTAAACCAAGAATTTGCTAACTAATGAATGTATTTCCCATTGTAAGAACCTGTGTAACACTCCCATATCAAACTGGCACTCAGACATCAGAGAAGAATACCTCATTGTAGGATAGCCCAGTTAAATCTGCTTTCCTGCCTCCTACTCCTCCTACTTCCTAACTGCTTTTAGTCTTATCGAAACCCTGGATACACACGGTCCTTACATCCCACAAATTAAATACTTTACTTATTTTTGTATTTAACTTAGGTTAGCAGTTACCTTCACTGTATCTGTTCTCCTGGTATTTTTTTTTTTTAATCACCACAGTAGCAGCAGTGTTTGGAGGCATAGCTCAACATCCTCTCTATGATGATTACGTTATTTTTTTTTTAGGCTTGACTCAAAGTCAAGTGGCCCCTTTACATTCTGTGTAAACTTGGAATGGATCCTGGTTTTCAGCTGATCTTACACTCCAGTGTTCAGAGAGACACTTGCAGACCAGGGGTTGCTATGCTGACAATAGTGGGTGATGAGGAAGGAGCATGGGAGAAAGTGCCTTCAGTAGGAGCTCTGAAACTACCTACAGAAGTCTCATCTCAGAATGCAGGTCCTTCCCTCTCTGTGTTGTGGAGACTGATCAGGTGAAAGGAGGAAATACAGAGCTGAAAAATACATACATTTTCTTTTCAAACATGAACAAGGACTGGCCTCTACGTCCAAGTTTTCTTTCCAGTCAGAATCCCTCACAATGCATTTATTCTGTGTCCAATGGAAAACACACTTGCACTGAGGAAAGTTTTTACACTGTGTACCTGCATCTGAACATGACTGTGGTAAGATACAATAAAGAAGTTTTAAAAAAAAAAAAAAAAAAAAAAAAAAAAAAAAAAAAAAGCTGATGGAAGACACATGCTGACTAAGGTCAGAGCTCTTTCCATTTTTAAAGACAGTATTGTTGAAGAACTCTATTCAGGGAATTATATTACCATAGACAGCATGACTAAGGAAATATTTTTATGACTTCTTTTCTGTTCTTACAATACTCAAGTACTTTCCTGTGCTGCGACTTGCTGCAGGCTGTGGCTGCAGTGGAGAAAGTGGAAGATCAGAGCAATAAAGATTAAACTCATTTGTTAGTCTTTTCAGTGTAGTTTTTCCAAGATATTTAGAAGGTGAATGTTCCTGGGATAAAACCAGTCTGGCCTCTTTGCTCTCTTCAATCCTACTTTTCCTTCCTTCTCCCCTGACAGTTTCATTATGTGGCAGCAAAGCACTAGCATCTTCACTTATGCATTTTCTATGCCCCACTGTTTCTGTTGCCTGAACCCAGAGGCAGTGTGCCTTATCCCTGAGTACAGATGAAATCCTCCATCATATGATACCATCTTTTCTTAAATACTGTTGAAATAAGTAAATATTTTGATAACATCAATTTTCAAGCATTATTGCCTGTACCCAAGCTGGCAAGTTGCTGCAGTTGTTTCAGATCATCTACAATTTAGGCCCTTAACTCTGTGTTGTATATGCTGTTAGCATATTTTGTAAGTTTTCTTCAAAACCGTAAAACAAGGAACTATTCCGGTAGGGCTGCAATCTGAATGAAGTCCACTCAAGTTATACTGCACTCTGATATCTCATCTGTCCCTGCCTTGCAAAATACTTCTTATGCATAGTGGCTGGAGGTAGAGCCTGAAAAAGAGAACCAATTCCTTTGTTCATCAGCTTGCTAAAGAGTAATGCGATGGTGCAGTATGAAATTAGAATGCTGGATTTTAATGGATCCCTATCCATAAAACAGATGTTTCATCTTTCTGCGTCCTTATGTGTGACCTAAGCCCAGAGGACAGTATCTGTTAATTATGGACAATGTGTCTGATGCCTTGAATATATTATATACTTGTGATTTATATAGAGATCATTGCCTTCTGTGGATGAATGTAGCACTGTATTAGCTTCATTCTTCTTTCTCTGCCAAAGGTATTGTATTGGTGATATAACTGATTTTTCTTTACTGATGAAAGTTAGCCCATATGTAATCCATTCATATTACAGATATTAGATCAGAAGGGAATTTGGCGTTGTTGTGTCATTTGCATACGTCTCACAGCAGAGGAAGAATAAATTAAGGAATGTACATCTGTGGCATGCATCTGGTTTGAGAAAGTCGTTGGTGTTGGTAGTACTAAATTTTAACTGTGTGAAAGATCCTCCAGTTTTCTTCCTTAGTCAGTCAGAACAGGGAAAAAGAGGTGTCGGTTGTAGAGAAGTAGGTTTTTAGTAGCCAGCATTCTGTGCCCTATATATATGCAATGTAACATGGCCTTTACTTGGGCTTAATATCAGTGCAACAATCGAAGTAGGCTGATGCCCATTCGTATACCATACTGGTTTATGAAGAATTATGTTGATGTTTCAGCCATCTCTATTGTTGCCAAGTTCCTATTCCTCACTCCAGCTGCCAGATTGTCCCCTCCAAATCAGCAAGACCGCCTGCAAAAGCAAGAAGCTAGTCCAAAGAGTGACATTCATTTGGTCTTGATGGTGATGCTGAGGTTATAGCACTCCCCAAAATTCTCTAGAACAGCAACTTGCTTTCATTTCTCATCTTATACTTCGCCTTTATAGATGCAGAACATGGTCTCAGCAGATGCATATCTGTTTTCATACCTGCTTATGGATAAAGTTGGCCATTGCAATGTGGTACACTGCCATCCTGTAAAGGAAGAAACATCCTTCTGGTGAGCAGGCACTCTCCTAAACTAGGAGACTGGGGCTACTGCGCTATATAAGGCAGAGAATCTGGACTCTAGACTCCTGATTTCTATTCCTAGCTCTGGTATTGACTCATTGTGTGTCATTTGGCAAGTCACTTACATGCTGAATGCTTCTGTCTTCCTCTGTGAAATGAGGATTTTGAGTGCAAAGCTACAGGAGATTGCATGGCTTAAGAAGTTCTCATACAAAGCAGTGTGATGTCCTTGAGTATATGATGCAATACAAGTCCAGAATCTAATGTTGCTTAGTCATGTTTAAGAGACTATAAAGAATCTGTTAGATTATGTGTACTGAAATAAGAGGACTCAGAATGCTGTAGGTAATGGTTTTTTTTAGTGACAGTGCCTTGATTTTCTTTATATTGTAAGAAATATGGAAGCAAAACTTTCCCTGGTGGAAGTATTGAGGCCCAGCTGTTGTTAGGAAGTGAGATTATGAAGTTTAAATGGCTTATAAGAGGTGTTCATTTGTGCTCAAAAAGATCCATATTGAAAAACCTGTCTGGAATCTTTGCCTGCCATGCAGACACAGAGAGAAAACAGCAGCAGGAGGTTTGTATTTGTATTCTGGCAGGGGCCCCTCACTGAAACCAGTTGCTCTGGGGACTTCATTCAAATTTTCTTGGCCCAGCTGCCAAGGTAGTGTGGAAGGTTACATAATGGCTGAAACAAGCTCAAAAATGGTGAAAATATGTAGGTATGTCTTTGTGGGGTGATACCCCACTGGCTGCATCAAGAAACAGAACCACATTTGTTTAAGAAATAATTTGTTAATGCTTATTGCCCCACTTGGTTGTCTAAGTTAAGAACGAATGAATTCAAAAGGAGGTGGACAGAAGGAAAACAATATGCCTGTGTGCAATACATTAGCAACAACTGTGTTTCAACAGCCTCAGTTGCAGGACCTCCAATATGCTGTGCAGTTTGAACAGGGATGGTTTGCTTTGCGGGACACAGCCTTGTCACACACTGGTCAAAAAGTTTGCAGTCTGCTGCTGCTTCAGACTCATCTCTCGTGATGTGACTCTAACCAGATCTGCCGTTTCCTGCAGAAAAATCTTTGTTCCAATTGAGCTGCATCTAAGCCAGCCAAATTGAGAGTTTAATGTCTAGCTATTAATATCAGGCTGCAGCTTGGAGCCTTGCACGTTGTCAGAATCCAACCTTTCTGTGACATAAGCAGATTGAGAATGCCCCTTTCGTTCAATATTTCCACTGCTAGTGCCAAATAAGCAGCTTTACGGTTAGTTAGGAATGATCCTGCATATTTCAAGGCAGAGCTTGGCCTTGATTCCTCAGTGTACATGTTACCCCAGATCCAAGCTGAAGCTTCCCTGTATTCAGCTAATAATAAAAGTGGGGGCAGTGTGGAATTGGGAAATGGAAAATAAGAATGTGTCTTAAATATCCTTAAATTGCCCTGGTTAAAAATGTCTTTACCTCTGCTGCAGTCACATGTGCTTTTCTGTGGCTTGATGTCGGGGAAGAGAAAGCAGAGTATAGTGTACATATTGCAGATGAGCAGGTTTAGTAGAAGGAATAGCTGCCTGGAGAAAACTGAGCATCAGAGCGGAGGGGATTGAGAAACATAGTTTTCCAGACTGTTTCCACAAGTGAATCAATGTTTTGTGAAAAACATTCCCATCTCCTGGCTGGCTTTAATTAAAGGGCTCAAAGATAACTTACTGAGAGTCCTGAAGATTATAAGTCCTTCCATAATTTGTGTCCTTTTTCTTGAGCCTTCCAAACACTGATACGTGAATGGGGAAGTTGGGTTTTGGTTTTGCCACTGCACTGCTGATGACTGCAAAGATGACATCCTTCTGCTGTACCAGTGTGTTCATTTCTTAGTCCTTTCCTTCTTTCAAGTGTGTAGAGAGCTATGGGTGAAAAGTACCATAGAGAGCTGTATATTATGATGCTATTAGCCAATTTCCCTCCCTTTGTAGCTACACCCTGCTTTCTTCTTATGAGTTTATCATAGTAAAGTGTTTCCAAATATGCCGACATTTTGCAAACAAAGCATTTGGTCTATGTCTCCAAGTAGATTTCAACCCTTTTTTATTCCACATAGAACACCTGAATAAAGGACTGCATATTTTTACCTTTTCCTTGGCCATTTGCTTTTGCAGTCGGGTGGTGTCCTGTCCACAGCAAGTAACTGGTTGGTCCTGCCTGTACTGTGTACTGTTCATTTAAATCTTCCTCCCTATGTAATATTGATTCCAGTCTCCTAACAGTGTCACAACAAAGAATTAATCCCCAAGGAAAGGGAAAAGACTAGCTGGTTTGCTGTGAGTGGAAAAGAAAAGGAATTTTCTCACATTAAAAACATTTTCCATAGTGGTTCGTGTTGAATGTTTCTGTATATTCCAGGGCGGGTTTTTACTTGATGCCAGAATAAATAGAAATACCTGCTGCTTAAAACAATTCATTAGAGAAGCAGTGCCTGGCTTTAGCAAAAGCCTTGCTGGGACTGTCCTTCAGACTAAAATCAAACACACTTTAATGCATTAAAATGAACATACTGTAGGTTAAAATGTCCCTTAAAGAAACACTGTCACGTTGATTTGGTGTTTGTGAAAGGAAGGGACCTCGCAGCATTGCAAATTTTTATGTCACTTGTGGCTGTGTAGGGCAATGGAGACTCAGGCTGCTAGCTTTATGAAACTAAAGGGAGCCATGGTGCAGTGCAGTGGAAGACTTTTTCCCTTGCCTTTTGGTTGCTAGGGAATAAATGCTCGTCTGCACAACCCAGACAGTGCAGAACTGTGCTATTGGGCATATTCATCACTACCATCTCTCAGGCCCCACCCTACCCACAACGGCCTTCCAATTTCTTTTCACCAGCTAGCAATCTCTCCTCTTCCAAATTCCCACTAAAAAAATTTGTCTGCCAAGTGAGTGTAATATAAGATTGCATAAATTTTAATAGAAGCACTGGGATGAGCACAGCCACTCAAGTAATCAGGAATTCCTGCTGCCGTAACCCTTGCTCTTCCTCACTTCAGTATCCTGTGTGCGCTTTTCCTTCTTGTTTCAGGGACATGGCTTCAGCCAGGCTGCTTCACGTTTGCCTGGCTGTTCGCAGGCTCACAGCTAAAGACCAGAGGAAAATCCTGCTTACACTGGACTCAGTGAGAGTTTTGTTAGTGATTTCAGTAGGGTCAGGATCCCGGTCTTGTTCTTACATGTTGTCTGAGACATGCAACCCTCCTTTAGGCCTTTGTCAAAAAACTGGCTGAGGTTTTTTCTAGAGAGACTAGTTGGTTTGGGGTACCTGAGACATCTTTGGAAAGCCTGATATCCTGAGGATGGTCCTTTGTACTTTCTGAAAATCAGTTGACATGTCTATTAAGCTATTTGAGCATTCAAAATCACTGAAATATTTTAAAATCTTGCAAAGAAACAATAGTCTGTGATAGTCAGAAAATGAAACCCAGTAGAAACCACAGTGAAGCTGACCAGTTTGCTTTTGGAAAGACAAGTAAAACAGAAAATACAAACAAAGGCCATATATACACAATCCATTCCTTTCCATCCAGTCTGTAAAAAATAAAAAAGCTGGGCATGCCAGTTTTAACAGACTACATATTTATTTTTAAATACATCAACTTTCTCACTGATTTATGTGAAAACTTAAAATGTGTGCAATGTAGTTGGTTGAGTGAAGTGCTGATATTGTTTTATAGAGACTTATTTTCTGTTTATTGTTATGGAAAGTAGAACATTGAATTTCATTTGCCTTTGGGTTTGTTTTGCAGCTCAGTAGTCTTGTTTAGGTTTGTCTTTATTCATTCCGTATAGTAAGGACAGTGGTGGAGTCTTGGTCTCCTTAGCTGAAAAATGACTGTCTTTCTGGAAGAGACGCAGTAGCCAAACACAAGATACTGTCCTTACTTCAGAGCTTATATGGTCCCTTTGCAAGGCCTTTTTGCAGAAAAGAAGAGATTGATCAGTCTGTTCTGTTCTTAAAATTTATTAAACTGTGAGAGTTAGGGACTGAATTTCTAGTTATCTCAACACATTGTTTCATGTCTTGGGGGCAAGAATTAACTTGCATAATTTAAATAAATGAAAGTGTTTAGTGGAGGGAGGGTTAATGACAGATGTTCTGTACGTTTGTCATTGTTCCCTCTTCCATGTGTTTCCAGTCCCTAGCTCTAAAGTATCACAGACCCTCAGTTGCTCTCATGATTAACCCCCTTCCCTTGCCTTTTTGCCAAGGGTCTATTTCTATTTGGTAGTAGTTCAGAGCTCTTAGAAGCTCTTGCTCAATTTTGTTCCTTCATCTTCTCTTTGTTCAGCTGGGCCTGGACACCAAGAGGCTGCTCTCCCTGGAGAAGCCTGGATGGTCTGTCTTCCATCACGCTAACCGCATGGCTTGCCCACTGAGGTCATAGAATTTCCCTACGTTTACTACACTTTGTTCTTCATAAACCTCCAGCAGTTCCTTATTAGTTCCCCTCCATACATCATTCTCCTTTTGTAGCCCCAAAATGTGTTTCAAGCACTTTTATTTTCCAATTATTTATCTGTCTGTCATGTTAGTAAGCACCCATCCCACAAGATAAAACAATGGGCCTCACAGTGGTGGTGTATGTTTGAAGCTAGCTTGTTCTTAGTAATTTGGAACTAAACACTGCTAGGGGGGAGGAGTAATACACTCCTGTACCTGGCCTTTCATTTCCTCCACCATCAAACTGCTATTGGTAATTAATGCTCATAGATATTTAAGCTGGCTTGCTGAAATGTGTACATAGTCTTTGTCAGCTGTAAGGCAGCATGTCCAAAATCTTCTTATCAGTTTACCACCCTGCTTTTGTTTGTTTGCATATCTTCACTGATCTTAAATCTTGGTTTGCTGATCTTAAATCTTGCTTTTCTGTTTTCTTGACCCTCCAGTAAGGCTTTAAGCCAGAGTTTTTGTCTTCCTTATTGTGACTTGACCCAAAGTTGGTGCAGGATGTTTGAGCTTATTTTAGCTTGAAAACTTTACCTTCTCCCATGGTTTCATTAATGGTTCATGGTAATGAACAAGAGGACAACTGTCTAAAATGCTGTGGAAAGGAACCATAGTATTGCTTTACCGGGCAACATTTTTCTGAGTAAATATCCTTCAGGCCATCACATCTTGTCATTGTACAAGGTGGGTGCTGATTACTATTTGAATGAAAGATATCTTCAGAAAACTCACTGGCTACAAGAATTTTGTTATGGTACTTTCCCATCAGGCACCCAGGACTCCAAACCAAATCTTAGCGTAATGTCAAATTGGTGTGTAACTAAGCTCCTCTCTGTTGCCTTTATTAAAAGGAGTATGTCACAAGGGAAAATATTTGCCACAACTTTGTTGATATTTATTCTGATACTCTGACTTTATTCTTTCATTTCAACTCCATGTCATAACTCACTTTATGCGCTAAATCATTGTGCAGTTTGACTGGTACGGGTGCAAACATGTGCTGCATTCCACTCCAGGGCCATTTATGTCTGTGTGAAATTATATTGACATGTACACAAAGCACCTGGGAATTTCAGTCTCCTAGCTTAAAGGGCAGATACCTGCATAAGACATTCCCTTCCCCATCTTTTTACCCCTCACCCCCTTCCTACATCTGGGGCTTTGACATGCAATCATTGTGGGGAAAAGGACTCGTTATTACTGTTTTAACTAATAGTTCCCAATGAATTTATGTGATAGTGTGCCATAGAAGAAATTCAGTAAATTTTCCTGCTAGCACAGAGTAAAAAACAATCAGAAACATAATCTTTTAGTGTTTCTTTTTCTTTTGCCTGACAGGCAGTTCTTATGGTTTTGGTTTACCTAAATATACTATGCTAGAACTTCTGAATTATAGTTTTATCTCCTAGGCAGTTTTCTGCCCCTATTATTTTCTAAATTAGAGATGATTTGTGAGACACTGCCTAAGAACCAAGGCTTTGCTTATGCCTAAATACTATTTAATCATGATCTAAAGGTATCTCTGCTGTTTATCTCTAAAAGTGGTCACTGTGTTTGCAAACAGACAAGCTGACGGTAGAAGCCTAATTGATGTCCAGCTAAGCACACACTGCCAAACAACTGTCAAGAAAAGCTCTGGAACTGCTCCTTGCCACTGTGTGTGTGAAGCTGAGAAGCCTTTGAGGCAGACATGAGCAGAACAATCTCATTATATTAGGTCTGTGGACAGACCATGTCTGTCTTTTGGGGTTTATAGTATTTCTGCTGTTGTCTCTTGCCTCATCCATGTAAATGGAGACTTGCAGATTTACATGCTTTCTGCACTGCTTCACCAGCTTCACACCCCAGTTCCATCACTTCCCCTTGCTGAGGATTTGTTTCTCTGGGGGATTCTTGCAAGAAGGAACATAAATAAAATCATCTCTTCCGCTTGCATAGCGCATCCTGCTTCCTCCTTTCTCTTTTATAATATAAAGCTGTGGAAAGAGAAATAATGGTTGTTTTCTACAGTGTCAAACCTGCTGTCAGTATGTTACAAATAACCCATTGCTTGCTATTGTTATCTGTGCTAGAAATGCCAACCCAAGGTTCTCTGCAGCAGAAAGCAGAATTTGCTGCTGTAACATGTTTCAAACCAGGTGGACAGGGAAAACATGAAGTCATAAAAGCAGTTGCTCATTGTTTCTTATCCAAGAGCACGGAACAGATTTTGCACATCCTGACTTCCACTCCAGTGCTATACCTGTTAATTCACGGTGCCTCCCTGATAGACCTGTGCCATTAAACAATACATTGAGAGTTTTTTGCATTTTATTTTATTTGTAGAAGAGAATTTATTGAGAGGAGAAGGAAATGAGTTTGTAAATAGGGCTTTTCCTCAGTAAAATTCAAAGCTCTTTACCAAAGATTTCAGAACTGTTATCCCCATTGTACTGAGTGAGGAAATGAAGCCTAGAGATGTGAAGGGACATGCCAAAGGACAGAGCTGGCTGGGGGCTAAGCCACAGCTCTTGGGTCTCAGTCCAGGCCCCTCAGCTGGAGGCAATGCTACCTCTTCTCAGGCCTTCCCAGTGGAAGCTCAGCTTCTTTGGGCAGCAGCCAGTTCTTCAGGTCAGTAATGATTCAACCCTTCAACAGGCCAGAGGTTTGTGTTTCTTCTTTCCACTGCTTGAGTCTTTATTTTTACTTCTGTTTACACGTTCCAGCCTGGTCAGTTTGCTGCAGACTGCAGCCACATATTGTTTAAGAAAGCTGACGCATTTATAATTGAGAAACATCTGAGGTTTTTCTTCTCCTCCTGTCAGACATAAGATGGCTTTTATCCAGTTGACTGCTTTACAGTGCCTTTATCCTTTGCTGGCTTGAAAACATTTCAGATAGTTTCTATTGTTTTATAGACCCTGTAGCTAAAAAAACAAGCTGTGTAAAAACATCTGTACATAGCTGTGCAGTAGGCTACAGACAAGTAGGGTAATAAGGCATGATTGCATTCATTGTAGCATTTGCTCCACTGGATAATCAAATAGAAGCATTCCAGTTGCACACAGGATATGTAAGAGTAAAGGAAGGAAATGAAGGACAGTTGCCTACTGTACTTCTACATTTCTTTCGTCTTGCAGCTGCCGAGACTAAATGGAATTTTGAGAGCAAATTTTAAATAACATAGAGATGAGATTTTACTAGTGATAACCAAGAAAACAGCACTGACAAGTGTGCATAAAACTTCCCCCCACACTGTCCCCAAGAAGGAAGCTTGACCTGCACTGATTTCCATTTGGTTTTTTTCAACTTTGGTTAACCATCTGGTAACATGACCTAGTATAATACCTAGCCTGTTTTGCAGGGTGTCTGATCGTGGAAGGATTTTGCTACACCAAGTTCACTCAGTAGTTTGAAAGTCAGTTTTAGTCCTTGGAATATTGTTCGTTTTTATTTAACAGTTCTCCTACTTCTACTGCCTCAGCACAAGCTCCAAGTCTTTCAGTTGTGATTGTGCTACACATAATGCGAATAGGAATTGGGCACGTAACAGGACTTTGCACCACTGAAAATCTGCCCTGTGTTTACCAGCATGCTGAAAATGCAGTAGGAAGTGTGCTCCAGCTATGATCCCATACAAGATCAATGTTAATGGCAGGTGCTGTGGGAGAGGTGATGAAATTTTGAGCTGACCCAAGAACACACAGACTATGGCTTGCCATCACATGTTAGAGAGAAGCACCTACACTTTGTTGGCAAAATCAGTATTTTACAGGTACACCCCACTTCATAGTTAGATTTGCGCTGTATTCACAGTTCAGCAAAATTGAGGGGCTAAAGAAGATGACTGCTTCATGATCTGTGGTCACAGCTGTATTTAAGCATCTAAAAATACAGTCTTATTTTTAGAGGTTCTGTCCCACACTTGACTAATGGTTCCAATGCAGTGATATAATTGTATTTAATAGTTTCCTGACTCCAAGCTGATCAGCTGTGACTGTTTTGTGCTATAGTTGTAAATGAAAAAGTGAGCAAATTTCACCTACTTGGAGGTCTCAACTGGGCTGTTAGAAGTGGTATAAATACTCTGTTGCCGATAGTGGAAGTGAATTTAAATGTTAAATGCAAATTTATCTGGATACCCTACACCTGAAAAATCATGCCATCTAAATAAAAATCCAACATATTTCAGCATTCTCTCTTTTTAATCCTTTATATTTGACTGTTGGACAAGGATTCTGTATTTCAACACTGTGAATCCTGCGGTTTATTAAATGGTAGGTCATAAAAAGTGAGTGATTGAGGAGCTAAACTTCCTTCAGCAGTTGTTGCTTGTAGAAGTGGAAAAGATTTAGAGAAGCACCAAGGAAGCTGAGAAAAAGGATAAGCAGTTAGAGAAGACTAAGATGATTTATCATATAATTTTGCACTAACATGTAGGATTGTGAACCATGGCAGTTCAGGGGGATACAGGATGCATTTGCATTATGGGGATGGCAAATGTCAGGGCCCTGAGTGCTTCCCCAGCCTTCCTGGGAATTTGGCTGCCTGGGCCAACTTAGGTAGTGGTTCAGGTGTCAGCTTTGAGGAAAGCACATCAAGAAAGCTCTGCTAAGAACCTCTCTGCTCACCTTGCTTGGGTGCAGTGGTACTGTGCCTTTGTCAGTGAGGCCACTGCCTCTACCTGCCTTATCATGCTCGACTTCAGCTCCCCTTCCCTTTTGGAGCAGCACCTGCCTTTGCTGCTCCCTGACAACAAACTCTAGAGAAGGATGATGCAGAAAACAGGCAGTAATCATGTCAGCCATCCCAGCTGATTCTTTTACTCCCCAGGAGACTGTTTCCAAAGATAAGATGATAACTTCATAATTTGCTCAGAATTGATGTCTTTTGGATAATTTTGGTCATCTTTTGGCCTCATGTTAGAACATCTGGTGTGGAGATAACGCTCGGCTAAGGATGGGCCTGCTGAATCAGCAAATTTGCAGTTTTCTGTTTAATGCCCAGAAAATCCAGAACAATTCTTTTAACCTCATTTCTTGGGAAAGTTTAAATGAGTAGAGGTGAACAAATAGGGCTAACAGATAAAAAGAGATAAAAGAAAGCCAACATAGTTTCTGGGAAAGGAAGCAAGATCATGGCTCAGTGACTTGCTGGAATTCTTGAAGACTCCTCCTGCCAGAACAGACAAGAAGGGGGAGATGCAGTGGGCTTCACATTCTTAGCTTTTTCTAAAAGATTATGATGGAGTTTCATTGCAGTAGTTAGTGTCTGACATTTGTGGTCACAGAACGTGAGAAATAATTGGTTTCAGTGGCCTGAAGAGTAAGTAGGGAAGAGTACTGATAAAGGCCCATTGTATTTCTGCCAATTCAAAATTTTTAGTTAGATACTGCAGGGAACAAAGGTTGCTTCTGGGCTTGTGTCTTTTGAGAAATGGATAGGCTGATGAGGTCAAAAATAAGATTTTGCATTTTTGCACATCTTAGGGAGAGAGAAGGCATTAATAATCAACAGCACTGGTATACAGTGAAAGATTTAGATTTGTAGGATCTTTTGGCTTTTTGGCTGTCTTGCAGATTGCGTGGGTTTCTAGATGGGAAATTACACCCATCTTCATTAACCCTGAGTGATTAAAACATGGCACTTGTGATCAGTAGCTCTGATAGGCTTAACATTTAGTTTTCTTTTTCCTCTGAGCAATTATTTATTTTGAAGAGGTATAATGATTCTCTGGGTTGGGATACCGACTAGAGAGAAATTGGTCCTCTTTCTTTTTTTATTGTTGCTTCCTGGTTAGATCAATGCAAAAATAAGTGAATATATCTGTGCATGTGTTTGCACTTCTGTATCTATTTATGTGATTGTATACATCTTTTGATAATGCCCATTCTGGAAAAATATTACTGTCTCTCGTGCATGGCAGAGTACTTTGAATTTTACATACCTGAATTTGACCAGATCTTCCTTGTAGAAAATACTTGGGTTTCCTTATCAAGTTCTTGCCAATTTAGATAGGAAGGTGACTGTAGGAGATTGTGAAATTTTAGCTTAGTTCTCACTGAGGTGTATATGTGTATACGTATATATAAATTGTCCTTTGAACCCCTGGAATTTTAATTGGACACGGGGGTTCAGCTATATACACTTTTAAGTTTCAGGTTCAGAAACCTATAATCTGCAGGGTGTTTATCTGAATTAGTTTGACAAATCTTTTTACCTTTTAGATCAGCTGATAGAAACATGTTGAACTTCTTAAAATAAAAAATAAAAAATCCTAGACCCAACCCCTCAAATATCTTTCTCCTTCTGTACTCTTTCAGCATGAGTTGCAGAATGCTAAGGATTTCTGTGTTTGCTTAGCTTGGAATTAGCCTTGTATTTCTACTTTAGTTAGTGGTCATGAGCAGTCAGCAGGTTGAAGATATTTGTTGGTTTTGTGTAGTTGTGTCATACATTTTTGTGTAGCCATTTTGCCTGATCTGTTTGCATTAAGGCTCTGCCTGACCATAATTAGACTGCTGGGTACACATTAATGTTCTGCTGAGGATTTACTTCTTGGTTTTAATAATGTCATCCATCAAGCTCTAGCAAATACAGCAATATTTGCAGTGTAGTAGACAAACAGAGTAAACACTGCAGTTATTTATAAGAAAACTGGCCGGTAAGTTAAGAAACTCTGTGTGGATGTTTTTATTTGTTGGAACATTAAACTGATGCTCTGCAATGAATCCATCAGTCTAATCAGACTTTGTTGTTCTTGAAATGAGAGAAAAGTAAAAGACTGAAGTTAGATTTCTATTTAGAATTTATATTTTATATCTCTTTTTAAGAAACCTGTAGACTCATGTTTCCTATCTTCTATGCCCTAGTTTGTCTGCTTTTCTAGCTATTGATTTTCTAGTCTGTTGGTCAGAGAGAAAGTACTATCTCCACCTTGGTCTTGTCTGGGTCCAAGTATGGATGAAATTCCTGACTATACCTCTCTCTTTGTCTTGACTCCTGATCAGTTCTGGGGAAGTACTGGTGCTCCTTCTAATCCCTTTGATGACCTCTTACAAGTGTCTGTTGACTTGGACTTAAGAAAAGCAGCTTTGTTCACTGGAGTTGCTCTGTCCTTCCAGATGGTTTTCCCTGTGATTCTTGCCTGACCTTTTGTATCTGGACACATACTTAAGCAGCATCTGAAGTAGAGATGCTTTCCTGAACCTGGACCTCAGATCCTGCAACACAAACATACTGCTTAGGAGTATTGAAGTCCTAAGCTTTGTCGTTTTCTTTCAGAGATGTCAGTTACCTCATGACAGTCTGATAATTATGTTTCAGTTTGTGTCTCATCTTCCCTGTGTCTCACTTCCTTCTTCCATAATGTTCTCTGATTTGCCCCAGATTTCTTTCTATGAGTTTATCTGTCTCACTTGGATCTTCCCATTTCCCTTCTCCCTCTGTGGAGCGAAGTGAGGAGACGAGGTTCTTGGCACAGCCCTCTCGCATGTTTGCATTCTCTGGGATGTCTCTTTGAAACTGAGGAATGGGGAAGGGTGCAATGCTCTTGGCTCAGAGCAAAGGTCCTGGATTCTGAGAGCATTTGGTCCCTTCCATGATGGGCCCCAACTCTTGACTGCTGCAGTTTGTGTTGCAGTGCAGACGTGTTTGCTGTGATGGTTAGATCCTTGGGATTTTCTTGTTCGAATGACAGATTTAAAAGTGATAACTTTTGACTGACTGTCTTAGAACAACCCCTCTCTTTTCTGTTGTTATCTTTATCTGTGTTGCTTGTTGCATTTTCAAACATGGGAAAACTGTAGTCCATATTTGTTCAATGAACTGGTGTGTTTTCAGAGATGCAGAATATCCACTCAGGCAGCAGTGTCTGTGAGCCACAACATGGTCTAAACGCTGAGTAAATACAGTTTTTTGGCTTTATACTGAAGTGAAAAAGACAAAGACCAGCCTTCTGGGGGTGGGAACTAAGAAAAAGAAGCCAGGAAATGGCTTAATGTGCCTTTTCCAAAGTCAGTGGTAATACTCCTATTGATTTCAGTAAGATTTTGTTCAAGCCCATGGTGATTATGATAGCTGGTACAATTAGATCGGATGTAATACATATTCAGCTTGTTTTCTGTGAATGCCATGAAACTGTTTATGCTGTCATTAATCAGGAGGCTTTGTTGAAAATGCATGTCATTACATGGCAGCTGACAGGAAGCCACTGCCACTGGGCACCAAAGCAAGCTTGTACAAAAATATCCTATCTGCGTAGCTGGAAAGTACAGCTGCTACCGTTGCAAATTCTCTCCACGAGCCATCTACTGACTGGGGCTTGACAGCTGAGAAAACCCCTACAAACCATGGTGCTGACTCAGCACGTAGTTTTCAATCAGGGACACACAGATTTGATTCAGAACTGGAAATTTCACCTACGCAGCGTACAAGTATATAGGAGCTTCTGCACTTCCCAGGGTTGTTTTATTTAGAATCATGTGAGACTAGAAGAGGCAGTTCTCCCCTTGTTGGTCCTGATACTTTAGCACAAAGACTTAGAGCAATAACATGAAAATGCATGCATGAAAATGTCCCACTGGCTTCTGCAGGATACTATGACAGTAAGTTTCTTTAGTACTGCCTGCAGGTGCAGTCCCCCTGTGAGCCTCACATGCTGTCATTTCTGAATTCAGACTATAAAGGCCTCAGGACTGGGACTGTGCCTTGACTTGTGTCTGTGAGGCACCGGGGACTCTTCTGGCTGCTGTCATTCATTGCAAGGAGCTCAGCGGTATTCATCCAAATTTGTGTTTTCTTTCACAGAAGCTCAGGTTTGAACCTGAGAGATTTCTTTTTATTAAGTGTGAGAAAAGCTCACACTGGGCTTTTTCTTAGTGAAAATTTCTCTGTAGCTTGTGTTACTTTATATGTGACACTTTATTTTTGAGTAATTTAGAGAAAGAGGTACTAAAGAAAGTAGATTCAGGACATATTAAAAATATCTCCAGCTACATTACCTCTGAAATTAGCCATTACTTATCTTCTGTCAGTCTGGTGCTGTGATGTATTTATGTCTGTGTAAAGTACCATGCGGGTCCTTCCCTTCCTGTGGGGTGGAAGTCAGAACGGACAGCTCTGGGAACCCAGAGGAGGGCCCTTTAGGTTAATAGTAATTTTAACCTGATTTGGTGAGTGTGTGTACGCAATGTGTGTGCTTTGTGCTTATGTCTGTCTACCCCAATGTCAGTCTTTCCCTAACAGCTTTTTAACCCATTGGCCAATTTGAGTCAAATTTGAGGGTACAGATCTCAGAAATATTAGGCCTTTGAAAGTTTTCAGAAACCTAGGAAACTGAGTAGAGGAGAAAGCCCTCTCCCTTTGATGCTGCCACTGAGGGAAAAATTGCATCACCCACATTTACATCAGAAAGCCTAAGTGGAAGTGCAAATGCGTAGGAAATCAAGCCACTAATTTTGCAGTAAGTTTAGGGTTTGGTTTTTTTTTATTGTCACCTCTCCCTCCACCATGCTGTCATGCTCTGCCAGAACAAATGTGCTGACTGTGGTACTGCATGAGGAGGGGAACAGAGCCATGGCACTGCCTTAGTCTCCTCTTTCTGCCTGCCGACGTTGAAGGATCATTTTTACTCCCTACTCCTGGCAGCAGAGGTAGTAGCCAGTGCTGAGGTATTGGGGACCAGCTTCATTCTCTTGCATGATACAAGCTTTTCAACCCAAGTTCTGACTTCAACAGAGTAGCTTAACCCTATTAATATTATCAGGCACAAACCCCAGGTTTGTCAGTTTTCTCAAGTCAGGCAGGCTGTGAGGTTAAATCATCACTCAGCAAAGAATCAAAACAGAAGGGCTGAATCAAGAATTGCTAAATAAGTTTATCAGTGCGTGTGTTGGCTGGCAGCTTGACAAAGTGAAGCCAGGAGCTTAGACAGCCCTGTAAGTCAGATGCAGGAGGTGTAATTGAGAAGTATCACAGAAGCAATTTGGAAAAGCATCTGTTCAAAGTTTGATTACTGTGAATCATCCCATGCTGCTGGCCTGCTCTGCTAGTCGCCTGAGCTGCTCTTATTTTGCCAAGAGAACAGCTTGACACACATACAGTGCCTAAAAATAAAATACACTTTAAATATTAACATGTTTCAAAAGTATAGATTAATTCACTTTTTGGGAGTAAGAATTGCTTAGTCATTCTTTAAGAACATGGAAAGAATTTAATTGAGAGCTGTGGAAGAATGCCATTCATCAGCAGCACAGGTGTTCAGCCATCTCCAAAACTCTCCAGTTCAGCAGCCTGCGCTGAAACTCTCCAGACACTGAAACATTGTTCATTATACATGGCTGAATGTTGTTTAACAATTGCAGGACTGATCCTTGCTCATGAACCCACCCCCGACCAACACCATGGCAGGCTGAGATAGGCATGGCTCAGTAAAGCGTTGCAACTGTTAAAAGAATCTTTTAATTTATTTTAATAGCTTCATGAGTTTCTTAGTGTTTGCAAGTACAAGAAAGAAAAACTGGGAACTGAATGCTGGACCCTGACTGTTTGCTCTTAAAGCAGATGCTGTTTGGTACAGAGACTCCAAATATTTTTTCTGATTTATTGCCAAGTTTGACCTTGTCTCTTCATTCTGGAAGGGAGATACTGGAGGAATTTGAAGGCTCCAGGATCCCTGCTGCTGAATTCCATGTTCCTCTTTGTTTAGCAGTCTCATCAAAAGCTCTGATTTGATCTTTTTCTTCATTTCCCTTCATTCTCTCTGAACTCAGGCCCTCTGTTGAAGCAGATGGCTCAGATGAGTTGCAGGGACAAACTGACAAATTTAAAACTGGAAGTCACAGAATAACTAATCTGAAAAAGCAAGACGATAATAGTCTCAAAGCTGGTTTTGGAATGCTACACAGTTTGCCAAGCTGCAGCTATTGCAGGCCATGCCAGGGTTGTATTTCCATTTCTGGGAAGATTACAACCTTCAGATGGGAACCCATCCTGAGAACAGGATGGGTGTTAGCAGACTAACATAGGTATGTGGCAGAATGGTGAACATGGGACATAGTAGCCCTCAAGCACTTTCCCTTTTGATGGTAGAGTTGTTTTTTTTTCTTTTGGTGAGTTATTTATTTCCTGAATGATGCAGCTTAGGGGACACTGAAGCAATTATTGAGTTCAGGCCTATTCCACAAAATAGGACCAGTCAAAATGAAAATACTGAAATGTTGAAATAATTTTGATTTTTAATAACATCTGAGAAAGTGAAGGGTAAGATTCATGAAGCCTATTTAGAGAAGGAACAGGTGAAGCTCTCTCCTCTTGTCAAGGCATCTAGCAGGGGAGAGAGGTGGATTAATTTCTATCCTGTGTCTCTCTGCTTCAGCTACTGAAGTGAAAGACAGTTATTCACACAGCTCCACAAATCCTGAATCCAGTGCTGAGTACTCCTGTTGCCTTGGTAGATTGCCTGTCTTTTACATATTATCATGCCAATATTTGCATGCATGTGAGAAGGTAAGATCCTGCTTAATTCTACAACAGTTTGTAGAAAGGACCAGCCAGTTCATCTCTGCAGTGCAGTCTACATCCACTTAACAAAATGAGGCCAAGAGAAGACACTCAAATCCAAATGTCTTTGAGCCCCAGGCAGAGGTGACTTTCAAGGTCCAGAATCCAAATCCTGATTCACGGTTTGGTTTCACAGGTGTTGGTGATTTCTTTGATTTCACAGTCACATGTTCCTGTAGTCTTTCAAAAGCATCAGATCTCTCCTGAGTTCTGCTGGATCTGATTCCTTTTTGGTGTAAGATACCCTTGAACAACCTGACTGTCTCTTTTTCTTTCAATAGCTTGTATCCCACTGATTTCCATTGCTTGTTTCTATACTAGTTCTAACAGCTGTCCTTTCCTTAAGCTAAGTGCCATTTTTTTGCCCAAACTAGGGCACAGGCCCTCCTGCCTGAATACTTCCATGTTCTCATCACGCCTTGTTGTAGTCCAGCTCCTGTCTTTCCTCAGGTGAACCCATGATGCCAGAGACCTATGACCCAGGGCTGTAGATCCACTTTTCTCCAGCAGTAGGTACACAGAAGTTGTCAGAGAGCTCATCTTCCCTTCTGATCTTATCTCCTGCCCTCCTTGACCCCTGCCTCTCACAGAAGTGACTCCCTGCTGTTTACGAGATCAAAGTCACGTTTCTTGAAGACTTCTGGAAAACCCGTATTATCTCCATTTGCTACATTAATGTCCTTGTCTCTTCTCATTCCCTAATCTCTTCCCATCTTTCTCCCTTGTTCAATAAATTTGAATTATGTCAGGCTTCTGTATACTTCCCAGCACTATGTGTTTACTCATCCAGTCCATCAGTGCCTCCCCAACTGAATCCAATCTGGATTCTCTCCGATCCACCTAGCTAGCTCTTCCCCTGCCTCTCTTAACAGGATTACAGCTGTTCTAATATATCTTCCTTTGAGTAATCAAGCCCATGTATTTCCATGTGTGTGCGTGAGCATGGAGGCTTTCAGCACTGTGTAATGATATCTATAAACAAATGGTGAATTAGCTGCCAGGGTTTGGGAGTCTACATTCAGGAATGGTGGTTTGATTTGGACTAAATATCCAAACCTTCATATTTAACTAGAGAAACAGGAATGCAGAAAGGAACTGTGTTTTTGCCTGTTTTGAGATCTGCATTCAGCAGCAGCCCGGGCTCCTGTTGCTGGGGCGTGTTCAGGAGAAGCTCTTTGGAATGTGGCTGTTAGCATATCAAAGTAGAGTAAACATGTAGATGATACCCTGCTTCCTCTGCTTCAGTTAATTAAGCCACTCCTCATGTCAGGTTAGATGGAGAGGATTTATTAATGTGCTGTCATCTAGGGAAGCAATGTTTTGCTGAAAGGGAGGAGCCATGTTAATGGTACAGAAGATGTCACGCTGAACAAAGAGCAGATGTCAAATAAACAGGGTATTTCTTTTTATCTCCTTTGCTGAGGTCTTAGATCACAGTGCTTTATCATAAAAGCTTAGAAAATTCAGGCTAGAAAGAACTTCAGGTGGTCTTTTAATGCATTCCCTTGCTCCAAGGCAAGATCCATGATACCTGTGTCACTCCTGATGGATATCTGCTCTATGAGGCTAACCAGTATACTTGTTTCCAGCTTTCTTTGAATTACTGTGAATGCCATACCTCTCCTCAGGTGTGGTCAGTGTAGTGAATGTTTATGCTTGTGATCACAAATCGTTGTTGAATGGCATCAGAAAGGAATGTGGTTTTCAAAGATGCCCATGCCAAACCTATGAGGTTTTCCAAAGGTGGTCTGCTCTTTGCTGGCATAATGCAGTGTTAATAGCCTGTCTGGCATGTTCTTTTAGGCTTTGGTTAAAGCCTCTTCTAGGCCAAAAAGATGTTAGAACGTGTCAGCTTTCTTCATCTCAATGCATTTTCTGTCTGAAGCAACCTTTTACTAGCTTAGGTGAGGACAATTATCCCTAAAGTCATGAGAGGTCTCAACTTCTAGTGCTTTTCAACTGTCTGGGCAGCCCCTTGTACACTGAGAGAGGCTCTGCTTAAATCAGTGAATTAGCACAGTGTAAATCCATCTCAAGTAGCATTAGAATAATTCTCTTGACATCTTGGGGAATGTCTGTGTGTGGGCAAGTTAGTAAAGGAACAGATAAATGATTCATCCATTAAGCTTAGAAAACCACAGGATGGTTCCCAGAAAACATAAAAGCCCTGCAGAAAGACTGAAAACTAAAGCTGAGAATTGGCCATGCTGGGGAAGGGATTCCACATGTTGCATTAATTGCTGTTCTGCAGGGTAATTAAACAAAAGGAAAAAGAAGATAGTAAAAGCACTCCTTTGAGTTCTAATGATTTGCAGAATCATAGAATCATTTAGGCTGGAAAAGACCTTCAAGATCATTGAGTCCAACCGTCAACCTTGCCCACTAAACCATGTCCTGAAGTGCCTTGTCTACACGCTTTTTGAATACCTCCAGGGATTGTGACTCAACCACTTCCCTGAGCAGCCTGTTCCAATACCTGACAACCCTTTCAGTAAAGACATTTTTCCTGATATCCAACCTAAACGTCCCCAGCCGCAACTTGAGGCCATTTCCTCTCATCTTATCTCCAGCCACCTGACAGAAGAGACCAGCACCCACCTCACTACAGCCTCCTTTCAGGTAGTTGTAGAGTGTGATAAGGTCTCCCCTCAGCCTCCTTTTCTCCAGACTAAACAACCCCAGTTCCCTCAGCTACTCCTCATAAGACTTATGCTCCAGGCCCCTTGAATCTTGCCTCCTTCTTTGCAGGTTTACAGACATGAAGAGGTCTAGCCTCACAAAAGCCTTTTTATCAGAAAGGTACAGAGTAGGGCAACTTGCATAGACAAACCCTGGTTAGATGTCAGCTAATCTCTTTGAAAATCAGGGCAGTGAATTCCTGCACAGAGTTCAGTGTGGTCTGAAAGAGTCAATGAGAAGTTCTGTTGAGCTTCAGTGGTGCCATGGCTAAGATTTGGGTGTATCTGCATGAATCTGTCATTTCACAAAGACTAAGGCACGTGGTTGAATCTGGCTCTCACAATTAGAGCCCTGGTCTTGTGAAATGTTATCCAGGGCCAGCCACTAGACCCTTGGGTGCCATAGCAGTATTTCAGTACCAAGTATCTTCAAGTATTCTCAGTGGTCGGAAAACTATCCCCTATAAAAGATATTGTGTATTTCATTCATTTGTGCTATTAGGACCTTGTGTTCTGAGGAGTATTACATTTGCTCTAGAAACATCACAGCTAGTATTATGAATATCAGGGAGAGATTTTATTTGTTAGTCTTTCAGGGTGTGTACAATGAAAATCAAGAGATTCAGAAAGTAACTATGCTTTGAGTTTCAGCTATTTATTTTTCTTGCTGGCCTTTTGGGATTCTGACAGCAGTTGTGTATACTGGAAGTGACAGCATTTTCAGACTTACAAGGAAGAAGAGATTTTATTGGGCACTACAGGACAACAGTCAGTCCCGTAGGGGAGGTGTCCAGCTGCAGAGTACACTGAGTTCTGGGAAAGCATTCTGCATCTCTGCAGGTCATGCTGGTTTGGAGGCAAGGAACAGAGTTTTATAGGGGTCATGTTGAAATTTGGGATAGGGTAGATTCTCCAAAGTAAGAAAAGGATTCTGTGATGATGGGCACATTTGTAACAAGTTGTCTAGGTACAGAAAGTCAGGGTCTGATGTGTATTCTCAGAAGTAGTGGTGGCTTCTTGTGTGATCTTACCAGTTATTTGAATGTTGTGTCTTAGCTCACTTTTCTGTAAAGTTGGTGTAGTACTTGCCAGTTTCTCAGTGAGACAGGGAGGAATATATATGGGGACTTAGATACCAGTTTGACAACCTTGTATGAAAAAAATGTGTGCTCTGGAGTTGGAGGAGTGAACCTCATGCGCCTTTAGCTAGAGGTTTCTTGGGATTCCCAGGAATCCAGATCATCTTCTGCCTTCAGAAGTGGCATAGGCTTACCAATGCTCAAAAAATTAGTGCTGGAAACTACTTCCACTAATTTCCTCCACCAGCTAAAAGTAGGGGAGTCGTATACACAGTACACCTGCCTGGATGGTATTCTAGCTTAAATTCTGCGGAATTACAAACTGCTTTTGGGGACTTTTACTTTGACTATTCCCTTGTTACCTGGGTGCCTACCCAGTCCTGCGTAGAAGGTTGTATTTGGACCAGTCCTGTGTTGCTTTATTTCCTTGATATGGTTCAACCACCTCCCACCCTGGAGGGAATTTTAAGTCCTCAGCAGGGAGTGGATGTTCTGCCACTCAACAAGGTCAAGTGAATTCTGAACTGATTTATTCCCTGAACTCATTTTTGTCTCTTGCATAGCATCAAGAGAATGAGGCAGACAATGGGCTATATTCTTTGTCCTTTGATTAAGTACAAACAAAGGAAAAATGGTGTCCCTATTGTCAGTGTAGATTTCTTTCTCAGGCACATAAAGATTGAGTTTACTTCATATTTCCCACTCCCTTTAAGGGTAAAGGCATACTTATGGGGAGGCCTATTTGAAGTAGGCTATGGCTGACTTCTTGCAGTGCCTGGGAGCCCTTTCCATCAGATGGCCCGTGGCATCAGAAGCTCTTCCTATAGAAATACTTGAGTTCAAAATATTTTGACTTGCACTGGGTACAGCACTTTGCATGATTGTTGACTTGTATTTGTACCTCACTGTAGCTGTCTCTTGTGCATTGGATGGTTGTACTATAATTCCTGTACTTGTGATTCATAATGAGTGTATTGTTTCCAGAGTGGTTTTCGTTCAGTACAGTGACAATGAAAACTATTGCGAAGGAGAACAGTTTCCATACATGAATATTAAACTCTAATGGAAACCTTGTTGTTATTGCAAGATTAACAGAAATTGGCATCTAGATGACTATCCAGCATTAAGCCAAATTAATCTGTGCCACTAAAATTGCTTGTCTGGCTTTGAATTAGCACATTCTCATAAAATGAAGGAACAACTCACCCTGTTAGCTTCTTCTGGATGATCTCTGTTAACTGAACTTGGAACTGGAGGCTCAGTAGGACAGTGATGGTAACAACCTTAGCCTCTCTGTGTTGTACATGCTGGAGAGGGTCCTTCCGTGGATACTGTTCTTTTTCACCACTACCGCTGACTTCTTGGGACCTCTGTTTATTCAGCTGTAGAACAGGGTTTGTGTTTTTACCTATCTTGGAGGCAGTTTAGTGGGTACTTCTTTAATGTTTTTTAATTTTGGAACCTTTTATATGCAGGCTTTATAAAAAGGAAAAGTATTTTTAATTTGTAAGTATCAAAAGCACTGAAAGATTCCCTTGGTGACTGACTTGATGTGTAAATACAGGCAGGACTTCTCTGTCAAACATATCATTGCCATTGAACAGAAAGGCAGAACAGGAGTCACTTTTAGGGTTTCCTGATTTTACTTATGTAGGATGTTAAGAGAGGCTACAAGAGTGTAATTGATGGCAATGTGTGAGGTGCACAAATTGAAAATCATGGAAGGATGAGAAAAACATCAGCTCAACACCAAACTAGTAATGGTGGGTAATGGGAGGTTTGCTCTGTGCATGTGGATATGCAGTGAGTTTCCATCTGTGCCAAGCAGACTTCAGGACTTCAAGTTTGGCTCCCTTCCCAACAGCAAATACATTGAGAAGAGGAAAGCTAGCCAAGTTCTAATCAAGTAAAAGTTCTGTATCCAGAGGTGGCTGGCAAAAGAAGAGATTAAAGTATTAGGAGTGCAAGGAAAACAAGACATTAGAGATTTGAAAGCTGGAGTACCTGGACAAACCACTTGCTGAGTGAATATTCCACAGTCATCAGAAGGAAGCCCCGGGTGTTTCGAATAGGATGAAATGTGAACCCATGCACCAGAACTTGTCTTCTTCCAGCTTTGGCTATCGCTGTGGCAAGTATGTAATATCCTAATGCCTAGCTGAGCTGGTAGGATAAATGTAATCATTCCCCTTAGAGATATTGCTAGTAGAGGACTCATTAGCTGGCAGAAAGGCCAACAGCTGCAAACTGTTTATGTATGACAACTTTTTGGATAAATCTGAGTTTACACAGTTGCCTGTGTCCTAAGGTTTGCTGTGGAAGTGCAGATAGCTTTGCGTGTTCAAACCCAAGCACAGAAGTTATGGATTGTAATTATGCAATTTCTCATGAGAGAAAGGAAAAACCCTCACACTAGGTAATAGTCAAAATAGTAATTGGCTTTCCTTTCCCTCTACCACTGATGCTCCTGCTTGACCTTTTTTGATATTAAAATAGAATTGTGGTAATTGCTGACAGTTAGTAGTGTATCTGGAATGATAAGAACTTTTTTTCCCTGAAGAAAGCTTCTGTCTGTGTATTTGCATGAGCACGGGAGAAGTGTGGGGTTTTTTAGAACAAAATAAAACAAGCCCCCAAAACCCCAAACCAACCAGTTCAACTTTCTTCCCTATTTTTCATTTTCACACAACTGTCTCCCAGACAGGGCCAGAAGCAAAATTACCAAATAAGAGAAGTTCCTCTTATATTATTCCCAGACTGGTAGAACCACAGCATGCCAGGATTTTCACAAACAAGACTGATTTCATGAAGTTTCTATTCCATTTCCACAGACTTGAAAGGCTCAGGTAAAATTCTGGAATTTTAAGAGGCAAACAGCAGTTTCCATTCATCCCAATGAAGAAGATAAATCATATCAATGCAGCTACCAAGGCATTGTACTACAATCATTGTTGGCTAAAGGTGTATTTTTCTCTGTATATCAATTATATGGATCATTGTATTCGGTTACAAAAAAGTTGCATTTATCTTAAGGGTTCAGATATATTTACTAAAGAACTGTATTATGTTTGCAGATCAATAGCATATTTGCTATTTATATTCTTTCATTAGAATTAATGGTAAAATGTATTGGTCCAAAAGAAAATTATAGTCTTAGGAAATAGTTTGATAGAACTATAGTTTGATATTTCAAAAACAAGCATGCTTTTTCAGGCTTAAAATTTGTTGTAACTGGCTTGCTGTTCCAGAATGACTCTTATTAATAACCACTCAGCAGTTCATGATCTGGAATTCTTACTGGGTTCATTTCATGTACTGCAAAGTTTTCTGCTGTCTGCTCTTCTAGAATTATGAGTTTCTCTGCCCAGTCCACTTCTGTTCCTATACTGTCTGATCCCTGGGCTCCACCGCAACAGAAGTCTTTAATAATTGTAATAATAAACTAATTTTAGATGTCTACATTTTTAAATGGGTCACTGCAAATATTATAATATGGCCACACAGGATTCACATTAAGCATTGAAAATAACTAATAAAAATAAGGTGACTGGGAGTCTGTAACTGAGCCACAGTCACTTCTTTTTCAGCCACTGATGGATGTGCAAGTCTTTAATCATTAGTTTTCCACCTTTGAATAATGAGGCTTTTAGCACAGACCAGTGTTACTGCCAGTCAGTTTCAGTGGGGGATTAGAACCACTAAACAAAGACTTCAGAAGAATTACCATTTGAGATAATGTATTTGACATTTTAGTTGATATTTAACCTCTTTTAATATGTGGACAGAACTCTAGACTGTTTTGCTATACCACAGCTCCCAAACATGGAAATATTGCCCCCTTCCATCTCCAAGTGACATCAAACATTGACTCAGCCTCATTTTATGAAATTTGTCAGAAGGAAATTAGCATGAATCATTTCAAGCTAAACTGGCTTGCCTCGTTGACCACTAATCTTGAGATGCAATACTGTTTTGTTGCTTCTCATTTAAAACCTCATGTGTCAGATACAACTGAGATATACACTGGCACTGGTTAAATGGAAGATAAAGGCAGAATAATCAGCTTTAGTAGTAGGAATGAAACACTTCCAGTAAGAATCCTGCTGTGATGTTAGCTGTACCTAAAACTGCTGAAAGGTAACTAAAATATCCCTCCCTATTCAGTAAAAGTGTATTTCAGCCTAGTTGGGTCAGTTGATTACAGAGCTACATTTGCCTCATCCCCAGAAGGCAGAAGGATCTCTGGGAGTTACTTTTGAGTAGATGGTGGTTGTGCCACAGAGTCATAGCACACCGTTGTGGGAAGAGCCTGCGCTGGGCAAGCTAGTGAGTGAAGGTGAACTCGACAGCCCTCACTAGTTTTCCTCTCTCACAGCTGGGGATCAGGATTACCAGCAGCCGACGGGCCATCACAGTTTTGTCTCCTGTGACAGCACAGTATGCTCCAGTGGAGAGGCAGCTACAGAGTGGATTAGCAATTTGGCATGAAGCATTCTTCATGTACGCATGCTGGGAGAGGATTTAAGAATTCAAAAATGTACAAAGGCACAAATCTAAAGAGGGTTTGCTGAGTCCCCTAATTGTTGTAGCTTCTGTGACTCAAATATTCAATTTTTGCTTCCCTTTAACCAAAATCTGGCAGTTCCTCTTAATCTCAGACATTCTGCTGTTGGTTTTACAATAAACTAACATTTTTCAAACAGTTTTTTTCTTCTGCCAAAAGTATTCCCAGAAATTGCTGATCCCAGATAGGGTTGAAAGCAAAAGACTGTTATTGATGAGGGCATTATTATTTGTAAGTCACCATAAGGGTGCATAGTAGCAGATATAAATCAGCAGAAATATCTGCTTCCCTTTCAGAAATCAAGCAGAAATGTTTTGTGATCTTTAAAAGAAACAGAAGACATGTTTATAGCCCAAGACACACTGCAGACACCTACAGCTGAAATTCTGTTCTATGACCCATTCATTAGGCCATCAGGTGTGTGGACTGAGGCTGCAATCTCTTCTCAAAGTAACATATTACTTCCTGAGCAATTCCTTGACATCCTTATGACTATGCTGCGAGTAAAAAGCAAGTCAGTTTAAGAAGAGTACTGAAATCCAGCCTTCTATGGTCATGAATTTAAAAAGATTAAATCTTGATTTCATTTTTTTCCATGTGGTATGAATCTGGCCTTCTACACTCAGCACTTTTAAAGTAAGCAAGTGTTAGTGTCTGATTTCTGCACTGCCTTCACTCTCTGCTGCTCGTGCTGAATTAAAAGGCTATTGCCCATCCTTCATTCCATGCAGGATCCCCCGGCAGCAAATATCCATAGCCATATTGTTGTCAAAACTCATAAAACAGAACTGGACTTCTTCCAGGTCTAAAGTTTTATACCATTTGCACCCTGATAAACAGAGCTTTGTCAACTCTGACGGAAGAAGGGAAAAAAAGAGATAATGTCTCCATTGTATGGTTGTGGTCTACTCATTAAAGGCAGCTAGAGCCTACCTAACCCTCTGTGAGAACAGCATTACAGCAAGGAAATAGATTTCTTGTTTTCTGTTAAATGTAAGCAAATTTATCTGCTGTGAAAAAAATTGAAAGGCATTTGTGGAAGGTCTTTACACTTCCCTTTCTTCCAGCACGGCAGAAGGATGTGTGAAGTGGCAGGATGAACTTGGCATTTAGGTTGCTGCATGCTGTCTGGAAATCTTGTTTTGTATGCACACTTGAACTGTTTGTGTGGCTTTTGAGAGGTGCTTATTTAGCAGTGGAGGACTTGTATAAATAGAGACATCCTTAGGTTCTGTCTTTAACTCTTGTGCATAACTCCCAATGGCTTAACTGTGGTTTCTAGGTGGCAGATGAAACAAAATCTCATCAGCAAATTGCCCTGTGTGTGGCCTGTGATGCCATCACAGCATTTCCAAGTGCAATGGCACTTTCTGCAGGGCACAGTCTGGATGCAGGAAGGGCATATGAGGACTATTGTTTTTCCATAGCAGAAGTTTCATGCCGTAACTTCTGATTTCCTTTTTTGACTCTGGCCTACAACGGTTTGTGGTGCCCACACAAACAGGCCTAGAGAGTACTGTGCAATTGTCCATGGGACCAAATCCTGAATTCCACTAAGTCATAGAAGACTTCTGCCACCTACGTTGGCTTTGTGAGTCACCATCAGGAGTTTGCCAGCTTTTCTGACTATTCCACTCTTGCTTTAAGTATGAAAATAAGGGAAAATGTAAGATCTTTTCAGAGAGTCTCTGCTTTTATTGTTTTATTCCTTTTCCCCAGCTTTATTCTGAAAATCGGGAGAACTCCATTTAAATGCTTGTTAAGGCTACTTCACTGCATCTTCTATCATTGTAGTAGAAGGCATTAATAGACAAGCTTAGATGAATTTTTGAGTCAGTGAAATATATTTTTGAGACAGTGAAATATATTTTCCAATGAAAGCAGTAGTGAGTGTGTTTAACTTGTTTGCTGTCTAACAAAATTCTGGACTGATTTTTCAATAGGATGATGAACAAATTACTCAGATGATTTTGTGCGCAAACTCTGCGCTCAAATGCTCTAATATTTTGCATACTGGGCGCATTTCTTACCATTTTGCTTGAGTTACTGCTGTATATTTTGAGTGAATGAGCTGTTTCACTGATTCTGATGGGAGCATTCTCTGTTTCTGTTGCAGGAATTGCTTACCTGGGAGGTGTCTGCAGTGCCAAGAGAAAGTGTGTTCTAGCTGAAGACAACGGTCTCAATCTGGCATTTACAATTGCACATGAACTGGGGCACAAGTAAGAACTTGTCCTTCTGTTTCTTTACTTATGCCACTGTAGCATACTTCCCTTTAAAGCCATACAAGTTAAATTACTAGTGTGGCATGTTTGTTATGATTTCATAAATCTAGCAGATTGATAAATAACTTAATTTTTAGGAGGCTTATGTAAGTATTCATTTCAGCACACATAAATCTTTCTATTTGATCTTCCCCTATTTTCCACTCTATGTTTTGATTTTGAGTAGCATAAAGACACCTTGTTCTCTTAAATGGTTCATGGTAGTAGAGACGAATTCTGCTTTTGTTTATGCTGTAGAATAGGTCCACAAAAACAACATCAACTGTAAAATCTTTGAACTTGCTCAATTTTCTCTGAAGTCCAGGTGTCTATGTCAAGAATTTTAATAGTTAAATACTTCGGTAATGGTTTAATCTCTGTATGTGAAGTAATCTACTGTGGCAAAATTGTAAATATCAGTATTTTGGAAATGCCTTTAAGCTGTATTTTTTGATCAACAGAAAGAAATTATATAACTTGATTTATCAGCTCAATCACAGCTAACTGTCACACTTTGAACACTGACTGGAAAAAACAGCAAAGAACGTGATAATTCCTAGTCAGACAGAAATTTGCAGAATGGGATTACTGAGTACTTTCTGCAGGTGACTTTGAAGACTTTTTAAAGCTATCTGTAAATATCCCATGGACAGAAGAAATCAAAATTTACTGGAAGAGTCACCTGCATTGTCTTAGGGAAGTTAATGAGTTAACCCAAAGGTCAGCATCCACATCCACTGCTTTCCAGGCTAAGTGTAATACTCACTTACTCATAATACGTATGACCTTTTTTCCCTTTCCATTGACATCACTCTGGTTGCACCGTGTCACAGTTAGACTGTGTAAGGTATAGAATTAGACCAGGAACAAATTTATACAGGGGCAAGGGCTGTACCTATGGGATTTTCAAGTATTCCTTCCTTTAGCCTCTCTGGATGGAAGGTGTGAAATACCATCATTGTTCCTTTAGTAAGAAGTTGTGCATAAATTTTATCTGCACCCTTCTGGACTCCTACAGTTTACGTGTCTGTTGTATCTTCCTTTCCTACAGTAACAAGTAGTTGACAGCTAAGTCAGAGCCAATGTATCGTGTTCAGATTCTGGCCAGTCTCATTCCATGACAAATAATTATTTTATGGGAATGTGTTTCAAAGTTGCATGGAGGATATTTAGGTTACTACCAAAAATGACAAGACAAAAATGAATCTCCTGTTCACCCTCCAGTGACACCAAAGGCAGCCGAGCCAAACCAAGGGTGGTTTCAGCAGAAATGAAGGACATTTGGTTTTGGTTTTATTTAAATTGCATGCCAAGATGTTAAACTGAGCCTAAACTTAATAACAAATTAACCTGTGGGTAATGTTAAGGGAAATTCAGCACTCATCTTTGGATGGGCCAAGAGCAAGAGGGAAAAATACTTGAGCTGCAGAAAATCCAGCTGTGTAAAAGAGTGAGACTGGTCTGTCCTGGTGCTTGCCAAGTTTCTCAGCAGAGCTGTCAAGCTTCCTTCTAATAATGCCTTGCAAAAAATCCACAACATAAATAGGGGATGTAATGCTTTTGGATACAGCTCTCCATCTGTGCAGAAAATAGCAAACTCCATTTTCTTTTCTGAGTACAATTTTGGTGGTAAGACCATAATGTCCTTTCTCTGCTGGTTGTCTTTCTTTGGCTCCATCTTGGAAAACTATTTCAAGAGGTGGGTATGAGATGTCTAAAGGACTTGACAGAGGGTGGCTTGGGTTCAGTACACTGGAGGATTTGGACAGGAAGTGTGCTATTGTGCAGAGAATCTTCGGCTTCAGAAGAGTCATAGATCCCATTGTGGGGCGAGATGGAGAGCTTAAATGAAGATTGCAGGTGAAGAAGGACAAATGACAAAGGAGACTGCATTTTCTAACAGAGCTGCCTCATGAGCCACTTTACTGAGAGAGAAGAGACTAGAACAGGCTCAGGCAAGAGAGACTGGGAAGAGTACTTGAGTACTGGAGGGGTGTGGAGGGTGTGTGAGAGCTAGTCTAGGGACCAAAGGTGTCTGGGTCTGGGCAATGTAGCTCTCAGAAGGCACGTTAACCAGGAAGGCTCCAACTTAAGCAGCCAGCTGGATTAGGTTAGAGAAGCTGCTGGCAGGATTCTGCTGCCACAGGTGTTTTGGGGACGCGTTCCAGGTTAGCCTGTTTCACAGTGAGTTGCAATTCTCTATCACTCACTGGTGCAAGCCCTCTGGCCCTTCTGCCCCCTCTTCCCTTGCTTAAGCCCAGCTGTAAGCATGCATAATCAAACCCCAGTGTGCCAAATCAAAACAGAGGGGAAAAAATGCCATCTCTCTCTCACCACCCAATCTGAACATCAAAATCATCCCTCTATACTGTCACCCACCAGTGGCCTAGTTACTTATTTCAAAGTCTGGTCAATTTACTGGTGCCCTTCTGGCCTTGAAGTCAACAGGACTCTTTTCATTGACCTTACTAGGTGTCAGGCCTCTCCTTATTCTTCTGGTTTTGAACTGCAACAGGATGCTCTGACCAGTCCTGTTTCAGCACTTCTTGTGCCAATAGAAGGATTGTTTGCAGACTTTACCTACAAACTCACAGTTTTTAAGTGAAATGTAAGGAAACCCATTGCAGAGATGAAGACAGAGAAGCTGACATGAGCCTCAGGTTTAAAAATGAAAACCAAGGAAAACTAGGTGCAAGTTTCTTAATTAAAAAAAAACAAACACAAAAAAACCTTACATCCATATTGGCAAAAATATAAATTTTGGAGAGCCATAATTGTGAGCTTTATTGAAGGCCTATTTCCTTATGAGTGTAGAAAAGCTGAGATTTATGACTTCTTGCCCGAAGACTAACAAATGTCTGTGGAGATCACAAGCCCAATTTGGCATTCACAGATAGTTTCTGATGTAGACTTTGGAAAAAGTGAATGGATTACTAATTGATGTGTCAGATTCTAATCTGACACTAATGTCATTTGGACTCACTGCAAGAAACACAATTATGGACAGCTGCACTGTGAAAACATGGAGACATCATTAAATAGGTCCATTAGGGTGACACTTATAGGTCTTATAAAAGTTCATCTGCAGGTTTAACCTATAGAGTTGTTGCTGCTTGATGATGGGGTGAGTGATATAACTTTCGTCTGTTGTATTTATATTTTCAAATCTGGAATAATAATTCTGATCCATGGACACAAAGGGAGCATCCATTTGTATTTAGATACAATTTTTCCTACAAAGAGTCCAGGAGATGAATTTTGCTGTTACAAAAAGGCAACAGGCAAGGTAGAGACCACTGAATATGTCGTGAGGCTGCAAATCATAAACTTCTTACTATACAAGTCAGGACCCTCAGCAAGCCTCATTCCTTCATTCAGCATGGTCAGTAGTGGGTGTCTTTTAAACTAACACACTTTAATGTAACCACAGTTGGTGTTTATCCAGGGATTGCTGGGTGGAGTACTGTGTTCTGACCTACACAAAAGGGAAGACACAGAGATCACAGTGGTCCCTGAAGTCTTAAAAAGTGTAAGTCCAAGGTCTTCATATTATAAACAACGTAATATGCTGAGCACTTTCTTACTCTCATCTTTCCTCAGGCTAGCAGGGCAACTACATCAGTAAGAGCTTGAAAATGCCCTACTGTTGTCAACAGGTCCTGAATGGTGCTTCCCTCCTCCTCCATGAACCGCACCAGTAGGAAGTTGATCTGAGATTCATACCCCAAAGACCACCCTGAACAACTATGACTTTTAGAAAAATAGCGCCGCTTCCCCCTCCCTTGGTTCTCATTTTGCCTACAGCAGTGACATTGTTACCATTTTCAAGTCATTCTCCAAAGAAAAAGGCAAATAAGTTTTTTAAACAAAAGCTGGGATTCATCCTTATATCCGTTATCCCCTAAATGAAGCGGGTGGGCTGTAGCCAGTGGTTTTTCAGGACAACAATGCCAGCTTTGTTGCCATTCCTGTTTCTTTCAACAGCCTCTGCTTTCCTGTTGTGGGATGGGGGGGCAGGCTTGGGTGAGGAGGGAAGATTCCCATTCATGAGCTAGCGGAACCTGGCACTGCCTAGATGGTGAGAGAATAGCCGGAGGTGGTATGGCTGAAAGCCACACCGTGTCAGATGCCCTTAAGAAAGTGAATCAAAATCAACTGACAATAAGCAAGATGCAGTCTGTTGCCAACAGTCTGAAACCGCATGGCCTCAAACTTGAAGCTGAAACAGATGAGGACAAAGATGAGGACAAAAATGAATCCAAAGGTAAAAAGCTTATAATGCACAAATCAAACAGCTCTGGATTTGGAATCAGACAAGATAAGAGTTTAGAACTGGCAGGTTTCTGTCCAGTATGATTATTTGCTTTAGGTGTTAAGTATTGATAGATGTAGCTTGGTTAAAATTACTTTAGGGTGCTGCTGCATAATTAAGTATGGCCTTTGTGGTGTATCTCAAGCCATAGTGGTGTTGCAGGTGAGGGAAAAGCACTCTCTGGATGTTCCTTTTGTGGCCTGATATTTATGCTAATAGACTTGTGAATAAACTTACTTCCCTGATCTGTCTAGTGCAGCACCCAGCAGAGAGATTCTGTCATGCGAATAGTTGTAAGGCAGAATGTGAAAATGTTGCAGGCTGAAGGGAACATGTCTTGAGCAGATCCAAAAGGTACAGAATAACGCCATGACAACTTACACTGGCAAAACCAGGTCAGTGTGGTGCAGGCATACAAGCTTAATTCCTAAAACAAACAGGAAATTAACAGTCCCCCCTCTTCCCCACCCAGCAATTTATAAAGATTTGGTCATAATGCGTTTTAAAAATGAAAAGTTTCACATGGAAGCTGAGGACCACAACAGTAAATGGGACACAGATCTGAGCAGTCAGGTAGTGCTGCAGAGTGCACACTGTGCTGATATAAACCTACTTTTTTTCTTAAGCAGTCTGTATTGTTTTGTGATTCCAGTCAGCGTAGTGCTGGCAGCAATGCAACCAGCCAGCCAAATCATGGTGGTGGTGCAAGGGGAGTGGTTCTGGAAACAATATAAAAGTGGGGGGACCTTTGCTACAAATTCTCTCATTTTATCCTGGGATTATAACATTTAGGGGCAGGATGTGGGAGCTGAGAAGCTGTTTCGAAAGAAAAAAACCAACCCCCTCTGTCTTTTTTAGAGCAGCTCACTTAGCATTGAATGCACGGCTCTACCAATGTAGGCAGCTGAGTGTAGTTTCTATCCTGGCTGACTTTAAACCCTATTTTTCAAAAAAGCTCCCATCTGAGCTTCTTTTTCTGCTCTGTGTTGCTTTTTTGACCACCTGCATTATAATGATGGCAAATGCAAGGTTTTCTTCATAGCATTTGTAAAGAGCTGGTTTTTAGAAGTATGAGCAAAGCAACCAGTTGGATCCTTGAATGTTATGGTGCTGACAGCAAGATCAATCACAGAAAAGAAGGCAGACCTTGCAACTGCTGTATGAAGAGTAGCAGAGGCATGAGTTAGTCCCACATTTATCAGGCAGGTTCTGCCTGACCTGAATTTCTATGGAATGTTTTTCTTCATTGCTATTGCAAAAGTACACCAATTAATTGCCAGGAAGCAATCTGTCCTCAGATTACTTCTTACATCCCAAAAGGCATTAAAACCAACATTATTAAAGTTGCAGAATCAAACATGTAGAAGCACCAAAGTCTCAGTTTCTGGTTTATCTTAACAACTTCAATTTTCACTCTAGTCCCTCTGTCCTCCAAATGAGGCCAAACTTCTATGCCTAGGGTAATATTTCAGCATATAGTTAAAGGCTCTAGCTTAACACATGCCCACAGGCATCTTATTCACTCCTGTGCATGAATGTTTTACCATAGAGAGACCTTGCAAAAAGGTGCCCATCTTGTGGGCCTGTAAGGTAGGATCCATTTATGTGATGGCTCAGGGATGCAGCCTGTGGCTGGCAGGATCTGTCCTGTGAATGGATAAACCTCTCCAATGGCACTGCTGGCAGTTTGGACATAGATTCTGTCTTGTGGTGGAGAGCTGTGGCACAGTTCCCTCTGTCCCTCTGTAAAACCCTCTGTGGCTGTTTTGACCATGCTGCAAAAGACAATGTGTTGGAACTCGCATGTCTGCATTTGTAGGGGTTGAAAATCATGGTCAGTTGGATCCCAATGAGGACTGGAGCCAGAGGCAATCACATGCAAGCTTTACTCTAGCAAGCTCAGGTGCTAGTCACTTTGTTGCTGCACCAAGACTTCCTGCATAGCTGGGTAGTTTGATTCAGGCAGTTACTGCCCAGCTATATTCTACTAGTGCCAGCACTCTTCGTTTTAAATCTCACAGGAGTATGTCGCTGTTCCAGTATATTGGAGTCTCAGGATTACTGGGAGTGACTGACTGCCGTGTAGACATACCCTGAGGCTGGCCAAAAATGCTGGCAACAGTCCGTACCCACCCTGGAGTTGCTAATTTTATTTTCTGCCATTTGTGTTGTAAATCTGTTGTGGAATGTCTCTCTCTGTTCCCAGGCTCCCTTTTCTTGTTCCCCTCCTCCCAGGTTTCATTCTTCTTCCGCAGATAATTGCAAGCACATTTTCACAGTTAAGTTGCCCTTCTCTGTACAACTCCAAAAGGACATAATGGAGCACTGCATATTTCATCATATATGTTTGTACATCAGAATCAGTATGATCTAGTCAAAGCAATTATTTAATAACATATTCTGGTTTTGAGAGAGAACTAGGTATAGCCTAACATTTCAGGAGATGCTTCTTCCACTTTTGGTAACACACCAAGGGGTCTGTTTTAGAGAAAAAAAATTATATACCTAAGTAGTTTGATATTAGTGGCTTCATAACAGCTTTCTGAAAACTGTGTCCTAAATTAGTCAAAAGAAAGCAGAGATCAAAGACAGATATAGATCTAAACATACTTAAATAAAAAAAATCAGGGGAGACTCCTGCAAGCATGGATGGTTTGACCTGAGGAAGAGGTAGTAAGGAGCACCACTAAACAGAAGGTGGTTTGCCCAACATAATACAGTACATGATACCTGAGTAAGTTAATTTGAATCCCAGAAGCAGAATATCCCTGTTGTATTAACCTTGTTTGGGCAAGTTGTTTTTGCAATGACAGTAGGATATCACATAGAGAAAAATCAGATAAAGAAAATCACATAGAGAAATCACATAGAGAAAAAGAAGATTGGGAAGGAGAAATTGAGATGTTCAAGTAGTATCATGTGCCAGACTCTGGATAATACGCCTGGTTTTAGGTGGGGTTTTTTAGTTTTATGTAAAACTGCAAGATATGTACAGGTGTGGTTACTGAACCTGCTAATCCTAGTGTGGTGGTGGTATACCTTTCCTCTGCCATGTGTATCTTTTCTCACCCTTGTATCTTCCAAGTTTGATAGTTATTTACAGTATTGGACTGTAACCACATTGGAACTGGGCGTGGGAATGTCCGCCTCCCATTGCTTTCTGGACTCGTGTGGCAAGCATTAGTGTAGTTTCAGGCAAGGGTTTCTATGGTTTTACTCCATGCTTTGTGAAGGATCTCTATGTAATCCCTAGTGAAGCAACATTCTCTTGCAGGCCCTCCAATTTCTCTGTTTTTGAGCATCTTGTACAGCTTTACTTAATAAAACTGCACCAAACAGGCAAACGACAGTCATTTAGAAACTCTCAGACAACACAATTTTCATTTAATCAATAGCTTTGTGGCTTTGCCAGCTATGTCTTTCTTTTTGAAGCCTTATTCTGCTGAGTAAGCCAAGGCCACGTTAAATAGCTGGGCCGTAATGATTTGGCAAATCTTGCATATGCTTCCTGCTACAAGGGTTCTAGTTTCATATTTCATTGGCTTTGCTGGCAACAGCCTCGTGTACCCAGTGACCCAAAACACAGGGACAGTGCAAGTCCCCATTGTGCAACCTCTACAGTACACACCAACACAGGAAATAATAGGTTTGCAAGTGCCATTTACCAAATAATCATTTGTTATTTACTTTTCCACTAGCAGTTGGGTTCCAATAGCCTGTAACCCATGCTGTCTGCCTGGCCAGCTGAGTTCAACAGGTTCCAGGCGAAAATGGCTGCAGAGCTGGGGAAGGTGATAAATCCCAGACTGTAACTTGGACAAGCCTTCAGTAGTAACTCAGCAGCAGCAACACCACTGGAAATGTTGTTGCCTCTAAAAATGTGGTTCCCTTTACTGTTATGTCAGTGAAAGGCTGCACTGTAGTGGAACAAGGTTGGCTGCCTCTTGGCCAACAGTTGTGTTGGGGAATAAAATTCAGCAAAAAGAGTTTACTAGACAAGTGAAATAGAGGGGCCTTCTTTGTTCTCAATGATCCCTTTCCATTTGCAAAATCCTCCCCACATCAGATGCTGGGCCTCTTTCCATTGCTGGATCCAACCCAGGAGGGAGTTTTGTCATCTATGTCTTTACTTGAACCCCAGTTTCCAAAACCGAGAAGAATAATCCACAGTTTTCACAGTTTTCTCAGTTTTCTGCCTTTGCTCTTGTTTAGGTAAAACAAAGCAAAGCAAAAGGAGTCTGATCATAATGATTTGTTCTCACTTGCTTGAAAAGTTTCCTTCCTGCTGGGTTCTAATTAGCTTAGGGTGTTGAGCCTTAAAAACAAGTATTTTTTTATTATACCTTCTTTCTCTGCTCCAGAGTCCACTGAGACACTCATTTTGTATGCCAGATCGTATCCACATATGGGACAGTTTGGCCTTTTGGAAATTTCTGATGTCCACCCACTGGTAGCTGACTCTCACATGCCAGTGAGAGTCCAAAGCCTGCCTGTCTCTTCACCTGCTACCAGCTGAGCTCCCTTCCTGCCACCCTGCTGTTTGCTGGCATCACTCTGGAGATAGCTAATGAAGTGGCAGTTTTCTAATCTAGCATTTTAAATATTCATTTTAATTATATACATTAAAACTAGACAGCATAAAGAAATGCTCCTTAGAAACAGTTTGCTTCTTAGTTTAGGTAGTCTTTATTCTTAGGAAAAGTATCTTAACTTCAGAGGAAAAGCACAGCTTCCTTTCTTCCTCTCAAAAACACAGCCACTAGCACCTTTCAATGGGTAAATTCTTTCCTGTCTAGTGCCTCCTTTATCTCAAGTAAAGCTGCTTGCTATGTAACATGGGATAGATTTAGCCCAAGAGGGCAGAGCTCTTCCCTAGTATCCATCATGAGCCACCGTGGTCATTGATGGTCAATTTTTGATAAAAATGCAGATTGCCTGGGTTTAGTATCTTTAAAGAAATGTGGCAAACTGGGTTTTCCTACAGGATCATTATAATAATGACTTTATCTTCTGCTTTTCTGCTTGTGTGCACAAGTATCAACTCCCGTCTACTCATTTTAAGTGTCATCCTCTCCATTTGGTATTTTTTTTTTACGGCTTCCTCCATTATTTCACTCTGTTATTGACATTTTTTCAATACTAATTCAGATATGATCCTGAGGCTTCTCTCCATTTGAAGAAAAAAACCAAACTTGTTTGTTTAGAAAAATGTATTCATATTTTCTTCTTATACCTTAAGTACTACAATACATACCTTCAGCTCATGCTGATATTTTTATGGTGTTTATTGGAGTAACCTTACCAGGTTTGCCAAATGCATTATTGCAAGCAGCATCTCTGAGTGTAATGAACAGAACCACATGAGAAAAACTGCTATGCGGTCTCCAGAAAGCTGTCATCAGTTAAATGACATGCATGCTGCACCTCTTATCAGCTAAAGACCCTCTAAAGAGATATCTTCTTATGAAGATAACAGACTTTTTTGTTTCTCTGTAATTTGTCTTCACATTAACATGTTCAAGCCAAAGTTACTCAAAGCAAGAGTATCTTCAAGTTGCTTTTTACTTTTCTTCATGTGGCATTCTTAGACAATATGAAAGCAAACTTGGCGGCTTCATTAGCCTTGAGGTTTGTAGGCAACCAGGCACGCCTACTTCCCAAAGAATTCCACTTCAGAATTGGTCTGAACATATAATTTCAAAATTGCCTTGATACCAAGCCATAATTTGCAACGTTCCTGTTTGATATCAAGTCTCTCCCTGCTGATCAAATGAGTGAGACTAAGTGAGATAGCATGCTGAGCTTTTAAAATCATTTATGAACAGCCAAGGCCAGATGGTTCTGGGATTATGAATTATTTTCCCAGCTGCACCACTATGAAAAATCCCAAGAGTTTAGGGAGCTGGTATATAGGAGGAGCATTACCGGAAACAAAGTTTCCGTAAGGATGGGGAGCACTCCTGAGTGATGGAAGTGGCTGTGACAAGGATACCACTGAAAATGCCACATCCTTATAGCAAATGTCTTCAGCTGAAGCAAATGTCTTCAGCCAAACTACTGGAGACCGATCCATTGCTAGATTATAACTGCAACTAACAGAATTGGATCATGCATTTCCTGTGCAACTTTTTTCCTAGACTTTTTTGTTTTGGTTTTTTTTTTTCATTCTTGCAAGCAAAAGAGAGCACGCAGGTTTGTTACTGTCCACTACAGTCACCTGTCATTTTGGTGAACCAGTGTAAGAGGGTCACACAGGATGGATTTCTTCTTGCACTGAATCTGCAAGCCCATAGTGATTTGCAACATAAACCAAGAAAGAAGAATAAAGGAAAGAGGCTGAAAAATATTTCTTACTGTGAAAAGGACCTCTGCTGCTCTGGGAACCATAAAGCATGTATCCACTGGCTTGTCTGGTGACTTCAGAAGACTTGATGCTGGTAGAATTATATATATTCCAGTTACTTCACACCTCTTTGTCTTTTGATGTTGGCCTTCTTCTCATTCCCACCTCCAGGAATGGAGAATTCATCCCCCTTTGTGGGGAAGGCAGCCAGCATTCCTGACGCCTACAGTGCATTCCCCAGGCTGCCCCACTTCCCCCAGTGCTCGGCAGTGTGTGGCTTCCTGGTGGGGTAGAGTGTGGGACATTTGTGGTTACTTGTGTTGCACATATTTGGCAAATATGCTCCACCGTCTCTCCCTTCTCCTTGCATTTCTTTTAAGGGTGTCTCATGCTGCATCTCTTCATTCAGGTTTGACCCTCAGTCATTAATGTACTTGACTGGAGGCTTTCACTGGTTTCACAGGAGTTTTGGAAAAGTTCACTCAAGTGATTGCATGCAAGAGCTTCCCCTTAGGTTGCTAACATTTTGAGTGACAGACCCGTCAGCCGTTCTTACTAAGCTTTTGTCTTTCTTCCCTAGTGGGTGGGAAATCCCACCCAGCTATCCCAGGGTTTTGTCTTTTTTCCACTCTACAATTTATATTCCCTTTTCATCTTCTGAGGAAATGCATGTCACATTTTCTGAGGCCTTGTTCTCACCCACTTCAGGCAGTGCTGAAAGCAAACAGCTTGTTACCCTTCAGCATGTTACTTCCATGATGCACCAGGGTGCTTTCTGCATACAAGGAGCTACAGATGGAGCACAGCAGCCTCTGCTCACCCAAAAAGAGAAACGAGTGATCTTTCTATGCCCCACCACTGTTTCATTCCTAGTCACTGTGCTCCTTCTGCAACAATTCCCTGTTTTCTGAAACCAGGCTGAAGGAAGTGAGAGAGAGAGAGAGCATTTTTTATGTCCAAGAAGTGGATTAAATCTTTTGGAGGGCAAGGAAACATCTTAGTGCATACATTTTCATGGGGTCGTTATCCTTTGGCCCTCAGATAACTTTATTTTTCCTTTGGAGTCACAGCTCAGCTGTGGTCATGTGAAGTAGCCAGTGTGTCTTCACTGATAGCTTGAGAGAAGTGATTCCCAGTAAAGAGTCACTGATGCACGTTTTACAATTAGTGTTTTTTGATATATCTGTGTTCAACTCTTCAACAGGGATTGGACTGTTAAAACAGTCCTTGACTCTTACTGATGTTGTGTCAGAAACCTGTTGCCTCTGTGTGTTGTTGGCACGTATCAAAGCATGAGAAAGGGTTTAGAAATGGTAAGCATCTGGTTGGATGAGTGCTGTGGAGGCGGGGTAGTGCTCTAGGGATGTGAAGGGGCCAGGAATCTACATGTTTGTGATGTTAAGGCCCATAGGGCCAAAAAAGAAAGGCTGGAATGGAAGCCTCTGATCAACATGAAAGATAGTGCAATTTTTACTGTAAGTGTGCAGAGCTCCTCATCCTGTTGGGAGGGTGTGAGGGCAGAGAAGGAGCATTTTTAGCCCTGGGCAGTCATTCCCATGTGATGTTGGGCAGTGGTCATGTGATTGGATTCATTGCATGAGCCTTTCTCACATCTCCATTGCCTGTGTAGGTTCAGGTGAGTCCCTGCTGCATCAGCATGATCAGACTGGACCACTATGGCCACTTTTGAGTCCTTATGCAGTATGGGAGTAGGCTGTTTCTTCCATTACACGCTCACACCTGATAACTGAGAGTTGTACCTTACTTTGCACCTTTAAAAGTCTTCTTTCAGAGAGATGGATTCTAAGCAGGACAGGACCCCACCTGTGCTGAGGGAGTTGGTACTGAATGGTTTACACTATGCTGTGTCATCACATTCCTTTCTGAGTCTGAATGCATACTGCTGGAACTACTCTGCTTGACAGCTCTCATGTTTAAAGATTTGTATTAGATACTACATGGGACTTGGAAAGGAGTGAGCATTAAGATCAGAAGGAAGAAAGGTGTTTTCCTGAGGTAATGCTACCTCTTCAGTGTGGAGTTTCTGCCAAGTTTATTTGTACATATATCGATCAGCTTTAGCTTTTTCTAGGACTTTGTATTAGGTGGAGCAGTGCTTTTTCTGCCACAAGGTACACTACCCCCTGCAGTCTCAGAACGTGCTGATTCTTACCAGAAACACTGTGAAGCCTTTTCATGAAAATATTGCTATGCTGGGACCACATCCTACAAACTTGATGCAGTGGAGGCAGGCCATCGGAACAGTTAAGTGTTGAGTTGCATCGCAACTGGGTTCCTTCATCTTACCAAATATCTTTGAATACGTCAGGCAATGCCTGCCCTGCTGTGAATCAGCCACTCTGCAAAAGAGGCAAGGATTCTCAAGAGAGAATTGCATGAGCAAATGTCTGCTGGAAAAAGTCATCAATAGTGTGAGCATGTGATAATATTACTGGGGAGAAGATCATAAGATGATTCACCCTGTTCTTCATGGCCTTTGTCTAACTTCAGTCAAACCATATAAAAGGACTGTCGTTGATGTCAGTAGGGTTTGGCCAGCTCTGTTACAGGTATCTAGGACCACGTGGACAGCAAGCTTTTAGATGAAATGCTTGAGCGAGTAAAAGGCCACACTGCCTGCCTGTTCCTGCCATGTCAGTCTCTCATGTGTGCTATTTGTCCCTTGCGGCACAAGCTCATACTTGCTGCCTTCCAGATTCCATGGCAAAAGAACTAATTCTTTTTAAATGAAAACCATATCATAAAGGGCTGGATCTGTCATGCAGCTGAATAAACCACAGCTTTCCACACTGTTATTCACCATAGGCATTCATGTGTTCTCACTCGCTGTTGTTGACTTCTTGGCTGTTTGATGAGTAGATAACCATACAAAATATCTTGTTATTTCATTATTGGAGAGTGACATAAATTTGGTTATGAAAACGACAGTCCAGTAGTCATGGCTCCCTTTTAATGTTGTCTCTCCTGATCAAAAAAAAAAAATCAATAGCTCAGCACCCATCCTGAACACCTCTGTTCTGGATAACATTATGTACACAATGACCATCTTTGATTACTTCAAATGCTTTAAGTAGGGTCATCTTTCTTTCTTCATCACAGCTTCCCAAAATCCCTCCTGACAGCTTCTGAAGTAGTCAAGTTATATTTAAGCGACTGTGTTTACATGTTTGAAAAGCACGAGGTGAAAAATCCTGTTTTCCATTAAGCCAACAAGCTTAGTGACTGTTGTTTTTGTAAGAAGGTTATACAAGCTGTTTCATTGCCTCCTCCCCAGCTCAGCTCACCTCAGCGTTTCCCCAGCATTTGTTAGTTTGCCCTCCATCCAAGCCTCACTTGGACTCCCTTCTGACCCCTCTGGCTGTCTCTGCCTCTCTTCGGTTGCTTTGCAGATGCATCACCTTCCTAGGTCACTCTCTTAAGCTTACTGTCCTCATTTTGCACTGCAGCTCCAATTACAATTTCAGCTCTAACGAGCAACCCATTTCACTTCTGCCTCTGTTAAGCCTTTATTCTCAACTGGTTGGAAACCTCATAACTTGCAAGATATCAGCATTTTATATTGAAATGTTAAACATGTTGAACCAGTTCAGAAGTAGGCATCTTTCCAGTGATGCAGCTTCAATTTCAAATGTTAATAAAAATTCCTAACATTGAACTCGATTTGGGACTGGATGGCTCACAGGCTTGATTATGTGATATACTGTCTCCCACTTCTAAGTTACTGGTTCAAATCCAGCCCAAGTCAGTAGCTGCTGAGAACTGTTGACGTACATTCTCTGCTTAGTGACCTATATTGATTTGAGTTTAATGGCCGTGTTCAACGTTCTCAGCTGTCAGCCACACACCCTGTATAACCTCCTTCCATACCAGCATCTTCCTTTGTGGCTGAGATTGGATGGACTATAGAGACGGGACTCCCTTCTCAACCATTCATGGAGACACAATAGGAAGTGGGAAGGGAGAGGAATTATGTCCTTCAATTATGTCCTTCATATGGATTAACAGATGACATTTGTGCCCACAGCGTGTCTAAATAGCAGGCTTTCCATGGGGCACTGTCATCCTGCCCACACTGAAATGCCAGCACAGATAAATTACAGCTCCCCATCTCCCTTCCCTCTCACACTATGCAAGGATGTTTTCCAGTCAGCCCTCCCTTTGCATTTATATTTCTCTGGTGGGGTTTAGAAAGAAGTCTTGTGCTTAATCCTGGCTCTGCAGCTAATGCTGGATTACCTCTGGGTGAGTCATGGCAAGCTGGGTCAGAGAATGACTTCTCTCATATGCTCTTTTGAGAAGGTCAATAGTGACTTACCCTGCTGTGATGTGCAACTCCTGTTACTGCACATAGCTCTTAGCAATTCACTGTTGCCTTGCAGAAACCGAGCCTTTCAGAGAACATCCGCAGACTAAGGCATCTGTTATAAACACAGGTAGAAAAAACAGGCTTTGCAGCAGAGATCAGCCAAGAGTGTAAAAACCTTAGTGGCCCCACTGAGCTTTTCACTTGGAGCAAGAGTATCATTGCCTTTTCCTGTCCCTCTCTGCATTTGGGACATTGCTGGAGCAGGACCTTTGCTCAATTCTTTGAGTCCATGTTGGTCTGCAGGGCAAGTGGCCCCAAGGAGCTTTTCTTTTTAATGTCTTGCCGAGCTTACACAGTTGCAGCTGATAGTGAGTTGTTTCTTCAGGAGGAGAGAGACTCTACCTTGGATTTCTCTGTCTGTAGAAGTGAGAGACAGACCACTGTCCTCATTTCCTTCTTGATAGCTGGACGGCCTCGCTGTCCTTTGGAGAAATGGTGACTTTGAGGTTAGTGCCAGTGGAGAGCAATCAATTGTGTGTTGTGCAGATGTTTAATAAGCAGCTGGGGTGACAGCCAGCTCACCTTGGGTAGCCTTGCTAGTCCCGAGTGTCACTCATTTCTAAAGTGAACCAGCATTTGACTCACCATGAATTATTTGCAGACAAATGGAATGGCTTGGCTTTCACAGGGAAGCTGTGGAGAAGCTCTTAGTAACAGCCAGCTGAAGTGCTTGCTTGAAACAGAGGGATTGTAGAAGCTCATGGTGTTTCCACTTCTGGGTGTGGTTTTTTCAGGCTTCCCTTCTTCATAATTCTTTCTTTCTCTTGCTACCCTCTCTGCCTTTTTATGAAGAAAACCTCTTCTCTTACTGCTGATGGTATTTTCTGTCAAAGTTGCCTCTTGCCCCTACTTCATAATCTCTCCCCACGAGAGGTGGAGTGTATGATAATAATGCTAGGGATTTCTCAAGTGGTCTGTTACCAGCCACAAAGTTGCAGCTGTTGAAAAAATTTAAAGCATCTCCTAAATAAGTTTCCCCTAGCCCTTGGTGTTATCCTTTAACTCGGATTTGGGATGTTTAATAGGAAACCTGTTGAGAGTCATAGTGGTTCTGATGAATATTTGTATACATGACCTTAAGAACTTGGAGGTGCAACACACAGTGTATTGAAGGCAGTAGGAGACTTTCCACAGGCTTTGGTGCGCCTTGGCTCAGTCTTTTAAAGAATAACAGGAAACACTGGAAAACACACCAAGGGTAAACAGAGCAGTTTAGTTACATTAACTGTCTAAAGGAGAAGCTCCACTAATGACTGAAAGAAACAAAGCAAGAGCATTTATTTGGCATTGCTGTGGGAAAACAAATGGCTGTTAATTGCATTTAGCTAAGAAGGGTTACACAAGAAATTGGCCAGCTCAGACCTAGAGTGTAATTCTGGTGTCCTGACCCAGTTCTGATTGCTGCATAGACTCTGATGGAGAACAGTGTCCTGGAAAGGAGCACAGACTTCAGAGAGGCCAGGGCTTGGAGAGACTGCGTACTATTTTTTATTCATAGCAATGCCACTTTAAAATCTTGTTCTACAAAAAACAGCATCAAAGAGATCTGTTGTTGCTGCCTCCCTGTGACTCCTGATAAAATTTGCCTTGCTGTGATTATGTTAACGGTCAGAACTCAAACTGGTCAGTCAGCTTGTTTCTGGACTCACATATGATGAGCAACAATAAATATGCCACAGGACTCCTTCAGTGACGCCTTAGTGTCTTTGATAACCAATGTATTATTTATGTTAGAAAAGAAGCTGGGGTGTGAAACCAGAGTCCTGTCGTGCTTGCTCTGAATGAACAGAATGAAAGGAGTTTAAGAGCTGACAGTCTAAGCTGTTCTTGCTTGCCTTTGTGGAATCTCATTGTCTTCAGGACAAGAATGTGATGAACCAAAGGCTGGAATTTACCCTGTGTTTAGAATGGAGCTAGTGACTGTGGTAGTAATAGCACAAAGGGAAATCGAGTCCTCCTCATCTGCAGTGGCTCTGCTGGCTTTGCGGCGTAAAGGATAACATGCAGCATGTGTTTGTGGCTCCTGATAAAATGGACAGTTATGACTCCTAGACTACAGAGGGCAGTGGGTTTGCAGGGTAATATAGTGCTGTTTTGACATTCCTACTTCTAATCTAAGAGCCATTCTTATCAGCTCTTTTTTCAAGATCTGTTCATGTAAGAATAGAACTCCTTCTCAGGGCAGAATATTTCAAGAGACTGATTATCTGCTTCTAATTCCATGTGAACTTCTGAATAGCAGGTAAGATTAGATGATCACAAAGAAAATACAAAGTACTGAATCAGCGCTTGCACTGCTGTTTAGTACAAACACATAATGCTCTGTCCAATTTATTTCTGTAAAAAGGAGAGGGACTATTCATTAGCGAAAAGAATCAGCATGGCATTACATTTACTATGTGTTTAGGAAAAACTGATCCCTTTGATGTAGCTGGAGACCCTTGAACTTCAGAAAAGAATGTGTTAGCATGCTAGGGTATGCCTTAGTCCTGCAGGTCATTTAATCCTTTCCTCAAGTGAGTCATTGTAAGGTAAAGTAGATGCTGGGAAAAATTCTGTACTGCCAATTAAAACAGGCTCTAAAGGTGTTGCTGGTTTCATTCTACCAGAAACTCATCACAAAGAGGCCAGCAGAGGTTGCCTGTGTACCTTAAGACCAGATCCCAAGCTAATATAAACTGACATGGTTCTTTTTACTTAGCAGAGCTCCTTTGCTTTATACCAATAGCTCAGGCTCAATTCCTTTATGCTTATGACTTTTTAAAGAATTTCTGTTAAGAAATCAGGAATTTTTCAGAAAGGGGCCAATTTCCACACATAAGAATTGCATGAATTTCAGAGGAAGCCTGTAGGTAACTCTGAGATGTGAGTTCTGACTCAGTCTTTATAGAGAATACATTCTACCTGCCTCGAACACCCTTGCAGAATCAAAGCTGAGTAATGAATGTTAGCCTCAGCATTTCTCCTAGGCAGACATCTTTCATGAGGTCAGGTTTAAAATAAAGTTAAGGACAGGAATGTACTAATTAGTAACTGTTGCGCTTGTTGTTTGCCAACAAAAAACATCCCACTTCCAACAAATTTAACAAAGAATAGATGAAGTTAATCAGAAAGCTAATGCATTTCTTAATTAACAACTCTAGGCCAAACACTAGACTTTTGTGGAAGAGGTAAAGTCAGGGAGCCTAAACCACTTGGAAAATCAGGAAGATGGTTTGTTTTCACCCTTTTCAAGTGGAAGAGCTGAGGTGTCTACCAGGAGGCGATTCAGGAAGCTGCCAGAATGGGATGGCTGCCAAGTCCCATCCCACAGAAGCCCTGACAGAGTAGAAACCTGAAGGACCCAACTCTGAGTCTCAGCAGTGTGGCAATCATAAGGCAGGCAAGCTGAAAGAAACCTTGGAAACCTGCCTTGTTTCCATTAGAAAAGTTAACTCAATTGCAGCATGCCCACAAGTGTTCTAAACTGGCATTTCTGGGCAAACTTTCCTCTGGAAGATTTCCAGCAAGCTTACATACCTTGCTTCATGGTACTTAGCTCTTCCTTTCCTAACTGTTAGGAATACGAACTTTAGATGGGCTTATTTGCATTGGAGGAATACTGCTGGAACTTTCTTCCTAGCATGTGAAGAGTTTTCTCTGTGTGTAGAAACAACATGGGTAAAATATTTGGAGTGAAATCCAGGCTCCATTGAAGTCAATGGCAAAACTCCCATTCACTTCAGTGGATCAGGAATTTCACTCTTTACTGTTTTGAAGTTACAGTTACTAATAGACTGTTACATTATTCCTGCCTGCATCAAACAAAATGTGCTTGATGTTAATGTTTCTGCTGTGTTCAAAACCCACAAAGGTTTAAAAACAAGAATAACTATGAACTTCTGAGTCTAAAAATTACGTTAAATGTAGTTTCGCTAGAAATAACAATGTCCCTGGAGATAAACCTAAAATAATAGACTCCACCATATAATCTTCACTTTAAACTAAAAATAGCATAGATGGCAGTTTAATCTAAGCCATAATTATCAAACTTCTGAAGCCGGTTTTGGTTCTTTGCAACTAGAAATATATGTTGTGTTTAGGCTTTGAACAGTTGAGTCCCAAAACTGGAGAGAAGCAAAGCCAAGAGCATAGTCAGAAAGCAAACAGGAGCCTCTGATTTGTAGAGAAATAGCATGCATTAAAGAGTCCAACACCATATTTAAAGGGACTGCTCCTGGCTTGCTCAGTCCAGCCAGCTGGAGACCTAGTGAGTTCCTATTAATCTGTGTTTTCAGCCCCAAATTGGTGACTGTTATTTTGCTAGAAAGTGACACTGGCCATACAAGGCACCTTTTGTCTGAAAGCCATTTTCCATTTCATGTTGGAATCGAAGGAAGAATGTTAACGTTTCAAAATGTTATTATTCCATATGAGTTTAAAAAATGGTTTTAATGATCATTTCAAAGTAGGATGGAAAACCCTTAACTCACTTTTGCTGCCAGGGGGCATGGTACGATGGACTCAGTGTAGGACTGCCAGTCAGGACTTCTGACATTTCACTGATGTAGCAGGTGAACTTGGTCACATCATTTATCCCTTCTTTGCCACCATGAAGGCTGCTCACAAAGGCTTGCCTCCAGCAGAGGAGCCTCGTCTTTCTGTAGTGGCAACAGGGATTTATTCTGAACAGTCATTTACTGTAACAGCCCAATGGTAGAGACTCCACTAATGATAGAAGGGTCCTGAGTGGGAAGTTGAATGGAGGATAAAGTAATACTTTTCTGTTTCTGAATACTTTCTGAAATCCTCACAGAATGTGTTTGAATTCCTACATGTATGTTTATACTACACAATCTGCTGTTTGTTTAATGGCTTGTTTTGCTGAGGAGGTCTCATTCTGTTCTTGCTGAGACTGGCATGGGGCAGTCTTGATGCTTGTTTGGACAGTGCTTGCCAAATGAGGGCTTGGTTCTGCCTCAGGCTCTTATCTGGGCACTGCTGTTATAGAGCCATAGAGTAATTTATGTTGGAAGGGCCGCTGGAGGCCATCTGATCCAACCCACCGCTCAAAGAAGTATCAGCTTCAAAGTTAGGTGAGAGAGAGATTGTACAATACCACAAATTTAGAGAGACGTTTTTCCCAACAGTAGAGTTATTTGTCCTGGTTTCAGCTGTTTAAATTCACACTGACACAACAACAAAATTGGTCCATCTCTAGTATTAATTTGTTGACCATTCTCTCAGTATGATTATAGGGACCATAACCACTAGATTTGGGAAAGCAATCCAAAATTTTCAGTAAATACTACCTTTGATACTCTAGCAGATATCGTTCAGCTGTGCTACATCACTTCCCCAGGTTCACATCTCACGAACCCTCAAATAGTTACATTTCCTGGTAGGAAAGTCCGTAAGAAGCACATTTTAAAGTTTCAAACACACAAAGGCAATGGATAAATTAAAGGAACCTACAGTTTATTCATGAAGCAGGTGCCCAGAGCAGTAGGTGAATGATTCTGTGTTATATGTGCAGCCTGTTTTTGACTTGTTAATTGTTAAGAGTATCATTACTAAGTCCAATGAGAAACCCATATCATAACTTGGTATGTTTTTCTGTCTTGTTTTGTTTTAATCAAACAGCATGGGAATGAGCCATGATGATGACCATCAACCCTGTGCGGGGAGGTCTCATATTATGTCCGGAGAATGGGTGAAGGGCAGGAACCCAAGTGACCTTTCCTGGTCTTCGTGCAGCCGCGATGACCTTGAAAACTTCTTAAAGTAAGGATTGTGCTGATTACCAAAAGTCTTATCAGGCAAGAATCCAATATGTTATTTGAAAGTGAAAGTCTAAACAATTTTCCTTAAGAAAAAGTGTGTGCATGTGTCATTAGGGTGTGCCAGTTTGAATCTGTCTCCATTACAATAGTCCCTTGGAAACTGAGGTTTGCAGAGAGGTAGAAGAATTATGTGCAGTTGTCAGTGTACTGATAGCTTCTTAAAAACAATCCCAGATCACCTTCATTTTACAAAAAATGCCCTTCATGTTTGCAATGACAGAAATCTGTGTGTAGGTGGCCTGAAAAAAGCTCCGCTGAAGGATGCTGCCAGCTTGGTGCTGTAGCTTTTACTGTCATTATTGTTATTAAATAGCTTTTATTTTATGGAAACTTTACTTTGCCCAGAGGTAATTCTGACGTGTTGTCTCACTCCTCAGTAAGTGTTGGTCTTAAACAGTTCACCATGAACTTCTTTCCCACTGCACCCGTATTTCAGTTCATCATATTCAACAGTTGAGGAAGGATTTCTGTCCTGCTGCTTGTTAACTCTCATGTACTCTAGCAAGCACTGGAATTGTCTGAACTTTGTAACTGTGGTCTTAAACCTACAGTGCAGCTCTCTGACAAACAGTGTCTGGCACAGTGGCCAGTGCTTTGTTGCTAGAAGTGGGTTCAGCATGGAAAATTCCCCATTCTGGGAATTAGAGGTGGGAGAGAAAGGAAAATAGTGAAAGAAAATGGGATATCTACTGTTATGTTAAAGGCATGAAGTTGAAAAAGAAGTTGCATCTGAACTCACTCTGGTCCCTGATAGAGGGGAGATGACAAAGTGATACTCCAATTTGTAAAAGACTGTTGTGAAGGCAAAGGGAAAAATCTTTCCTTTGTGTCTGTGATGGTTAAGAAAAGAAGTCAAGGGCTTAAAATTCAGCTAGGGGGATTCAGGTGAGACATGATAGAAGACTTTCTAGCTGTCATTGTAAGGTTCTTGAAGCTTCGGACTAGATAGCCTAAGGGCAGAATTGAATCTCCATCAGATTTTTAGGAATAGTTTAGACAAATGTTTAACCCAGAATGATGTGAATAGTCGATTCTGCTTTAAGGCCTGGGGCCAAGGATGAGTTCCCAAGGACCTTTCTATCCATAGTTTTCAATGATTTAGAAGGCTTCCAGATATATACTGGGAAAAATGACCACTGTTTCACATGAGGTCATCAGATTCCCTGTTAAAGAGAGGACAACAGCTTCTCTACAGCAGTGATCTAACACTCGAGTTCAAAGGTGCTTTCCCTTAAAGGCATACTTAATTCTTACACTCCACAGGTCCAAGGTCAGCACCTGTTTGCTGGTAACAGACCCCCGAAGCCAATACGCGGTGCGGCTCCCTCACAAGCTGCCTGGAATGCACTACAGTGCTGATGAACAATGCCAGATACTTTTTGGGACCAATGCTACATTCTGTAAGAATATGGAGGTAAGAGCTCATGGGGTCTACCTGGGAACAAGGTGGGAGGTAGAAATAACGCTGTCAAGCACTGGGGAAGCAAAGGAGTCTGTACTTTCCTCAGAACTAGTCCATGGGATTTTCAGTGTGTTCAGCACTGCTGATACAAAATTAGTAGTCAAACTCCCATTGACCTTTATGTCAACAGCACATACTTATGCCGTCCTCCTCCTTTCCCCATACTGGTCTTGTTAATCTCCTAGAGCAGACCCAGAAAAACTTTTGTTTGTACTTGGTCTTAATTTAGGGACAGTTCCCTTTTGACACTGTTTTGCTGAAATGCTCAGTAGAGATTGTTTTGCTGGAAGTTCAGCTGAGGTGAAAGTCTCTTCTCACAAGAGTGCTTGCCTACTTCGACAGAGCCAGCTTAAATGACTGTCTGGCTCTTTCAATACACGTCACCTTCAGACCGCTACAATGTTCTTAGGAGCTGACTCTAACTCTGTGTCAAGGAAATATAAATGACTGCTTGTTTGATGAGGCCGTTTAGAGATTTGTGCAGAATTAGGCCCCTTCCTGTGTGTTTTCTAAGCAACATGATGTTTTGTCAGGATTTGGGTGCAAAATGGCTTATATCACATGGTTGGTTGGTAAAATGGAAACACTGATTTTTGGTGTCTCTAGAAGTAGGTCATATTTGAGATGAGGCTGTCTGACTTGTCCTCTGGAATTTAGACAGCTAAACTTTTCCTAAGGTCTTACACAATTAGATGTCTTCATTCTGACCTGAGCTTGTCTGCATCCCACTTTAGACAGGGACTGGAGAAATACTTACTTCCATTGTGGCCTCGGAGATATCCAGAAGAAAGTCATGAGGCACTGAGTCCTGTCACCAGCACCAGCTGGCAGCATTCTGTCCTATATAAACAGGCATGAAGCAGCCAGGTTTCTTGCTGTCATTAAGCAGCCATTTGTATTTTTTAGTTGTCCTTTGTTCCCATTCTGAACAATCTTGGGATCTTAAATCAGTGTTAACAAAGAAAATAATGATCAGTGATAACTGAGGTTTCTAAGTGCCAAATTACTAAAACTGTTGAACACATGCAAGTCCTGGGAACATGCTCTTAGTTTCACATTTGCTGTTTTATTTATTTTGGATTTGGAAACTAGCTAATATAAAACAATAAGAAAAGAATCTGGGTAGGTCGTATTTTCCAGCTCCATCAAGAAAATGCAGACCACCAGGACTACTGTACTGGAAGCAAAGTATTAGAATATAGGTCTGTAAAGAAAAGCCCAGATCTACCCAGGATGATTCAAGTTCTTCCACTTGTGTGGGTGTCACCCAGCTTGACTGCTGTTGGAATAGATATTTGCCATTTCCCTTGTTGTGATAAAAAACATTCTGTTTCTGGATTGTCCAGTGCCTAATGAGAATGTCAGCCTACTGGTAGGTGGTCAGCATTTCTCATGCAGAAATTGCATGTCCAGTCTGGAATTGCTTCAGGGACAAGTTGCTTGCCAGAATAACAAGCCAACAGGCACTGTTCTTTTCTGTAAGATACAGACAGCAGGTGTTTGTGTCCCCCAAGATTTTTCACCAGTCTTACTATTTGCCTTTTTTAGAACACAATGAAAACTGTGCTCTTCCTCCATCACTCCTTTAGTATCTCCCAAAGAAAAGCATATTTTGTGAGGACTTCAGTGCTTTCTAATGAAAAGCCTTGTAGAATTTCAGCAGATTAAAACCAATTTGCAATCACTCATTTAGAAGTATTTTTCTGTTACAAATATGTGTTAAGAGTTATCATTCACACTGTAATAATATTTAAGTAAATATTTGCATCCTGTTATGCTATTCTAAATTGGCGTTTGAAGGCAATGAAAGGAAATTCTTTAGAGGAAATGATCAGCTTTAATTTTTAAACCTTCAAAGTTTGTGTTCTTGTCACCTTTGTGTTTCTGATGCCTCATCTGCAGAATGCTTGTATCGTTAAGTCTCAAAGCTGTCTACAAAAATATGAACCAAAAAAAAAATTGGCACTAGTCACTGGCATTAGCTGTAGAAATTATTGGCAAATATAGCTGTCTCCTCTTTTAGCCAATGGTAATGTGGTATTTTTAATTCAATAAAGTATTAAAAAATCCAAATGTAAAAGTAATAAACATTTGACAGTAAATATTTGTTACAAAAAGGAAATAAACTTCAGGAAATGAGCCTGCTCAATCTTTTTATGATTACATGAATCTACTGTCTATTTTCTTATTTAATAAAAGAGTTACATTATAACATTTCATTGGAGATAGTTGAGCTACATAATTATATCAGGCAAACTAGAGGACCTATATTAAAAAATGCCATACAATTTGGTTGTAGAGCAAATTTCAGAGATTAGATGAATCTAAAATTTTGACATTTTTTAGAAACTGCAGAAACTTTCTGTGCAGTAACCTCTTTGAAGGCATCAAAGCCCAAATTTTTCAAGGAATGTAATCTCCTTTGCCTTCAGAGATTCAGGTGCCTAAATGCTTGGCAGTGGCTGGACCTCAGACACTGGTCCAACTAGATAGTTGATCCATGAATATTCAACCTTATCTGGATATTTCAGATTGCATCTCCAATGTTGTTTGTCCATGTTTGTTTTTAATAACTCAGATGCCCTAGTACAAAATACTAGCTCTTAGAATTGTAAGTTTGCCAAACCAGCTATCCTGCAGCTATTCTGCTGCAAATTTGCAGAACAAAAATGGAAACATATGAGGTAGGCTCAGCTTTACATATACTATACCTCTTGACGTTCCTTTTTAATTTGCTTGGACACTGCGTCTACATTTTAATATACTAAAATTTAAAAATATTAACTAATTAACAGCATGAGTATATGATAATCAGCTTAATTATAGCCTATTGTTGTAATCTATGGCCTCCAAGATGTATAATTTAGGATCTTTATGTAAGATTTACTAGTGCATGTCACCTGTTTAAGGAGCTGCGGAACCAGGCTTTTAGGCTGGATGCTTGTTAGGCAGGGAACGATCAATTTCTATTTATTTGAAAAGTACCGTTTCTGTTATGATACTGTATGAATAATAAATGGCAAGATTACCTGCCAGCCCCCTGAGGGAATGCAAGTCCATTTTGGTGCGTCCTCTGCTCGTAGTTTTATTGGTTTGAGATACATCCAGGTGGCTGCTTTTGGGTTAACTTTAACCTGAGTGTTAGATGGGTGAGTCCTTGCTCATCATCAGGCAAATAAATGTTTTCATGGCTCCATGGAAGAATTAGTTTTGATCTGAGGAACTGAATAAGAAAATAGAAGTTGGACAGTTCTCAAGTGAGATGATTTCACATATGATAATGAATATCTCAAGACCCTTCAGTAGTTCCCCCTTTGTGTCTAAGTTACATAGTTTTCTCCAGTAATATGAAAGAGATCAAAAGTGCTTTCACGTGGTGCTTTCTGTTAATATTTCTCATTGCAAATGCTAGGCATTGTCTCATCAATGAGAATGCTTACCTAGCAGGACATACAAATGTGCTTCTAGCATACCAGACATGCTGCATGTTTTCAGGTGGGAGGCTGTACAGTCATGCCCCTTGCAGTGCTGGAAGAGCTTTTGGCCCACCTAAGAGTTTGCACAGTGATCTTTACTTTGAGGGAGATAAGCTGCTTTTAGCAGAAATTAGATGACTGTCATTCTCAATTTCTGAGCAAAATCATTATATGAGTTGTAGAAAAAACTAAACAGCAATGCACCTTCGACTCTGCATAGTGCATTATTAGTGTACCCCAAACACAGCGATCTTTTGGGATTCTCATTGCTAATGTTGACATGATTCCAGGGCTAACATGCTAGGTTGTGCAAACTACTGGAAATTCAACCTGTCTGACCTCTGTTCTTCAGATCCACACTGTGCTCTGAATCAAGTATTGTGAATTTGCTTGACCCCTACACAAGAGGAAGCAAAAAAGCTTCAACCCCACTCAAGTGATGAAAACTTCTGCAGAGAGCAGACTTTAACTCTTTGCTGTCCCCTTTATTTAGCAGTGCTGTCAGTGAGAGGAAAAGCACAGATGGTTTATGCTTAATCTCTCACAAAGCAGAGATGGTATTTCTCCACCAGAAATGCGTAAAAATGCATTGTTCATAAACTCACATGAAAATATGCTGTGTATTTATTCAGAACACTGGCTTTATTTTTCAGACTGGCATGCCTACTAACAGAGGCTTTTGCACTGAAATTATATTTATGGAAAATATGTGATTTCTATCTCTTGTATCCAGTGTTTGGCTTTTTGTTTTATATGCTTTTTGGCTTATTTATTATTAACACATTTTTGCGGGTTTTTACATAACCATTATCTTTCAGTATTGTTTTGAGTCAAAACTGTGCTTAGGCTAAAATGGCATGTGGAAAGAGATTAGCATTGCTACAAATTGATTTTTTTTCTGAAAAAGGGACACTGTCAAGTCAGAGGTAACTGGGAATGTACATTTTGACATGACACTGCTTTTAGAAAAATTAAAACAGCTGGAATTGGCTCTGCTGTTTTTTCTTAAGTCCAAGTTGTTTTTTAACAGATATTGGTATCTCCCAGTATCTACAAGCCACAGAGCAGCAGCACAGAACAAGAGGGCAAAGTTGATTGCAAGCCAAAGGAGACAGACTAGATTTCGGGGCTAAAATGAAAAAGGAGAGGAACCAAAAAAACAAAGTAAAGGAAAAGGAACAATTGTAATAATCAAGTGGATTTTATGTATCCCTTCAGTTTTCATATTTCATGGTATGGTGGTGAATATAATTAAGCAATTGTGAGTCTCTCTGTGGTCTTGATCTTGCAAAGAGACTCGTGGAATGGACTCTAGGACTCCATGCATGGGAATCAATGGGCCTCTGTCTGTTTTTTCTTTGCAGAGTCATTTGCAAGATCCAGACAAGGATAGTAAGCCCTATTATTTAGTAATGTATAGAATATTTACAAGAACATGGTAATTAGATTGAGAGCTGATTTATCCTGAAAATAATAGGTTGCATTGTCATTTTGTGTACAACCAGGGACTTTGTCTACATAATTTTCCATTACACACTTCAGCTTCTGTGTAAATATAATAATAATAATAGATCTGGAAAAGGATGGGTTTGGTTTTCTTGAGGCTTGCAGGATAAAAGCCTCGCAATTCTAAAATAGAAGATTTTCTTCTTTAGAGGTAAAGGTAACAATTTACTTAATTGTCATGCTATATTTTATAGTTTTCCTAATGTAGGTTGTTAAAATTCAGACTATTTTCACGTTGCCTGTTTCATATGAAACTGAAGTGTCCTATTTCACTGCTTCTGTATGTTGCAAAAAGACCTTTTTTTCTTTATTTTCAGTGGAAGTACTTTTTGTTTAAGGGAGAGAAAGAAAGAGAGAGAAGCAGAGTTCCTGCCTGGGCAGCACAGCCCAGTTTACAATTATTGGAATGCTTCAGAAATTTTTGTACGTGTTTCAGTTTGGAAGATGGTCAAAACACATTCTGGTGCAGTGGTTTAAAGAAAAATAAAAAGAGAGAGTGGAATCAAAATAAAATTATAAAAATACAATGTGGAAATTTAAGAATATAAAAATAATAAACTCTTTAAAATAATACAGAGTGCCTATTAAGAATCAAGCACTTGAACTTGGAAATCCTACATTTCTTATTAAGACATAAGGGGAGGGAGAAAGAATTAGTGTAGCCTTGTGATGTGGCATCTACAGCTGAAGTTTGAACTTAACAAAATTAGCCAAAATACGATTGAGTATCAGCCTGAAAATAGTGTATAACAAGCTTGAAGGGCATTCAGACCTCTCCCATTGGCCTTCTGGGAACTTCCCATCTGCAAAACGCTTCAAGAGAAAACTCCCATAATCTTCACAACCACATCTGAACAGTGTGTGTACATATCTATATTTATTTTACTGTCCCTTTCTTCTCTTTTCCCATGGCCCAGAAACACAATCTGTGATTTCATTCTTTTAATTTCTCTTTTTTTTTTCTTTTTTTTTTAATGGATAACACTGCCTGTTGTTTAAAAGATCAATACTTATCCTGCAATCAGGTGTTAAGGCCTGAGGAGTTCACTGGAAGTTACTGAGTGAACATTACTTTCACTGAAGACAATAAGAGGTGGATGTTGCAAAGTGCAAGGTCAGAATTTCAGGCTCTTAAGTTGCTCTGTGGTTGTGATATAGTTGATTAGCTACAGCTCTTTTAATCATACTGAGGTAGAAATTGATAATAAGTCAAAGCACAAAATTTCTAACATTTAATTCAAAGCAGTGACTCTGTTCCAGTGCCTTGTACCACATGTCTCTACTTCTTCCAGGTTTGACCACATAAAGATGCTTCCATGATTTCTTCTGCTGATGTAACATGTGCAGTTGAATTGTCTCATTTCAGATGGTGAAAATTGGGCTCAGCAGAGCTGAAAAACACATAGAGCAAGAAAGAATTCTGTGTTGGTAGGAAGGTAGATAAAGCTTATCTTTTTCTACTTTAATTTCTATGTGTCTATGAATCGTAGACCCACAGGAGCTGGTTTCATGTATGCCATAAAGGCACTGAAAAGATTAGTATTTAGCATAGGCTGCTTTGCCGTAAAATTAGTTTGTGGTCTCATTAATACTACCTTTCCAATCTCTTTATTTTGACTACTACTTTAATTCCAGGTATATGAAAAAATGAAATAGAACTGGTGCTCTGCAAAGAAATACTTTAGACGGTGGAGAAAGCATTTACTTTGCCTTCAGAGCACAGAAATTGCTAAAACTGGAGACTGTTTTTCTGTTTCATTGTTTGCTTCCCAATGTACATTTAAAAAGAAGTATTTCTACTCACTTGTGCCTTCTCTGGCAGTATGGGAGTCTTCCACTCCTTGTCTGGCAGGATCCATTTTTGTTTATTGAACTCCTTGTGACCACCTTCATTACTATCCTTTCATACTTGCATTTCTGTGCAGTGACCCTGCCATTGCTGCTTTTGGCAGTTTTTCTTTGATCCTGATGCATGTTCAGGAGGTTCAATCACAGCCTAAATTTTCAAATGAAGTAATGGGTTTGAATGTATCCATTTTTTAGCACCTGATTTGAGTCTCAGGGAAGCTGCGTGGTTTTCCAGAAGCCCTGCGCTTCTTTCAGCTTTGAAAGGTTGCCCTCCTTGAATATTTCCAGTCACGCATCTCAAACCACTCTTCACTTCTCAAAACACTGCTTTCTTGTATCTCCCCCGGATTGGAACAGTTTCTGGATACAGCATTGCACATTTCCAGTGTCAAAGTAATTAATTCCAGTTTAACTTCCTCACAGGAAAGGGTGAAGAGCTTGCAGTAGGCAAAATGCCTCTCAAAAGAAGAATTTTTACATTTCTCTGTCTCTTATCATCTATCATGAGCCATCAGAGCCATTCATAGAGCCCTAGGAGCAGTTTTACTATGAGAGATGATGGCACACTTGGCAAAAGATCCCTGCTGCATCCACTCTAGAGGGGTCAGGGCTCATCTTCCTGTCTGTAAGTGTGTTTTGGGCAGCTCTTGAATAGCCTGGTTTTCCCTTTGCTAACATTGTCAAAACATGGGAGTTCTGGATTTTTCTAATCCTTTGGCTTTCATCTGCTGTTAGAAAGGCTGTTTGACTGAAGATTATATTAAGTTAATTTCATTCAGACCTTATACATCCAAATCTGTCTGTGGTGAGCAGTGTGTCACGGTAAGTTACTGTTTTGGGAGCTGACAGATATTTTGTCTTTCTCCCTGAAAGGCAAAGAGGAAACATTCTTGTGTTTTAGTTGTAGATCAGAAAAGCTCTTGGTATCGCTCCATATATATATAAGGGTACATTTCATATGGGATCCATGTGTTGGTAGTTGGAGTGATGCGTATCAGGCCATCTAGCTCAGAGAACCAAACCTAGCGTGACACCCTTCATGTTTGCTGGGTTCAGTTTGTTTTGTTTTCTCTGATACAGAACATTAACAAATTTCGGAAATGACTGTTGAATTTTTTGTACTGTTCTACAAGCTAAAGGGTAGCACTGGAAAGCAATTAACTCTCAAGGACCATTTCCTTAAGAGTTCTTTAACTGTCAGGGACTATTTCCTCAAGAGTTAAACCAGTCTTGTTGATTTTATACACTTGTGTCTGATGTTGGTGAGTTTCCACTCACACAAGTTTTGATGAAGAGGCTGTTCATTGAGTTAATGGAGTTACACTGATGAAAAAACTAATATAAAGGGGAATCAACTCTATATTTGTTTGTTGGCTCTAAGCAGGCAGGTTATTGGTCCTGTTCATCCAAAAAGCATAACATGCACATGTGTTTCTGTATGTTCTGAAGAAACAAGGTGATCACTAGGTAGTGAAAATAGGGAAATGTTTTTTAAGAAACCTTTTTTGTTTGCATCTAAGATGATTGTATGATTGGTTTTTATAATACAGTCTGAGATGTTTTCTGTCCAACAGTAAATAAATCAATTCTACTTTGTCATTAATGAATAAAATTACACATTATGAATTTGTGGGATTGTTGCCCTGTTTTGTTAAAATGAGAAGTTAGTGGATATTGACTGTTGCCTGAATATTCTAGGATAGTCCTTGCGATTCTTTATCAAGCCTTCCTTTGACTTTTGGATCAGGTCTGTCATTTGGACAGATACTTCCACTGTTGGACGTAGCACTTGTTCCTTGGAATGTAAGCTCTAGAGAAAGGTCAGCAGCTGGCCACTGATACGTGTATCCAAGCTTCACAGTTACCTTGTCTGGGGCAGCACATGGCTCCTTTTCAAAAGTGCCTTCCAATTTACAGGATTCTGATTTTGAATACTTTTCAACAGCAAGAAGCTCGATCTAATAGCAGTGGCAAACACCAGTACTCACCTCCCTTGTGATCCATTGTAGATTGTCAGTTGTTTATGCACCCAAAATTAAAGGCAGCAACAGTGTAGAAATTGGAGGCATTGTTTTTCTCACCTTGTCGTGTAAAGAATTCCTCCTCAGAAGCATACTGTGAGGCTTCAAGAACATATACATAGTGTTTTGAACAGGAAAACGTGTGTAAATTGTGTGTTTATTGTACTTAATAGGTGTTAATTAGGATTCTGTTTATGAATATGTTTTCTTTCATGGTTAGCTATATGCCAAGCTGAAACCTTGGCAAAAGAAAAGAGACTGATACTTTATTGAAAGCCAGCCTATTTATAAGCATGCCTGTGTGTTATGTGGTCTCTTGCTCCTCTTCCTTAAGGATATTTACTCTTTCTAAGTCCTTCTTCATAATCCCCTCATTTTGACAGCAAAATTGGTTTCATGGTGTTTTAACTCTGCTGCTAGAAATAAGAGGTTCCTCTTTCCAGTGGGCTATAGGCATCAGGAACAAATTAATTCTTAGGAGAAATAAGTGTTTCTTTTTTTGGATTAATCCAAGGTGAGGGAGTGAATCTGTAGGGAATGAACAAGCTTCGGTAGAGTAGTTCATTGGTGGGAAGGACATCTTTACTCTTTGGATTCTCTTTACGCTTTGGAGGTTTGGAAGCTCCCCCTTTGTAGGTAATAATCTGAGGCTTTGAGACAGGGAAGTATTGTGAGCCCTTTTTTCTCACTGAGACCGTATGAGGTCGTTGGGCAGAATCATGCTGATTTTAGTAACAGTGGTGATGCAATAGCTAACCCAGAAACTAGGAGACTCTAGACTTAGTGCCTGTGGGCAAAGAGCTGGCTGAATTATTTCTGGCTTCTCATTTCCAGCTGCAGCACTGAGTAAAAGAACCTAAAATAGATTACTTCCCTAGAGCTACATGTGAGTGGTCGTAGCACTTCACGTGCTGCAAGTCTGTTCTGGCACACATATGGGATGGAGTTGCATGTAAGGTAAACACCATCTTCAGAAACAGTATTTGTTGTGAAAAAGTATGAAAAACTGTGAAAAGTGGGAAGGCCCACAGGCAGACATGTTGCTGGGAGTATCCCAGGACTTGTTTCTGGTTTTACCCTGAAGTTTAGCTAGATAGGCAGTGTGAGCCTGTGGCTCTGACACTGAGCGGAGGACTGCAGAGCTCTGAGAAGCGGTTTTGCTTGTGTCCCAGCAGACTTCCAGCAAGACATTTAATCCTTTTCTGTTCCTCATCTTCCCACCTATAACAGAGGGATAAAGCTTCCTTTATTTCCCAGCTCCCAGGAGTCTGTTTAGATTGCAAGTTCTCTGAGGAAGAGAAAACACTTGGCACAGTAAGGCCCCTTTCTCAAATAGATGCCATTATAATACCTGTAATTGGAAGCGTCATTCACCTGCCGAGCAGATATCTTCTAGTTTGGGAGTTTCCGGACTGTGACCTCTCTCAGGACTGGTTTCTAACAGCTGTGCAGACAAGTTTTCCTATCTTCCAGGATTTTTTGAGAGTCTAAAATTTGCACCTTTATAAAAATTCCATTTTTATTTAGTTTTAATTTTTTTTTCCTGCCTGTATAAATTCCTTAAGGGTTCAGTTGAACAAACATTTCAATTTAAGAAAAAAAAATTAAATTTTTATTGAAAAATTACTTTTCAGCAGCCAACTCATTTTTTTTTATTTTATTTTGCTCTTGGAAATATTTCAGACTGGGAGCTGATCCAAAGATGACCTTTCCCTACAGACAGTTTCAACAAATCAATATTTTTCCAGTGAAAAATATCTATCATTGGAAAATCCTAACTGGCACTTTTTGAATGCTGTAGGGAATACTTTGCAGGCAGAGACCTGCTGTCTAAAAGCTGGCTGCTGAATTTACAATTACCAGTAATACAGCTCTTTTGATGGCTTCTTCTATATCAGTGTAAGCTCTGAACTGCCACTCGTATACAAGCAACTTCCTTTCAAGTCCTGCCATTTCTCACTTTGATATTTCCCCACAAAGCTGGCTATTTAACTATTAAAAAGTCAGTCACAGCGACTGGTTAGCTATAGGACTGTTTAATGGGGATTTCTGTTTGGGTTTCTATTGTAGCTGAGGAGGATATATGATCTCTTTTGAAATGAGCTATTAACATGATAATATATCTTGGGAACATACAATACCAAAGCTGATGGTTTAATCTTTGCTGGGGTATCTGAATGCTGTATTAAATACAGGGGACTGCACTAACAAGTGTTTGAGCTTTGTAGTGGTATGGCACTAGAACACAGAGCTGAAGCGCAGTTACCAGATTTTTCTGTAACTGTTTCCTGAAATATGATTGCATTTAGTATTCTGAGTCAAACACAGGGATACTATAAAAATCCTATGTTTTCCGTACCTCAAAGGTGGGAAATTTCAGAAAGGTTGGTGTTGCTAAGAGGGATTTTTCCTTTTGTTATCTCCCTATAAATATATGTGTGTGTGCGTGGCTGTGTATACATGTATGTATACACAAAAACATACATATACACACACATGTACGTGAATATTTGCACCTGCTGTATCCATAGGCTGGGCTCAGTTCTGTAGTTCTGCTGGTACAGACACACCTGTTGGAGGTTAGCTGTGCCTGTTTTTTCCCCCAGGCCATGGCTCATACCTGGGCATGTTAGCTGGCTTTATCACCTTCCACGTTCTTGTGGCCTGTGGAGAAATTCTGGTTGGCAACCAAAATTGTACAGAAAGCTGCTTCATTTTTATGACTTTCTGCTTCTACTCCTCCCCCTCCCCCCCTTCCTCCTCCCAGTTTTACATCAAAGAGGAGAATTTAACCCTGACTAATTTACATGCAGCTTAAGATCCAGGGACTTGAAGATGAAGCTTAACAAATACTGGCCTTGCATAATGAACAGATGTTTATCAATGGTGTTCATATGCATCTAGAACAACTTTAGGGATGTAGTTAATTCCATTACATCTTCAGCCAGGATGTCTTTCTGAGAGAAAGCAGAAACAGAGGGTTTCCTTCTGGAACCACGGGGCAAAATGTCTGTCTGGGTCATTCAAGAGATCAGGCTGGAGGGTCTCTCATCACATTCTGCTCTGAAGTTTTGTGGTTATATGTAAGAGAGGGGCTGAAGCCTAGAAAAGTGGAAATACTTGCTATCTGCACTGTTCATCTCTGAAGCTTCCCTTCATCTTACGTATTGGTATTCCCCAGCCACAGTTTGAAAGGAGGCATTGCTCGTAGCGCCTTCACAAGGTCACTGTCCACAATCATCGAGGGAGAGTCCAGATTGTCAGCTAATTCCTGAACCTGGCTTAACAGTAACAACATTTATAGGTCACCAATACAATTATTCGTAATGGCAAAGAAGCTGTTAGTTTAGCAAGTCTATTGTGTTCATAGACTGCATTTAATTGTGTCCTTAGCTACATGTAGCATGTCCTGCCACCGTGGCTAGAACCTTCTATGATACCTTCCACTTAGGTCTGTGACATGCTTTTAACATATCCTAACCATTTTTTAGTCCTTTTAAATCATTCATATGTGTACTCTTAATACAAAGAATAACCCATCACCTTTAGATCCCAGTGAGTTAAACCAGATGCAAGGGTACTGTAGATTTACAACTAGGAAAACAAGCATCCTCCAGAGCTGTAAGTTTGGTATTTTGGGGAAAAGCTTTTTCAGTTTAAATGGTTTATTGCCTAAATTAGTGTTCTTTCTGTAACACTTATGGACAGTTAATTGATGTACTTTTTGATTTTAGTCCTCTCCAGGGAAGGCAGGGTTTTGAGAATCTGGGAGTTGCAGTGTGGCACAAGCGATTTCTCAGTAAGGTCTGAAAATTCTGGGTTGCCAATTCTTCTGCCTCAGTATACCTATCTGTAAAACAGTATGTGATACTCTTGTGGCTAATTGGTGCTTAAGTGCTTTCAGAGCTGTGGGTAAAGCACTAATTATTCACAGTCATTTAGTCAAAATTACTAAAGTCTGATATTTTCCCATATGCTCTATTAGTTCAGGGAAAATGTCTTGAAAATTCATTGATTTAGGCTTCCCTGGTGTATTTGCTGTTGTTTGTTTGTTTGACAATGACTTTCTGTGTTGTGGTTAATACAGATGTTGCTGAATTGTGCTGTCTGCTTCTAGTTTTTGTGAATGTTCATTTGATTTAAATAGTGCAAAATCCTTTTTCCAGAAAGAAATGTGGAAATAAAACAGGATGCAGATACTGCTGCTATTTTGTTTCACTATGTTCTACATCATCACTCTTGGTATTGAGATTTCTCTCGTCTGCACCCTCTGCCGTACAGATCCAGATCTATTTTATATAGACATACCAACATGCATGTACACAAAACACACATGCACCCACAGTCTCTTACATTACGTTGTGAAAGAACCATAAGGTTGAAGCGTGTTGACTCAACTATTTAATGAGGTGCAATAAATCTTGACAAGACCAGCTGGCACTAGAGTCAGGCTTCTCATCTTTTTACCATTACATTGAAATGTGAACAATAGTGGAAAGAAATGTAACTCTTCTTTCTCTTTTTTTGGTACTCAGATCTGTAGCAGTGTATTGAAATCATCCACTTTCATAGAATGTAAAGCACAGTGGATGCTGTGGAAAATGTTAACAATGTAAAGCCCCTTTTCCTGGTACTTTTTCTCAAATTCTGAAAACGTATTGACCTGACAGATCACGCAAGTGTGGTCAGCATTAATATCCTTGCAACACACATTGGCTGAGCAGAGCAGCAATGTTGAGTAATGATACCCAGAATGTGTTTCAAGTCTGGTAGCGAGATGTGCCATACCTCTTGCTGCGCTTGCCCTCACATCTCACTTTTCACCTTCTCTAGCACATTGGTCTCTAGCAGCTACTTCTCACCACCAAACCGTTACTAATTTTGCCTCTGCCTGTCGCCAAGCTCCTCTTCTGCTGCATGGCACACCATGAAATCCTTTCCTGTTTCTCGTTCTGCCTTAAGATCTTCTTCTCTCAAGAGGCATTGCTGGCTGATTATAGCTACCACCAGGTCCAGCAGGGCTGACTGTGTTACTTGAGTAACTTTTTAAAAAATACAAGTAATTGAGCAGCTTGGACATCTAAGCATGTGGCATGGTTCCAAAGCACCCATCTTGGCCTCCCATATAGGATTCTTTTTTAATGGCCCAGATTTATTTTTGTGAAAAGAAATCTGTTTAAAAAATGCACTTCTTGTTTTGGGTGGGTTTTGTTCCTGACAATGGCATCCATCAATCGCTTTTATGTTTCCAACCCCACCACTTAATGCCAATCTATCCTTAAAAATTAATTGCTCCCAAACCAACTAGATGCTTCTGGTTTCACTTGAGAAAGACTGCCTGAGCTTTGAAGTGTATCCCATAATGATAGCTGACATCTCCAAAAGTAATAACTACTTTGTGATTACAGCATTTGATGTGTGCTGGGCTCTGGTGCCTGGTGGAAGGAGATACATCCTGTAAAACAAAGTTGGACCCCCCTCTGGATGGCACTGAATGTGGTGCAGACAAGGTAATCAAAATGCTCAGTAGCAGTCACTTTGTTTTTTCCAGCATTGTCTGTGGAATAATGTTTCCAAGATGTTCAGTATTTGCCATAAACCCATATTTTATACTGATTCTGTTACAGAAACTGCTCAATTAACAGCTGGATTGGGTTAAGTCTTTCTGATTTTGTTACATGTATTCAGTAGCCTCTGGAGACCTCAGTAGTCAAGTTCTTGTGGTCTAGGCATTCTACAAACACTGCAGGAAAACCCCTGCCTCAGTCTGCTAAGTGCACAGACTGAGTACCCTGCGAGTCATATTAGGCAGTAGCTCACTCCTGTCACTTCTGTTCATTGCTGCCAGTGGTGTTTCATGAGTGAGCGTTCTTTCAGTGTAAGCTAAGGTAGTAGTGTTCTTGGCTATATTTGAGGTAGAAAGTGTGGAGAGAATTTAGGCTGACATTTGGGGAGTGGAGAAAGACGGTGAAAGAAAAAGAAGCTACTTTAAAACGTTATAGTTTCTAAAAGTAGCTCAAAATGTGTTGAGCTCAAATTCAGCGATGTTATATTTGAAGTATCATTTGCTGTACTGTATGTATATACTCAGATGATTAAGGCATATGTGGACTTTCTAGAGTCCAGGTTGATGTAGAAAATTGTTACAAGAAACACAAGATAAATTCTCGGATTAGTGGATCTCCTTCCAGTGAAAATCACCATTCCAGTAACTGGCTTCAGTGCTGTAAGGGTGAGAATTACTGAGACTCAGCTGCTGCCTCCCAGCTGACCTAGAGTGTGAACAGAATTTGATTCAGGTGAACATGTTTAACCTCTGAGATTGGCTGTGCTAGGTGCTATGTGGTTCACAAATGTATGTGGTTGATTCTCCCAGTGCAGCTGCTAACTTCTTAGGCTACAAAGAAACTTGACTGGTTTCATAACTGCTAGCTCCATACTTACTGGTTTTGGATTCTAATATTTTTTGTATGTTGTATGGTTGGGAAGGTAAGAAAGGGTAAAATTAAAAAGTTTATTGCTAAAATCAAAGATGAGAGACCTTTTCTTTGCTTCCAAATAAAGATAAACAATGACAGGAAAAGCTGGGTCCTGGAAAGCATGACAAGGAACCTGAGACAGAGTATTTTTAGATATATGTTTTTCTAACTACAGGAGTCCTGGTGATTCTTTTGTAAGACTTCTTAGCAGTGCTTACTGTATCATATCCTGGACAGAGCAGAATAGGCCAAGTTTGCTTCTTGGTCAGGAGCCAGGGCAACCTATTAGAATCAAAGGTTGTTTGGGGTTTTAGCCAAGTTAGGTCCAAAATACCTCAATTATTTTGTACATACTGGGAATACTGCTGATGAAGACATTGCTTTGGGCTATAATTTCTTGGACTCAGTTTCTGTGAAGAGTGTGGCTTTAACTCTTAGCACTTAGATTATTATCTGCTTTATAAAGCAAGGGGCTCAATTCTGTGACTATTTTTTTTAATGAGAGAACTTCCTTCAGGGGTTTGTTGAGGGTGACACTTAAATTTCTATGTTTCACTTGTCCCTTTCACCTCCTCCCACCTCCACCTCACTGAAGCCTTGAATCTCTAGAAACTTAAACATGGGCTTGTTGTAATCTCTCAGGCATCCTTTTAAGTCCACCTGTGCAGGAATGTTTGCAAGATCAGGGCTTCTTTCCAGCCTGTGCTAACACAATTGCATTTCAGTGGTGCCGAGCTGGGGAGTGTGTCAGTAAAACTCCCATCCCTGAGCACGTTGATGGAGACTGGAGCATGTGGAGTCAGTGGAGTATGTGCAGCCGGACATGTGGCACAGGAGTGCGGTTCAGACAGCGGAAATGCGACAATCCCCCGTAAGTCTTAACATCATGCTGATTTCTTTTTGCATGTAGGACATGAGAGGTTTCATATTCACAAGCAGCAAGGACCGGGTCAAAATCCTGGAGTGACTCGGAGTGAAGTAGGTTCTGTGGAAGTGGCTTGAAGGGTTACTGTTGGAAGTGCCCCAGTGCAACAATTCAAACATAGATACAATTGAATTAAAAACGTGCAGTTTGGCAGAAAAAAATGATACTGTATTTCCTCTCCAGCACTGCAGTCAATGAGGAGGAGTTGATCTTGATCTACAGACCAAACTGAGCCAGTATGTCTTAGAGATCAGTTTTGCAGGGAGTGCTGGCTCTGGGCTTGGGAAGTGAAAGAGTGGCTGACAGTGGTCCTAGTGTCATATAGCTGTGTTGGTAAAGCACCTTGAGATATACTGTACATCAAGATGTGCTGCATATGAAAAGGAAAGTTCTGCACAGAGAGTGCAGTGGGTGCTGTTTAGCTCCTGCACAGTGACTACAAATAAGCCTATGATCTCTGCGTGGGCTTGGATTTTTTTCTGATTCAGGAAGAAATGTAAGTGTTATCATCTCCCATGTGCCATCCTTCATCCTTCAGATCAATTGAAGCACATCTGGAAGTCTTTTCTTCTTATGGGAGGCCTGAACAGGTTACCATGGTGGTCATTTAACTGACCACCCCTGTTTGTGTGCATTATAGCTTCTGAGATGAGTGAGGGTGTTCACAATCTTGAGAGCAGCCCTCCAAGTTTTGTATCTCTAACTTTATTCATATTTTAAGGTTTTCACCACAAAGCACAGGAAACTTTTAAAATAGGGGCTGAAATTCTGGCTAGCAACATAGTCACTTTGAAGACTGATGATGGATAGGCACACAGTGGCTGCTGCTGAGCTGTATTCATGTGAAAGGGATATTTTTGTTTATTCCTCTCATTAAATAATGCTGAACTGCAATTGCATGTCTATAATGTCAAGGCTTGATTTTTACCAGCTCATTTCCCTGAACAAGGAACTGAGCTGATTTCTTTGCTGTCAGCTACAAAAAGTCTCTTTAACCACAGTGCTGACCAAACCTAAATCCATTCATCATCATTCCTTAAATTACAGGAAATGCTCCCTCCAAGATTGCACACTGATTTTAAAATTCTCTTGCTCATATACATTCTTGGCTGGGAATGCACACGTGATCTTCTTTTACTTCAAATACCTGGCATCAGTCCACTTCTGCAGCTGGTTTATTCACTGTCCAAAAATATTGGCTAAGGGATTTATCTTTTATTTTATATATATTTGGTCTTGGGATTTTTTTTTTTTAACTGAGGTCTCTATTCCTGCCAGCTGACTTTTGAGCCTGTGGGACTATCAGTATTTTTAAACCAGTTGCTTCACTGTTTGACTTTGTTTTTTTCTCTCTATAATTTCTCTGAGTATTTGCATGCATTGCCTCCAAATGATTGTAAGGCAGTGTGTCATGAGCCAGTTTGCACATGTAGACTTTTGAGTTGTACTGCATCGTGTTCTTGTCTAGGCTTTGGACTATTGTTATACAGTGGGATTGAAGAGAAAACCACTGGCTTAAACAGAACACCAGAATGAGATCTCCACCCCTTCTCCAGTCCCCTCTTGTCATGTAAAAGGGTCACAGTAGTATAAATGGGCTTTGATTTCTTCAGTTCCATTAGTGGGTGTATTCTCTTGGCATAAATACAGTGGAAGATGGCCGTGAAGTTGTCTACCAGGAGATCTCGCACGGTCACTGTTTCAGGCATGTGTCATTGATTGAATTATACTGTTTATTGGAAATCCCAGGCAGTGCTAGAGCCCATATTATACTGGGCTTGGGACCTGGGATTACAAGGATCTTTTCCTTTGGATTCTTTGGCAGAATGTGATAGAGATGATGCCCAAAATCTTGGCCTCAGCATTTGGAGAGGTGGAAGGGACACAAAGATGAAGCTGCAAAAATGGAGTGAAGCAGGAAAAGAAAGGTGTATGAACAAGTGCTAGGTAACTGTGGGAGACCAGAGAGAGTGACTGTCATTGGTTTTCTTCATCTTGCATGATGAAAACCCTCAGTATCCTGTTTAAATGTGCCAATAGGCCTGTAATACTGAAATACTATTACATAGGTAGTTAAGTAAAAGATTAGTCAATAATTCCGCATTCCCTACCCAAACAGTAACAGAGCAGAACATAATCGGCATGGCAGAGCTATGTCTTGTCCATTTCTCTGACTGCCTGTCCATGTCCGTTTATCTGGTTGTTCCTGAACCCCTTGAATAGATGCTGTATATTCTACTAGTGTTTTACTAGAATTAGTTTAGCAGAAAGCAACAACATACTGTGAAATAAAGTATGATGCTGTTGGACAGAGGGGAGCTGAGGCAGGAAGATCTTGTTGGGTATATTGGTTTTTGCTGGATTACTGGGAGTAGAAACATCCCCCAGATCTGTGGGATGCTGTGTTGTTTTGTGGCTGATGAGATGAGTGCATCCAACTCTTTAAATTTGGGAGAAACTACATCAGGAGGAGGCAGTTCACTTTACTCCTTAATTACAAAGGCAAGACAACTCACGCTGCTGAAGAGCTGAGCAGAGGAGAGCAGGCCAAAAGGCACTATGTTCTTGCAGCTCCCACTGACTGGGAGTGGTGGGTGCTCAGGAAGTCTCTGTCTCCTAATGGATTTGGCTATTACTTTGGTATTGCCAGTGACCATTATTACCAACAGTGAGAGCTGCTTGCTTCCAGTCTGCATTGGCAAACTCATAGAAAGTCCCTCACAAGTTAATGACATCTCAAGATTAAAGCCAAAGCAACTGCTGATGAACACAGTAAATAGTAGTCCTGCTGTGTCTCCTGTTCCATGGCCATCAGCTTGATACCCTGCTCTCAAGAGAGTGCTCTGTTACTCTTTGGGTATTCTGACTGCTTTCTTTTTTTTTTTTTTTTTTCCCTTCATTTTCCTGTGCATATACATGCAAACACGCACAGAGTCACTTACGTTCAATGACTACATCTCTTTTGTTGTAACCAGAGATGGTGCTGAAACCAAAGTTCCTGTATCTAAAGTCTTTATGTAAGTGCAGGGTTCATGTGCAAAGAAGCCTGTGTCATGCTTCTAGTCATCTGGACTGAGTGTCTGTCTCATCCAGTCTAATGCAGCAGACAGAATCCTCCCGAAAGATTTCTGGGTTAGCCTCAGCACATCTGCTGCCTTGCACGTATCCATGGCAGAAAAGAGGTGTTAGCAGTGCAAGCAGGCTTTTGTTCTTCTGTTTTGTTCTCACTGTTCTTCTGGTGACTCTCTGTGATGTTACAGTGTCATTGGAGATCAGCATTTCCATTAAAAAAAAACCAAACCCAAAACACTCTGGGATTAATGGAGCTACTGTAAAAATTTGATCTAGGCTGAAATTCGGTGTAAAGCTTTTCTGTGCAGAATCACGTTTCTGTTGCACCAAATGCTGAATTGATCAAGTCCAGAACAGCCAGGAAATCAAAGACCCAGTCCTGCAGCCAGTGTGTAAATGAACAGGGCAACTCTTGCTAGGACCACTTACACAGATAAATGATATACAGTGAGGGCCTTGGTTTCTAATTAGCTGAGTGATATAGCCTGATGTTCATTGGTCTTCTGGGAGGGAGGGGGCAAGAAGCTTTTGGAATGAACTGTCATACTGCTAAAATCTGGAATTTGGCTGGAGTTGCTTTTTATAGCCATCTGTTAAAGAAAGGTAAGAACATTACTTTATCCGTCTTTGCTGATTACAGCTGGGGAGATAGGTGTGTGACAAATTCAGGAGAATATGAGCAAGTAGCAAAAGAAATTATCTGTTAGGATGGCTAAGTCTTTTGCTTACTTGGGTTTTTTGTTTGTGTTTTGTTTTGCAAAGAAAATATAGGCTATTGTTGAGAGTTTGAGTTTTCCTTCTTTAGGGAATCATAAATAAGAATAAATAGATTTTGCAGGTGCTTAATCCTGATGTTGGATTAGTGGCCTTTCCTGCATGTTTAAAAAACAAATGTGTAAAATGGCATGGTTTTCATGGATGGAGTTTATCTGCTGCACAGATTTGTTTCTGGACACCCTACTTATGGCACAGGTTATAGCTACTTCTATGTTATTTTCTTTTCAAACTGCTGAAGGCAGAACCTTAGAGGACATGTGCTGAAGAGATGTTTGCTGTCTCTCCATTGTTAAGAGTGTTTGAAGCAGGGTCAAAGCAAATGGTGAGAAGAGAAAGGTGAAATATTTTGGGTTGCCTGCCTCTGCCTTGGGTATTTGGTGTGATCCTGAGCACAGTAACATAACCTTGGTGCCTCTAGGTTCCCCATTAAGAATGTAAATACTTAACTTTGGTATTTGTGATGGAACCACAGATTATCTTCTGAACTGCCTGACTGTGCAAATATAAATAATACTTAGACTTTAGGTGTCATGCTCAGCGCACCTTCCAAAGCCTAACCCTCACAAGTCACCATCAGTTAAGGAACTTGTCCCAGGTCACAGGAAGAGTTAGTTAGAGCTCAGGCCTGATGTCACAGTAGAACCCAAAGTTTGGGAGTGCCTTACTTCAAGTCCTGTTCTGAAACTCCTGGTACACATACACACATTCTCTTCACTCTTTCTCAGTCATTTACCTGCTCCATCTGAAAACAGGCTAGGACAGGAATGAATTGCTATTGAAGTCAAAGAAGAAATTTAGATCAGCAGTGCAAAATTAGTCACATCCCTTGGTTTGTGACCAGAATACAAACAGTTAAACACTCTGTATCTTCTAAGAAGGCTGCTTAGTGCTCACAGGTGAGTAGCATTTTGGATTACCTCTTATCTGAGGTGTGCAATGTGTAAGCAGCTCCTGTTTATTGATCTGTGTGTAGGTTACTACAAAAGAACATGCTTCTGGAGTACTCCAGAGCATCTGTTATAATAAGCCAATTATAGATCCAGAATGGAACTTGAATAATTTTCTGTCAGAGCCACTGAGAGCAGGATTTGCCCTCCAGCAAGGAACATCTGAGAGGAAGGATCCTTCCTGCTATTTCAAGAGTTGCCTTGGACAGGGAAAATTAGGTGAAGGTGTGCCTGTAAGAAGCTGTGCTGTTCCTGCTGACCCTGGTTTGTCTTACCTGCGACAGCCCGGGGCCAGGCGGGAAGAACTGCCGGGGAGCCAGTGTGGAGCACACTGTGTGTGAGAACTTGCCCTGCCCTAAAGGTGTGCCAAGCTTCAGGGACCAACAGTGCCAGGCCCATGACAGATACACCAACAAAAAGAAAAGCCTCCTGACAGCTGTCATCGTTGATGGTAAGTTTTTTCATCTTCCTCTGTAATTCCTTTCTGTTCTTTCACTGCAGCTTCCCAACCCATCTTGATTTCATCTGCAATACTCCCATTTGTTGGTGGGAAGGCTACAGTATGTTCCCCTTAGCTCGAGCTGAAAGACTAAGTACAATTAGTTGTTCTTGGTGCTGCCCTGCTATCCTTTTAGCATTCTTAACAAAGATAGAGCTGTCAGTTCTTCACTCATCTTTTTGTAATGCTGGGGGAGAAGTGCCTTAACTTGATTCCCAGTCTGAACACGCAGGTATTTGGGAATGGAAATTTAAACATTAGAAAGTTCAAAATAATTTGGAACTGAAAAAAAGAAGGATTCCCTGGGACATTTTGGATGTGTTAATTCTGGGCATTTCAGTATGATTGCCTATCCTACCTACATTCTTTTAATGCTTCCTTTGCTGGATCTTGCTGTTCATCTGCTATTCAACCAGATGTTGGGGGGATATGAAAAAGGATCATAATAATGTCCTTTCTGCAGGAACAAACATCTTTCACTGCACTCTGCTGAAAAACAGATAAGGCTAGTTTCATTTGGTCATCTTGAAGACATGCTTGAACAGGGGAGGGTGGTGTTGGAACTGATACCAGAAGACCAGACACTGGATAAGCCCTTTCCTGTGCTAGCACTGACAAATTTGGTCTGACACCAGGACAAGCGTACAGACAGCATTTCAGTTCCCATAGCAGACCCTCCAAGAGCACAATTCCTTCAGATGCCCCAGGAGACAGGCTAGTTTTGCTTGTTGTTCCCCTCTTCCCGGCTCCCCAGGTAGTTTCGCTGCATGAATGTATACTGCAGAGCTAATTCCCTGACTAATTTCAGTCACAGAAAACTCTCCCAGTTTTTTCCAGGAGTGAGCTGTTTTACTCCTTTCTCCATTTCCTATCATGAACTATGGGTTGCTGAGGGATCTGTAAACAGGAGAGAAAAGAAAAAAACCCAGGTGATTCAGTGATCTTCTCTGATCAGTGCTGCTAGAATTAGTAGCATATTGCAGTGGGAACTTCATTCGGCCACAGAAAGGGAATATGCCATTTTTTGGCCACCTGAAGACTGAACAAGCTATTGCTAAAAGATAGTAGCTAACATTGTTCCTACTGTCTAGCAAAGCCTCACTCACCTGAGCCATGTTGCCCCAGTTTCCATGAATGCAAATTAGAAACCTCTCTTGCCCTGTTGCAGATCTCACAGCTGCAGAAAGAGAGGCTGTCCAGAGGCAGGCAGACTAGCAGTTTCCTGCACAAGCTGCACTTTCAACAGCTTTCCCAGCTCCTCTGTTCATTCTGCAAATGAAATAAAAATCCAGCCTCTGTGAATTTGCTTTGCATCAGACACATGGCAGGGAGTTTGAACATCCACAGAAAATGCCTGTAGTTCCTCTGTCAAGCAAGACAGATGGACAGAGGGCAGCTCAGCTTCACATCTCAATATCACTGTTTCTTGAAGCGTGTTAGAGCACCCATGCAATGTTCTCGAGTACCTTTTTCCAGCATATCAAAGCATGACACCCAGAAGCATTTAAATAGACACAGATCCAAATCAACCTCGAGCTAATCTCCACTGTGCTTGAACTCTACTTACATGTATTAGTCAGGTGGGAGCTGACTGCAGGTTTTTGATTGCACTGGAAACTTAGAAAAGTTTAGCCACTTAGCTTAATGTATTGGCAAGCCTTCTCTCTTTCATCTGATGAGCGGAGTTACTTGACTATCCAGAACAAAACATGTTTCCATTTGAATGTCTATGGGTTCTTCCTTGGATCAAGTCCATGAGTAGCAGAGTCAGCTCCAAAGGAAAAACATTACATTGCCTAAATATCTGTTACTTAAACATATGGCAAATGCAGTCAGCAAACCCTGTCCGCTGTATGCTGCCAGTTAATAATACAAATATTTGAAAAAGCTTTTTTACCTAACTCCTCTAGTTAAACACAATAGTAGCTTTTCTAAAGTGAGGTCTAAATATATAATATAACAGTTGCCATTAACATGGATGAAAAATGCAACTTTACTGATGCATTTCAAATCAGTTTGGAGGTTCTTTCTCTAGATATTCTAGCAGCATAGTTACTGACAGAAATATTGATAGGACCACAAATATCAGTTTAAGGAAATAGCAGGTAACATGTATGCAAGAATGCTTTAAATTTATGTATACAAGTGTTCTTACTGGCAAACTGATGCAAAAAGTCAGTCCATCAAGTGTAGAAATGGACTGGAGAACCTGCTCTTCTAAAATCACTGGCTGTAGTGTCCTAGTTTCAGCTGGGATAGAGTTAACTGTCTTCCTAATAGCTGGTATGGTGCTATGTTTTGAGTTCAGTATGTGAAAAATGTTGGTAACACTGACGTTTTCAGTTGTTGCTAAGTAGTGTTTAGACTAAAGTCAAGGATTTTTCAGCTTCTCATGCCCAGCCAGCGAGAAAGCTGGAGGGGCACAAGAAGTTGGCACAGGACACAGCCAGGGCACCTGATCCAAACTGGCCAACAGGGTATTCCATACCATGGGATGTCCCATCTAGTATAGGAACTGGGAAGTGGGGGCAGGGAATCACCGCTCCGGGACTAACTGGGTGTCAATCAGCGGGTGGTGAGCAATTGCACTGTGCATCATTTGTACATTCCAATCCTTTTATTATTGCTGTTGTCATTTTATTAGTGTTATCATTATCATTATTAGTTTCTTCTTTTCTGTTCTATTAAACCATTCTTTTCTCAACCCACGCGTTTTACTTCTTTTCCAATTTTCTCCCCCATCCCACTGGGTGGCGGGGGAGTGAGTGAGCAGCTGCGTGGTGCTTAGTTGCTGACTGGGGTTAAACCACGACACTAGCCTGAATTTAGTCTGAGATGCTCACACAGTGACTTGGTCATTCATATCAGGCTGCTGAATCTTCCCTGTAATGAACATATTCTGTCCAAAAACAGGTACGTAGAAGCGTACTGACTAAATGGTTTTCTGTGTCTTAAAAAATCTCATCAATGTAACCCTTTGAATATTGATATTTTAAAATGGGGAAATGACAGGCCTTAAATTGAAAGGTTCATGTTCCTTTAAAGATGAGAATATCAACAGATACCTTTCCAAATCAATTAATGTAGAGACTGCATCACCATTGCCTCAAACACTTGTTTGTCCTGTTCCTAAAGGCAGTTGCTTTTGTATTTCTTTTCCCAGATAAACCATGTGAGCTCTTCTGCTCTCCATTGGGAAAGGATTCCCCCATGCTGGTGGCAGACAGAGTCCTCGATGGTACTCCATGTGGGCCTTACGAGACCGACCTCTGTGTACACGGCAAGTGCCAGGTGGAGTGACTTTCTCTTGTTTTATTTCTAGTGTTATGTGTAGTCTGGGGCAGCTGTATGTATCCTAGAAGAACACGCATCCATGTGGGTGGCTGGGAGGCTGTCTCTGAGGTGAAAGGGCAACCCTATTTTATAAGATCCATTACAAGCGCTCCACAGCCCTGTGTCTTGGTCTAAGAACTATGATAAATGCCCGAGGTATGAGATTATTACTGAACAGCTGGGAATGTTCAATGATCACATTTGCATGTGTGTAGTCATCACATGGCTTGGGTGGGAAGGGACTTCTGTGAGGGGAGCAGATGGGAGTGGAAATCTGGCTTGCTTAACTGCTCCGTTTTGGCTAATAGAGGAATCACTGAAAAAAACAGTGATGCTGCAAACTGGATTACAAATTGTCACTAGCCTGTTACAGAAGTTACATTGCCAGCATCATAATGCTTTTCAGGTTTACCTGGTTCCTGCCTAGAAATATTGAAGAAGCTTTTCAATACCAGTTGCTCCTTGGCTTCTGCAGCTGCATGAGCCAGTAGCTTCCCCTGTGTGATTTTTGTTGGCTGTATTGCTATGTAATGCCAAGGTGAGTTACTGTAGGGGCCCATCAAAACAGTTTGAAAGGCCTGTTTCCCTTGCAGTAAGAAAAGGTTCCCTTCCTCCCACAAACTAGGTTTTAAAGCTCTACACAATAAAGAATACAGGTTTAAAGGAGCAGATCCTGCAGCCCAGAGCACAGCCCAAGCCAGTTTTCTTCTGCCTCTCATCTGCATTGTCTTGCTTGGGTCACATAAAGAGCAAACCAGAGAGAATGTAGGGTAGGCTTCCTTCTGCTGTACTGCAGTGGGACAGTTAATGTCCCCTTGGCTGTCCCTGGATGGACTGGCCAAACCCTGAACATGCTTGTTTCCTTCTGTCTCTGATCAGACAAGTAGAGAATGGAAATGCAGATGACTGTTCAAGAGTCTTTGGATTTGATTCCCTTTTCCTGGAGTAAAGGTGTGATGGCCTATACCATTGCAATGATGATTACTTCTCTAGCCAAATTACATATGGAACCAAAATTAGGTGTGGGAGATCTTTGTTACACAACTGTTCATGGTTTGCTGGGCAGTGAGACAGTTCATAACGCAGTACATTGAATGCTTAGGGAGGCCATCTCTTAGAGCTGCTATTTCAGATTCCTTGAAAACTTAGTGGAGTTGTGTAGACCCCTACTAACTGGAGATTTAAGGTTTGGACAAGGGAAGGGAGAGAAGAAAGTGTCTATTTAAAGATCATAAATTACAGGAAGTCATTTGGAATGGGTGCTCCTAGCAATTGGATTGGAGTTGCAGTTGGATTCAAGTCATTTGCCACAGACACTATGTCAGGGCAGACAGACACTTAGTGGTTTTTCTCTCTCCTAATCATGTAGCATGTGTTCAAAATTTGCTGCATACACGTTAGTGATATGAAAGACACTTTAGTTGGCTATGCAACCTTGCCAGTGCTGGATTCTTCCTGGCAGTTCTTCCTCTAAGTTTATCCTCATCTAGATTTGTATCATATGCTAGGAGTCCCTCTTTTCAGTATTAACCAGCCTGTTGTATCCATCAGAACAGCTTTCTAGCATCACCCTTTACTTCCACTAACTTCAGTGGAGATATGCTGGTTTGCCCTGGGGGCACAAGACACACCAAATTTGGCATTATTTCTGTTTTCGGTGAGTGGTGATTAAGAACTACCAATTTTTATTGCTTTGAGCCTTCCAGGCAGGGAGATAGATGAACACAATCAATATTCACCTGGGTATAAGAGAGGTTTTGGGGGCATAATGCAGCTTTACTAATAGCAATGTGACGAGATAAGTGAAAAATCTTTGTCCGGATTGAATTTTGCACTGCTGCAGGAGACACTTCCCACTGTTTCCTGCCAAATGCTGCTGAAGAGGCGTTTTTAATGCAGTCCTTCTAATTTATTCAGATGAAGAATCTAAACAGCAGGTTGCTAGAGAGCCAGCATGAGTTTGATTCTTTTTATGCTCTTTAATACAAAGTGCCTTGCATAGAGTCAGGTTCATGGTGCATCCCAAGTTACTTAATTTTTCCCTGTTTTCAGCTGTATCTGAAAAAAACCTAAAAAATCCATTAATAAACTTTTATAGTAAGGCCAGCTGTGCATCTCCAGCTGTCTGCTGTTGACCATTACACTGGGCTGGCCAGCTTTAGTGCTCCAAACATTCAGATCAGCCACAAATGGTACATCAGACATTATGGCAATGTACGTTTTCTTCTTCCAGTGAGAGGCAGTAGCCAGCTCCCCTCCAAATGAAAACCTTTATGAGCACAGAGCTTTGGAGGTACATCATGAAAAGCAAATTGCACTCTAAGTTGGGTGCAACTGCCTTTAACTATGTAAAGAGGTGATGACAGCTGCAGAACATTCAGTCCATTTGCATGTGGCTGAGAGAAAATGCAAAATGATCAATTCAAGCCGAGCAGATTTGAAAGCCTTGTGAACTCATTTATAATACTCTTCTGCCTTATATGCAGTTTAGCGCTGAGAATTGCCATATGTGTCAGTGTACCCCATTTGCCGCAGATACTTGTCTAACTAGCTGCCTATTAAACCAATTTAATTGGCATATTTATTTAATTACTCTTCTCCTTATTCCTTTACCCAGTGTAGACAAAGCCTGGCAACAAGCATTGCAGGGGGCCTGGAGAAGAGAATAAGTGCTGAAATCAGAGGGTGGTATTACTGTTATTTATTTTCTTGTGTATTCCTTCTAGTTCAAGTCTCTCAAAGGCAGGAATGACACATTGCCAGTGTAACAGACAAATTAGCAGTAACCATTGCCTGTGAACATCTAGTCAAGAAAATGTAATAGCTCTTTCCCCTTCAGCAGTAGATGCTCTTAAATGAAACTCATGCATCATTGTTCCATGGTGAATGAATGTAGATGAATATGGCAAAGAAAAAAGCTGTTCTTGCAAGTGGGGGGGGGGGGGGGTGAGAAGGCAAGCAGGAAAAAATATCCTAACTGCATTTGGACACTACGGGAGGAGAGTTTTCCTTCACTTGTACTTTGTGAACTTGCTAGTTTCATTTTAAAAAGCCGTGAGCTGAGCTCCAGTCTAAACAGTGTGAATGAAGCCTTTTGGTGTCAGCCTCACTATCCCTGAAGCAAAATCTTCATAAGCAGCAGCATCCCTGTATTTATCACTTACACCTGAAGGCAGCTGGAGTAAATAAACCTGGTTAACACTTCGGTCATGCATAGAAGCACCAGAGAGGAAAGTCAGCCCTAAATTTAGCATAGGGGTTCATGAGTCACCTAGACTTTTTTAATCTTACTCCTTGCCTTTGAGACAAATCATAAGGCCTTCATTCAATCATGTCCTGTCCTTGTTTATTAGAGTTGTTTTTGATGCTGAACATTTCATTCTTGATAGTGATAGAATTTTGCCAGAATGAGGATGAAATGAAAGCTATTTAAGAGCTTCAGGAGTTGGTCTCAAAAATTGAAGGGAGTTTTATAAAGTTATGCCTTTAGAAGAAACATTGTAGAGTAATGACAAACGCACTTATCCTTACCATCTTCTGAGCAAACTAGATGCCTTGTTCAATGTGTATATAGGTCTTTGACCTTTTCTTCTTGAAATGCACATAGTCTCCTAGCAAGGAGAATTTCTTTTCTCCTGAGATTTTTCAGAGACAAAATATCCATAGCAAGCTGGAGAACAAGAGCAGTCTGATGCATCTGAGGAGGAGGAGGGTGAGTGCCCATCTAGTCTTTGCAGCCTGTCCCTCACCTGCTTCTACTGTTTGCTTTCTCTAGCATGAACATAGCGGTCATGGAGTAGGGCAGTGCAACCTGCAACTCAGATTGCTTTTATCTTCTCATATTTCTCTTCAAGTGACAAGTGGCTTTCAAAGAGAAGATTCCCCAAGGGTTTTGTTCTTCCTCAAGACTGTTCAGTGTGTATTTCATGAGTCAACATTCATGGAAGCAGTGCACTTTCTAACCTCTTACAGTTCTTTACTCTGTTTGTGCTGCTAATGTTAATAGAAAACTGCTGGCAGAAGTAGAGCTAAAAAAGGTGTCACATGTCATACAGCAGTGGTGTGGGGAGAAGACAAGCTGCTCAGCCGACTGTTATGATGCACATGACTTTGTGCTGGCTTTTCTCAAAGGAGGATTAGTCTGAGACTCATGATAGCATGAGAACTTTCCAGTGGGGGCTACAGGTTGTACTTCAGCAGGTAATCTAAGGTCTCTTTGAAAAGACAGACCTCCTGTATAGCGGAACCAGGCTAGAGATCAAGGGCAGTCTTTGCCGTGATTTAACAATTTAAGAGGTGAGGAGGTTTTGGCTCTATCTACAGTTTTCTTATGAATGTTTTGTCATGTCATGCCTACTTTTAACTTGCTGGTGAATCCCCAGTACACTCAATGATGACAAGCCACACATTAGGCTGTCCTGGAACAATAAAAATATTATAGAATGACTTCCAAAAGCAATTGTCATACTGTATGAAAGGAGAGCACAAATTTGAAAACTGACACATTTTCAGAAATAGTTTTTGCTAATTGGATAGGCAGAGTGTCAGGAGAGGACTACAGGTGGCAGAGGATAAATTGCAGTTGTCTACTGGACCTGTTGCTGGCAAACACTTTTCTGAGTAATCAGTACCCAATTTTTGCATTTGATTGATGCATGCAGTTCTGGCTTTGCATCATCACTTGAGTATTTTCCATGTATTATTCATATTCCTGCATTACAAACTGTGGTACAAGATGTTCCAGACTGGGTAGCTTGTCTCCATAGAACAGCTTGGCTTAGCACTGTACTTTGATAAATTATTTAGTGTATGTGCACAAAATCCAGAAAGATTGTTTGAACTACAGCAACCTGTTGTATAATTGCCTTTTTTTTCAATTTCTGGGTCTGTAGCATTTTCTGTAATCTGAGGCCTAAAAAGAGTATTGGGGCTTTTGGTGAGTAAGGCATAGAGACAAGAAACAAGACTTTGTTGATATCTTACTACTTTTTTAGTGTACTTTACAGTGGCAAATGAAAAAAAAAATCCTGCTGTTTCCCCCTATTTTTCTTCTATGTTAACCCACAGAGAGCATATAATAGACAATTCATTGTGTTATCTACCTTGGAGGCTTTAGATTTTGTGTGTGGCTTGAGCAGCCAAGAATTGACCGGAAGGGAGGCTACAGATATATCATATACCAATAAATAAATATTATCTTTAAATCCAGAACCGACATGATAGATGCCTCTTTTAAAGAATAGGCATTTGATATAAAATCCTCTGGTATCTGCAGCCTGTTGGCATTTCTACAAACCAGGGCAGAGGCAGGGTGGAATCAGGTCAAAGGTGTCAAATCAGATGAAGCTGGTTTGGAAGGATCAGAAAGGGGTAGCTACAGAAAGTGAACAAAGAACAGAGGCAAAGGAGTTCCTGGGATGGGAAAAGGTTTTGTATTACTTGCATGTTCGCTCATATAGCCTGCTCTGCTGCCAGAACACAGTGGTTTTGACACATAACCTTCACACTCTATATATGAAAAAGTGGTTATCAAGAATAATTGTATCTAGCAACCCCATGAACTGCTAAGGGATCTAAACACAAAGTCAATGGGCAAGTGTAATTGCATATCTAATGCAGATAAGATAATGCTCATTTAAAACAGGCAGTGCATATCTCCTGTTCCAGCAGAGCTGCTCTGATTCAGGTAAAATCTGAAGGCTTGGGAAATGACAAGAGGATATTTGCATGGACTTCAATGCATCACACAAAATTTGTTGTGGAACAGAAATAGAAGTAACTTACAGATGAACTGCTTGATTAGGGATCTAGGCTCACCCCTCTGTACAAGTCCTGACAAACACCTATAATCCTCCACAAGTGCAGTTGTGTTTAAAACAAAGAAATAAGAATTCTCTTACCCTCAGATCTGAATGTCAGTTGCTCACATATGTACATTCCTGTTTCATGTGGTCCCTCCCTGGAGGTATCAATGGACACTGGATATTATGGACAAAAAATTGGCAGTGTAGATGAGTCTGTCATAACCAGCATGCTCTGTACATGATTAATCTGTAAAATGGCACATGTTGCATCAATATTTATATTTGATCCATTGAGACAGCTAGTTAGTTCAGCATATGGGAAGCATTACATTTTTGTGAGCCTACAATGTCATTTCTTACACAGGGTGGGTGTATATAACAAAAATAATTGTGTTTATGTAGCAAAACATACTCACGCAGGCTGTATCAATTGAGGTCTTACACAGCCATTGAAAACACAAATAAAAATATCATTAAAAAATACCGAAGCAATACAGAAAATAGTTCACACAGAAGAATCCAAATGATGTATATTCAGAAGAGTTTTCCTCTGCTAGAGCCAGCAATGACTGAAGCTGGAAATACCACCCAACAAGCAGTATTTTCAGATGTTTAATTATAAAAATGAGAAGAAGAGGGAGGGAGAGAAGGAAGGGTGGACTGAGATATCAGCTCAGAGAGAATGAATTTCAGGCCTTGGCTCAGCAAATATGCAGTTACCTGCCAATTTAAAGGTCAATGAATAGTTCCAAAACATGGTGTCAGAGTAGGAGACTGCCTGGGTTGAAGATCATTAAGAAACCTGTGGATATAGTTGTGACTGTCCATGCTGAGGACTTGAAGCCCCAAAAGACTATCTTTAAGTTTCTTGCCAGCATTTCGATGTTTTAATATGGGTAAAGGACTGGCTTTGGTTAAAATCTGCTTCCTCTTTGTCCAATTGATGCTGTGAATAGCAGTACTGCAGCACTGCAGGCTTTCAACAGCTAGTACAGGCAGGAGGTGGAACTCCTGGGTGGTGTCAACATCAGTACCTTTGCCAAAGTTGTGGATATTATTGTCCAAGTCCATGTTGGATGGTGCAGGGAAGCTCCAAGAGTCCAAGAACAGGGCTGACAGTGGCAAATGCTCCCACAGACTACTGAACAGATGGTGGTTACAGCAGGCTGGCTTTTTACTTTTTATTCTTCCTTCTGAACACAGACGAGCTCCAAGTGCCCTGCTGACTCCTTAGTTGATCATCTTGGTAAGAATACAAAACTGCTTCCCTTCTTACCAGTCCATTCAAGACTGATGGAACTGAAAGTATCCAGCTGTTGCTGGATGGACTGGTCCATGAACTCAGTCTGCTCACCTGCAGGATAACTCTTGGGTCAGAAAACACACAGCATGTTATTTACAAGGTCTGTCTTTCTTCAGAATGTAAAGCTTCCCCTTTCTGCCTTTGTGCTTCTTAATTAAAAAAATCACCTTACCTTGGTGTGCTGACTGTACAGGAAGCAGCGCAAAACAAGTTAGAGGTGGTAAAGATCAAATAAATCCCTTGAACTATTTGGGTTTTAAAGGATTGTTTCTTCACTATGAAAACATGACTTTTCAGCAGTAAAATTTGGGATTTTCCCTTTGCATACAGTTAATTAAGCCCTCACTTTTTGGAAAGATTTCTGCAGGTTGAGGACAGCTCTATCTATTTTAACAATTGACAGTAGTATACAGCATAATGTCAGCAAGTAGCTGATGATGTGCAGATTCCATAAATCTTCCCCCTGGTCTGGTGGGGTTCAGGCATAAGCCTCTGGTCCCCAGTGCTGGAATCTCAGGAGCTTTCTCACCTTGGAGAAAGCTGGACATATCTCCCAATTAACAGTCCAAGGACTGCTGGCTGATACTTTCCTCCAAGGAAGGGTAATGCTCACTGTGTTTTGCTTCCTCGCCCTTCCAGCTCTGTCTCTTCCCCTTTGCACTTGTTTGAAGAATGGCAGTATTTTCAATGTGGGGAGGTTTCAAAGGATCTAAGTGACCAAGGTGGTCACTGTAATGTGTTTCTAAATGACTTTGCAGCTTTTGGAATCCATTGTCAAATCTTAACAAAAGCTGTTTCATTATGTACTGTTATTAAATACGCTTTTACTTTGGAAATGATTGTAAGGCTTAGGGAGGGAGAAATGGGCTCTAATGTTTATGTTGACAAGAGTAAAGTGCTTCCAAGGTATTTTTCCCTCATAAAGTAGCAAGAATGCACCAATTTTCATCTTGAAGCCAAGAAAGAAAACTGTTTTGTTCTCTTAAAGATTTTCCTGTGTAAGAAGCCATTTCCTGGCCCAAATCTGATGGGGGCTTTAATCCTCAAGCCCTGGACTGAAAGGAAAGTCTGTCCTGTCAATGGGAGGGATGGTGCCATTGAAGGGAAGGCTGCAAGGGCTATTCCCGGTTCCTCCACTCACAGGGAATTAGGGTGAAGATGAAAGGTAAAAAACAGTGAAGGTTTTGGGAGGTATATTTGTGGAATCAGTGGGTGCTCTTTCCATGCCTTCAGAGAGGGTCTCTCAAGTCAAAGTGTGTCAGTGACCCAGTAAATGTGGGAGGAAATGCCTTGTCTTGAGCCCCAGTGTCAGAAGAGGGGGGGACTTACTCTTTCAGAGGCTTTACTGGCTTGCACTGGTTTACATTATCTGGGAAACTACAGCGTAAATGCAAAGCATGTGATTGCTAACTCCCCATTCTTTGCCTGCCTCTGTTATAGTCCTACAGACTCCTTGCGTAGCACTGGGAATAAGTGTGGTTCAAGACTCATTATATTCCCTTTATTCATTTGTGTGCTCGCATAGTGCTAATAACAATGCAGTACCATAAAAGATAGCACTAGAGTCTTAAATTAAATGCAGCCTTTCCAGTATCTCAGCAGGGTGGCAGGCAGGCATATATTTCCAGCTGCCTTTCAGCAACCCCATTAATAAATCATATTTATTTTCCTGGAAGGAGAATTGCTGGGACATCCTTCTGTTTTGGGGGCAGAATCACATTCAATATCCCAAAATTATTTGTTGGACAGGGGTGTGAAGTTTCGACTTGAGAACTGCAACTGCCAGAAACTCCATGGTCTTCTTCCTACCTTCCTTTAACTCCCATTTATATAGGTTTTTTCCTGTAGTTCTTGTCCACCAACTCACATGCTGTTCTAGTTAATAAGCAGCATTTCCCTTGTATGTGTTTAGGATGATCATCCTTTCTCAGCATGTGTCTGTCTCTAATGATTTACCCAGACAAACACTGCATTGGAACACATCTGAACGCTGGCAATCTTTGGTCCCTGTAATACATCTGGACTTCAGCAGTGGCCAGTGTCTTCTGAAACAAGAGGAACATTTGAGTTCAGGTCCAAATTACATTGCTTACATGCAGACAGTCTTAGATAAACAGCCCAAGTTCTCTTAATATTTCCCTGCTTACACTATTTTTCAAAATGGTTGTTGTTTTGATCATTCCCTAAGATATCTCGCCAACTTTCCTCTGGCTTTATTGTAAGGCAAGGAAGGGAGAGACCCAACAGCCTTATTCAAATAAGTATTATTAGTGACAGTCCTGCTAACTCATTTGCCAAGAAGCTGTTTATCTACAGAGAATAAATCTTTAACTTATTTTTGATAGTAGAAGCTCTGCTAATAACTTGCATAATGGCAACTCTTGTTTCAGTAGAAATTTATGTTGTAAGAGTGAATTGCTGATTACTTTGAGGGTCTTACATGGACAGAAAACAATTTACGTAGAGACTAATGACAGCAAGTCTTATCAACCTCAAGATCTACAAATGTGCAATCTTCACCATCATAACCTGTAAATGGTTTGTGAATAAGGAACATTACCATCACAGTCTCTATAGCTACAGGGAGAACACTGTGATTATTGTAGTAATACCTGTCTGTGGAAGCAAGGCTGCAGATTGTTATTCAAAAAAGTTTAGGTAGGTATAGAAAATTATGAAAATACCATTTAAAGTGAAGCTCTAGGTGAAAGTGTTAGGGTTTGGGTTTTTTTTTTACAATTGAATGTCTAAGCTTAATACAGTGCAAGCATATGGAAAATTTCATAATTGTGTAAGCAATCTTATGGTACGGATTGGCCAAATATGAACTTGACCGGCTTTCATTGAACTACTTTTGCATTGCAGGTATCTTGAGCCATCTGATTAATGAGGTCTTTTTAAAGGTATTGCAAAAGTGTATTCAGAACTGAATGTTACACTCCCTGTTAAGATCTCAATCCGAAGCAGAGCTCATTCAGTGAGCAGCACACTGGAGCTTGTAACAGCACTCTGAATTTTTGTGTAGTGAAGGGCTATGACCAGGATTCAGGTTACTTGAGTTAATTTTCATTTAAGGAAATCACATTTTTCTCTTCTCTAAACTAATTATCACAGTAGTGGTCCATTTCTCTGGGATGTCTTTGAGCTCCTCAGATGGAAATTGCTATACAAACATGAAACATTGTTTTAATCTGTTGTGTTTGAAGGAAGTTAAAGTGGGTTAGTATGAAATCTGTGATAATATCTGGAATAACTAGTGTTTGTGAAACTCTCTTCAGTTAAATCTTCTGAATCAAAGTTCATGCTCTTAGTGTTAGAGAAGGGGGTTACTGAAAAAAAAAATCAACACCATTCCAAACGAGTGCTCCCCTGATTCACAGTGTTCTCTTCCCATTCAGGTTTTCAGTCAGATGTCTACCTTAGTTTTCACCTCAATGTTTAGAGATACTTTAACCTTGCAAACAAAATAATGGGGACCTCTGGTTGTTGTCATTAGAAAATTGGCTGCGATGGAATCATTGGCTCAGCTGCCAAAGAGGATCGCTGTGGAATCTGCAGTGGTGATGGCAAAACCTGTAAAGTGGTGAAAGGCGACTTCAACCACACCAAGGGGATGGGTGAGTAACCCTCAGCAGCATTTTAGTGGAGTGGAGGTTCTCTTAACTGCTTGAGGAGACTTAAAGAGTGGTAGTAATAGCTCTTCTTCTTGGATAGCATTGGACTCATCTGCTCTAGTAAACACATAAGAAACACAAAACAAAACCCAACTCAATTCAAATGTGATATTCTGTCTGCTTCTTATTCAGTTGCCCAGATGCCAGCCATTGCCTCTGTCTGAAATTCAGAATGAAGAAGTTGTGTTTCTCATTTTGAAAGCTACCAGTGCTGCTGATTTTAAATAAGAAACAAAATCACACAGTCTTTTCCAGTGGGAGAGAAGTCTGATTTCAGCACCATCTTTGAGCTCTTTGAGAGCTCAGTGATGCATGTTGCATGTTGCAGATGATTCATGTTATAATCAGGGTATCTCAGCTAAATGAAAGAGCACTCCCCTCTGAATATTTTTACTGATTCCCTGCCAGCAACAGTATCCAGTATAGGATACAAGAGCTTTGGTCAGAGTTAAGACTTTCCCCTCTCTTGTTAAACATTAATGTATATACAGCTTGGTGTTTGAATTAGTCTTTGTTCCAGAGTTTCTGTATTGTGCTTCTGAGAAACCTGAGAAATCACACATCCTCATCAGGCAAAGGGAGGGAAAGCCAGATTCAGGACTTGCAAGCTGCTCCAAGAGGAAGGAATTGTCCAGAAAAAATTATTTCACATTCAGTGAATACAGAATTGCCATTTCTCTGTGGAGAAATACATTCAACATGTGCTACTCCAGGACTGAGTTCAGCAAAGCACATAAAGATTCCCTTTAAGCACACACTTCCATTCTGTTTAGTTACTAAAGCAGCACCAGTGCTTAGCAGCTTCCTTTAATCAAAGTCTCAGCACTGAAGTCTGAGGCTCTGATTTTGTTCATTGACCTCTTCCTCTGCACCCTCCTCCTCCTTATCTGTGGAGCCAGCTGTGATCTGTCACCTCCTCTGAGATGCAGGTAGGATCTCCCACCTGCACCACATCTTTCTGGAGCACATTTGTGCTGTTGCATTGCTAGGCCAACCTGTTGAATGATTTCCTACATTATTGCTTTTGACTCTTTTGTCCCAGTTATTTTCCACCTACTTATGTCAAGGTATTTGCATTTGATGCAAATGGTGGGAAAATTTTCTCATATACATTGAAAAAAGCTATTCTTCATTTCTGTAGCAGATTTTATAGCTGCTCAGGAACTTCTTAATTGCTCCTGAAGAGTAACTATCTTTTATCTTTTCCAATGAAAGTACAAAACATCTTGTGCAGATAAATAAGAAATTTCTGGGTCACTGCCAGGAGGTTGCACCCGCTTCCAACTAGACAGACTGCTTGAGGGTGGTAACTTTACAAGGCTGTAGGAACAGAACAGTTTCAGCCTTGACTGGTTTTCTGGCTGCCAGGACACTACAGGAGGCTTTTACCCCCAACACCCTGTAATCTAATAAGAAGAGATGGCTGACTGAGTCATGGTCAGTGTTCAAGCTTTTATTGATCTTTATTCTTTGCTGATCATCTCAGAAGTGCAAACCTGTCAAAATGTTGCTTTGTCAATGCAATTTTTCCACCTTTACCCATCTCACATAATCTGTAAGATAATTGTTTTTACAATTATAATCTCATAAACATTTATTAGATGTTTTGATTTATTACTTTCAAAGGGAATTAAATTTTATGTGGGAATAGTTTTAAAAAGTGACATCCACAGTATGCCAAACAATCTTCTTCTAGGTTGAAAATTATCTTTGCTTTCAACATTTTAATTACACTCTTCTAATGAGCATCCCAGCCTACTAGAATATTTACAGTTTTTTAATTGTTCACTGTTCATGTTTTCCTGCTTTTGGATTTCTTTTATGTTAGACACTGAAAACAGACTTGTTGGTTTCACTTATGATTCCCAGCCCTTATTCTCCAAACGTTTTATGCATTGTGAGTTACTCCCACCAATTTCTATTCATATACTGCTGTTTTGCAGAATCAGGTCCTCAGGTTAACTTACTGAATCTCATGCAGTAGGCAAAGCTCCAGGGTTGGGCCTGAGGTATCACAAGTGAATATGAGGTTACTCAAGAAAAATTAGGTTTTTTTCTTTAAATTGACATTTAAGCAAATATGTACAAAAAAATCTGACAAAAATTGGGGCAAAGGAGAATACACAATATGACTATGGCAACAGATTCAGGGTTGGGATGTGTAAATGATTGCACAGGTCAGTGGCAAATCCCCATGAATTTGCTGCGATCCAAGTCAAGGCCAACACACTGAGTCAAGTATGCTGATTTATTATTTCAGAAGAGAATACACTTCAAACATCAAGACACTGATTGTTTTGGAATGGTATCTGTTTGGGGAATTGCAGCTGCAACCTTTGGGCCAGATCCTCAGCTGCTCTGCATGTGGGACTCCATTGACTGCAGCGTTGGTCCCTATAAGTCCTGTGATTGCAAATTATGTTGTCAAGCCCTATTAACTGAACTAAATCCATGCCAACTCCTTTCTGTTTCTTAGTAACCAATAGTCATTGTAAGAAGGTTTCCACATGTGTGATGGCAAAGGCAAAGGCTGTTCCCAAGTGTTTCTCGTGTAAGATACTTGAATGCTGTTTGCAGTGTCAATGGGTGTCGGTGGCATTCTTTGGTGTTGGTTCTTTGTCTTCTTTTGGTTGGATTACATGGGGAGATTGGTATCAAAAGCCATGGATAAACTTCAAGTCTTTTTACTATTTAGCATGGTTTGTCAAAGATCGAGTACAGATCCTTTCTTTTAGAAAACATATCTGCATGAAAGAAAGCCAAAATTTTCATTACCCAAGTAAAAAGAACTTGACCTATTTCTTTTTTTTCCAACCTTAATGTCCCAGATGAGGTTCTGCCACCCTGGTGGGCCATGATGATGGAACATTCGAAGTGCCTCATAGGAGGCCCAGCAGTTCAGATCTTGCCACCGGATCCAAGGTGATCCAGTGGGAAATGGATTCCATTTCTCTTTTGGGAAGGAGGTCAAAAGCCTTTTTTTGTGATGCTAAACATCACATACACTTGTGTGCAGCTGGCTGTCTTCAGTAGGCCAACTGAATGCACTGTTTAGACTGAGGTTTACTTTTGGCTGGCAGCATGCCCTGTACCTATTTTCACAAAGTAAGTTTTCGAAACCAAACTCAGACTTGTTCCGAAGTTCATCTCTGTCTTCCTGCCACTGTACAGGGGACCTAGAAATGAAGGACAGCTCTTTGGCTCATATCTGTTGGGTAGATGATTTATCACTGACTACTTCTGCCCGGACTCCAAGGCTGTGCTTGTAATGCTTAGAGACCTGCACTGAGAATGAGGCCTGCATCTGTCTGTCTTGATTCTTCTCAGCCATATCAAGATTTTCATTGCTGCCCTTCGCTTGTGATCCAAGAGAAGGACCACAGATATTTGGATATTTTTTTAATGGCAGAACATAAAAAGGTGAGATATGCCAGTTGTTGTAACTATCATTTTGGGAAATGAAGAGTGTAGCTTTGCTAGCAATTTTTTTTTTTTTTAACATGGTAAAAAAGCAGGCTTTTATTGTGTGCATTACTTGTCCAGCACATATTTAAAAGAAAGAAAGGATATTTGAACAGTAGTGCTGTAGTGCTGGCTAGGAGCATCTTTAGCCAACACAAGAAACTCTTTTTTTGTCCATAGGGTGTACATCTAAATGATGAGAAAATAGAGCCCTAGGGCTAGCTCTGGGGTGTCTTACAAGGGTTTAGGCAGAACATGCAAGTTAGAAATCCCGGCAGCCAGCTTCACAGCAATAGTAGGAGGCTTTGAAATCTATCCATGGCTCTCCAGTGAACTGATTTTCTTCCAAATGAGCTATCCCATGGCTGGAAGTGGACAGGTGCCGATGGAGGAATTACTCTCAAGCTAATAGCAATGGAGAATCATCACGACTATTCAGAAAATGGAGACGTAGTTACCACTGGACATATTTCCACTCCACTGCAACAACCAGCATTTAGCAAAAGGTGCAAGGTGGGAAGGGTCATGGAAACTGAGATGCCCAGCTGGTACTTATCCCTAAAATATTACAGAAGCTGTGCTGGCCATGACCAGCAGGTAGGCAGGGCAGTCTTATTTCCTTGGCTTCTACCCTGAGATCTTTGTTCAAAGCACTTTTGGAAAGTTTGATAATGGGATGAGTACTGTTGACTTTCTCACACCTAATTTTCATGTGTGTACAGGGCTAAAATATGAAGGTACAGTACCCAGAGATCAGTATTTTCAGCCATGGGATAATTTTTCCTTTACCTCAGAGTCCATCTTTCATTGCAATGTGAACTCGGAGAACAGTTTTGTAGCAGATCAGTGACATTCTGAAGTTCACACTAAACTTTCTGTTCTTTCTGGGAATAATAACAATGGCTAACAATGGATTTTCCTGTGTGAGCTGCTTTCCTCTTGCAAATCTCTCCAGCATTTAAATGAAGATACAGTAGCCACTGTTCACATATTAATCTCCTTGATGACAAAGCCACCGCTTTGTTCTGGTGTCTCTCCTAATACGAGTTACACCATATAATTTGTATCTAGGATTTGCTTCAATCACAGTCTTACATTCCTGAGACACTGATGTAATGCAGATTATCCAGAAAGATTGGTGCGTGCCAAAGTAACTGTTCCCAAGGTGGAGTATACTACATACAGCACTATAAATTACCAAATAATGAAGTTCTCCTGTTGTACTTTCAAAGCTTCATCTTAACAGGCTGATTTATGGGTGAAATTACTAGAAATACTGCCTGATAGTTGCCAAATCTCATCAGTCTTTAACCAGTTCCTCATTTAAAGCAGAACTTTAAGCCCAACCTTGCAAACCCCTGCATTGCAGACAATTGTCCTAAGACCTAACAGATCTTTGAGAGTCCTTGATTCAGGGCCAACTCAGACTTTTTTTGGTCTTACTGGCTGACATTTGATAATCTTTCTGGCAATCTACAGTTACAGTTTGCTTAATAAAATTTGCCTGGAAAACATTGGAGGTGTTTTCTGGTGCAATTATCAAAGATCAGAGAGGCTGTGACCAGAAGCCTCACATTAGCTCTAAGGACCAGACTGGAGTGGTGGTAGTGATCTGAGTTTGTACCTGTGGCAAATTTGCATGGATGTTATATAGTATGTTTGCAATAGGATTTGACCACTAACTCACACAGTATTGCTGGAAATAATGAATGAGGGTGTCAAGACGCTCCCGATGGGACATGCCCAAGAATTCTGCTTCATCTCTGAAAGGACAGGTCAGATCTATACAACTGCAAAGCGGTTCAAAGTTCACTAACAGAAGAGTAAAGGTCAGCAGTCAGGTTTGTGCCACATGATCTCAGTGAGTTAGCACAGTATGTTTCTTCTTATTCAGGAGCTGTGAATACAACCCCCCAAAGCCATTAATCAGGATTAGAAATTACATGAGGAGAAAAATCTGGTGTAAGACCAAACTGAACAGTCTCCAGAACTAATACGCTATTAATAGCTTACAAGCCACTATTTACTATTGTGAAAAATAACATAAAAGTCAACTTTTCCACGTGGTGTTTCTCTCATGGCACAGTGATGAAATGAGAGCGTATTTATGGCACTAGCTGAACCTCAAGCACAGCTCCACAGCTCACTCACCTCTAAACCAGTGTGACACACACCTGGCTGCTGCTAGGTCAGGGGACAGATCCAAAGTTCACTGAAGTTAGTGACTGGCTTTCCACTAAACTCGGTGTAACTTTGTATCCAACCTCTGCATGATTTAGCTCTGGGCATTTGTATCTGGCATGTGATTTAAAAAATAAATAAGTAAATAGTACCCCAGTAGGTACATTAAATTACCTGAAACTTGGGCATGTTCCAAACTGGCTTCCTAACAGGGGTGTTCAGGTGTGTCATAAAGCCTATTTCCCCATGACAGACTGTCATTAATCACACCTTTGCTGTGTGCTCGTGTCTGATGGTAATTGTTGGTTGGGTTTATATGCAGATGCATGGGGTGCAGTGAGGATGTTTGATTTCTGAAACACTCTGTTTTGACTGTAATTTGGTATCTCAGCTGATGAAAAACCAACTCCTGGCAATGTCTAGAATAAAATCCAACATCTGTTTGCTTTGATTTCGTAACAGATTTCAATACTGCCTTTAAAAAATTGACCCTAGAAGTAATGATTTTTCCCAGTGAAACTCACTCTGTAATAGCAGATGGGAGAGCCGCTGCTCTGGCTTCTGTACACAGACATGGTTTGCAGCTCTGCTGTCCCTCTTTCTGTTTTTCCTGCAAGGGATGACTGAGATATCCTGAGTAAGGGAGAAGTAAGTAAGGAGGAACAAGTGCAAAAACAACTGAGCTGAAGGGTCAAATGGAAAGTGTCATTCACATACAGTGATCAAGGAAAGAGGAGGGAGTGTGTCTGGCCCAAATCAGCTATCCATCCAATGCACCTCATGAAACCCAAGAGCTAAAGCCTTATTCATAGCACAACAAAGGGGCTGGGCACTCTGCTGGTTCAGACAGGTAGAAATGAATCCACAGCCTGAGACCCAAACTCCCTGTCCATCTCACTCCATGTCATAGCAGTAAAAAAATCACTTAGTCCTCATGCATGAGGCTGTCAGCATCCTCCTTTGAGGCCCCCCATATCAGCGTAGCAGAAGCATGGCCATTCAGCTCCACTTGTCCCTAAAATAGCTCACCAAACATTGCTGAATGCTAGAGGAGTCACTGTTCCAGCACTTCTCCAAGTTATTGCTCTAGACTGCCCACAATTTCCCTGAAGGCAGGGCTGACACAGAACAGATTCACACAGTCCTTTAAAGGAAAAAAGGGGATGAGGAAACATACAGGATAAGCTACTTAACATCTAAAATAAAGGAGAGAGCAATAACCCAAAAGAGGTGCCAAGTTATACACTGCAAAGTAAACTGGGTGGCCAATTAGAAGGAATCAAGTCATGGTTTTTGATGAGATTAGTGTCATCTACAGGGGCCTGATTCAGAGTCCAGTGAAGCCAGTGGAGAAACTCTGCCTGGCTCCCTGACCTTTGAAATGGGCCCTAATGTTCCTCAGCTTTATAGTTTAAAGGCACCACTTCCACCCCATGGAACAAGTCTGTAACTCCACACGGCTCCATGGTGGGGGAAAATAGGCTACATTTCCTTGTAGATCTTAATTATTCTTACTGTTATTCTGTTAGTCAAAAGTGGTATAATTGTGTTGTATTGCTGGTTGTTGAAGAAAGCATGAAAAGGCCAAGAGAGTTTCAGAAAGATAAAAACCAAGAGAATTCTATAAAAATATGATGGGGCACTGTGAAAACTTCCCTACCACGTCAGATGCTCAGAAGGTCTAATCTGGCATGTGTGTCTGCTGGCAGTGTTCAGAGGTGACTGGTGGTCAGTCCTTGAGAAACTTTCAGCTCTGTTGTTGCATTAAACCTGAGCTGTGGAATTCTGATTAGCAGCCCAACGCAAGGAGACCATTACCATTATATCCTCCAGAATTTTTGTATAAAGCTGAAGTGTAAGTGAAAACACTTTTTTTTCCCCTAGTTGTCCCACTAATTCCTGCTGTTTAGTTTTAGCATCATCAGAATGTTTTGTGGAAGTGAGTACCTTCTGATACTGATCACAGCCTCGAGCAGGGTATTTTTCGGATGGGGAAGCACAAGCATCTATTGGAAACTTCATTTCAAAACACAGACATCTGTTCTGTGATGTGCAGTGTTGCTCCTGACAGTGACACTTTGCATCAGCTCAGGAACAATCTTCATGCATCCCTGTCAGTACTCCAGGAGAGCCAGGGTGATTCAAAGGGACCAAATCTTATTAGGCCCAAGCACAAACCTTAAGTCACAATTAAGCAGCACATGTGCATTTCTCTCCCTCTTCTCAGGCTGAAATGTTAGTCATAACCATGCATGTCACAGCAGTGAAACTTGGCTGCCAATGCAGGGATCTCATTTGAAGTGTTTCCCACCATTCCCCTACCTGGGCAGGAGCTGTTTTTTTCGTGGTGAGATACTGAATGATTGATGCCTCTGGCTGTCTGTGGCATGCTTTCATCCATCTGCTCTTCTGTTGCCATAGGTTACATCGAAGCAGCTGTGATCCCTGCAGGTGCCCGGCGGATCAGAGTGGTTGAGGATAAACCTGCTCACAGTTTTCTGGGTAAAAAGACAAAAGAAAAGAATGTTTTGATTCAAAACTCAGCTCTGTTTTCTGTTAAATGACCGCTCTCTAAATGATCTGTAAGATGACAGGTTTGTTGTTGCCAGGAAGCAGCTGTTGATTTCATTCTTGTTGCAATCTCTCTCTGCTTTCCTGGCGTGGTTTCATGATGTTTGCTTGATGTGATAGTGTATGACAGTTACAGGCCCTATGCAACCTGAAAGGACCAGAGAATACTTTTATACAGACAGAAGAGTTCCTGAACAGAACTTGGCACTGGGTTGAACATAGCTGCCAGGAGCACACAACACTTTGGGAGGGAGTGGGAAAGAGAACAGTGCATTTAGAGAAAGGAATGACAGAGAGACAGATAGGAAGGCGCCCAGCTCATACTGAAGCAGAGGCAGGACACAGCAGCTGATATCCCTCAGTAACCTGACCGTGAGGTTGCCTGTGCCATTTCCTGCAGCAGCAGGTTCTCAGTTGATGCTGTACCCAAGACCTGAGCCTGCACTCTGAGGTGGGCTAGCTGCAGCCTCTAGTCCACTTGCCTCTATTTTCTCAGGCCAAACCATTTGTTTAATCCTCTTCTCATTTCTACTTCTGCATTCCTTTTGAGGGGAACAGACTTCCTCTCCTCTTTTCCCTGTTGGAAACAAAGTTTCAGATGTGGGAGATGGGTCAGATTTGTATGTGAGGTTGTAGGGCAGAGACTGTCAACAAATTTGTTGTCCAGTTACTAATTGCTTAGATTAAAGACTGGAAGGACCTTTTTAAAATGCAACCAGTCAGCTGCAATATACACCTGTCAGTCTGGTCTTCTGCGTCTTCTCTCCAATGTTAGGGGTGTTTCTTTTTGTGTCATTACTGTGCAACAGATGAAGGGCTTTATCCCCCCTCTACTTCTAGGGAGACCAAGTCACAGAAACGCTAATGCCCCATTAACCTGCTTTCACACAGGAAGCCTGTGGCAGAGCAGGAAGTTGAAGGAAAATTGTCCAAGGCCCAAAAGAACACCCAGCACATTGAAACCTCCTTTGCATACTCAGAGGTGCATGGCCATGCATAAATGGGGGAATTATTCTGTCTCTCTTAAGTTGTTTATGCTGTGTGGGAAAACAAAAGGATAAGAGAAAATCCCAAACTTCCTCCTTTGTTCAGTGAACTTTTGCAGTTTATAGGTCCCTGCATTGTCAAACCTAAGCTCTGCTTGCAGTTGATGAGCTCATTAACACATGATTCTTGTCCTTCCATATCAAACTGTGTTTCAGCCCTTCCACATGCTGATATTCTCATTGCAGTGGTTGGAACTGATGCATGTTCCAGCTGTCCCTTAGCCTGGAAAGTATTAGGTACTCTTTTCACTAGTGCGTATTCTGGTTCTCTCAAAGTGGGCTTCTCACAACAGAGACACTGCAAGGTTTTAGGATAGAAAAGCACTCTGAAAGATGTAATTGCTTCCAGAGATATATCAAGCCTGTGAGGAACTCTGAGAGGATTATGAAGCTTGTTGCTCTCTGTTTTGTGGAAGGGGAAACTGAGGTGTTGCAACTTGCTCATGACTATGCAGCGAGTCAATAGCAAAGCTCAGACTAGGACCCTTGCCTTGGCTTCTGATTTCGATGTCTTTTGCTTATAATTGTCCATCTTTGCCGCCAAAAGGAGATGTTAATATCCAGTACTGGGATATAGTATGCCGCTGAAAGCACTTACATAGTGATCGTGTCTTAGGATTTCAGGTCCAGTGCCATTGGTTTTCTGTCTTGAGATGCTACCAAAGTTGGCAATATCACTGGGAAAGATACTTCTGTTCTCTGTCTTTCATTCCACATTCAGGGGAAAAAAGAGGGCAAATCATGTCATTCAGCTGTCCTTAGGTCAAAAGCATTGGCATTTGTGCCACTTCTTGGTAGGAGGCACATATCACTACTGCTAGTATTTCCATTAATGCTGCAGCCAGCTTGCTGGGAGAGGATTACGCCTACACGTAAGATGTTTGACATAGCAAAGCACTGGTGGAACAATGAGAACCAGTGTTTCCTTGGGTTTTGCAAATACTCTGCCTTCTGGAAGCCAGCCTTTTTGTTTCTCTTGGTGGGATTTGCAAAGGGTATTTGTCCGGGGCTTGGGCTTTGGCAGATAGCTGCAGTCTTATGCGGAGCTAGCAACTGCCCTTCATTGTGACCACATAACCTTGACTAAAGCAAGTATTTCCCCACTGGGTGGTGAAGATTAGGATTGTGTGTATTTGAAAGCAGGACTTGGCCCTGTGTGCATCACATAAAGGTAGATAAAAATCTGCCTATTTTAAAGCTTCTGAATGCTTTTAGCTCTTTGGTTCATGGTCAGGAGCCAGGACAACCTCTCGAAGCTTTCCAGGACACAAAGGAACACTGGACACAAAGAAAAGATACCCAAAGTCTTGCTAACCTAAGCTGAAGAATAGCAGCAGGACAAAAAAGATAACCAAGAAAATAAAATCCAATCACTCTGATAGGCCTCATAATGCATGGTAAATCCAGGTCTGAGTATGGAAGGATTTTCTATTTCAATTACACTGACAAAGTTGAGTCCAGTCAGGTCCTATTTCTACTCAGAACCGGGTACAGCACTTTGGAAATGAGCCCAGCATAATTTGGAATCATTTTTGCATGTGCTGGGAGCAGTGCCTGAAGAATTTCCCTCCACCTACAGGCAACCCACGCTGGCTGCCTTGGCTGGCTGTAATGGTTAAAAACTACCTTGAACAGGAAATGCCTCGGCAGTTTGTGTCCACAGGCTGGGAAGCAAGCTGGAGGGACCCAAGGTGGAAATAAAGATCTGACTAGATGCCAGGTTTAGAAATAGATTGGTCAGTTCCTGTCTTCCAGCCAACAAGAAAAAAAAGTTATGGGTTGTCGCTGGGGTTCCTTTCTCTTTTGCTCTTCTGTACAACTTTGAGCCAGAAAAAGCTTAGAGATATAACAGTAGATTCTTGCTACTGCCTAAATGCACCCACAGTGGGGAGAAGAGAAAGAGCTGTGCTTCACTACCCTATTTAAGGCATAGGGTCCCAGGAGAACTGCAGCCATCTGTCCAAGGCAGAATAAATCCTGTGGGTGCTAGCTTAAATCAGTGAAAACTCCTTGGCAAAAAGGGCTCACAGCTGCTTTCCTGTTTGGGATTTTCCACCAGTCAGACAAGTTTTGTCAGAGAAGACTGCGTATATCCTGGTCTCCTCATCTCCTGCCACTTAGCTCTCAAGGAGGCTGGTCAAGTGTTCTTTGTTGCATGCTTTGCTTTTTCTCTATCATGGCAGTAAAGATACTTGCTGTCTTGCAAAGTGCTTCTGCAATGCTTGGATGAAAAGCACAGCATTCAATAAGAGAAAAAGGCCCTATTCAGCCCACTGAATTTAGTACTATCACCTCTGGGGCTAGGCAGAGCCAGGACTGCAATAATTGTGTGTGACAAAAGCCATTGGAGTAAGAGCAGTACTCTGTGTCTAAGAGACAGCATTTATAGCTGCAGCATTGATCCCTGCTGATGGTGCAATGAAGACAGACAGCGGCAAAAACACTTTGGCCCAAATACTCTGCTGAGTCTCCAGTGCAATTCCTGCAAACCTCAAGGAGTACCTTTAGGAACAGGGCTGTTTCCAAACTCTCCATCTCCTCAGTCACTGAGGGAGCAGTGCCTGCAGCAATCAAAATCAAATCTTACCCAGAAAAGAGGTCCACAAAGATTAACATTTTGGTTTTCGTCAGCAAGCTATCTTCCTCTGATGATGAGCTGGAACCAAAGCATAGTGTTAGTCATTCAAGCTCTTGCACACTGTTTTGAGCATGTGCCATATCTTTACTAGTCAGCCATACTGCATGGAGATAGTTTTATCTCATCCACAGCTTTGATTAGTCATGTTCATGGCTCCTCAAGGCCAGTGTGATGGCTGCTTTGATCTCCCTGGAAGCTGCTAGGCTTTGGCAGAGGAAAGCAATGCTGCTTCAGAATTTTGTCTGAAGTTTGCAGAAGGTACTTTGTAGATCAAGGAACAAAGCAGGAAGAGAAGTAAGCCGCAGATAGAGTTACATTGCTGTAGCATGCAAATACCAGGACATCATCATACCCCTAGTCTATGTGCCAAAGAGAGCTTTCCTCAGAAAACACATTCCCCCGAAATACATCCCACTCCTCTTGGGGAAGCCATACCTGCAGCTTGCCTTCACCCTGATTTTGGAGCCTTTAATGGGACCATGAGAGCTGTCAGGAAGATTGTGTGCAGCAGGACAGAAAGATATTCCACCTTTCTCCAGTAACTCCCCAGGATGCACATCCTCAGAAAGGCACACACAGATGCAGGCACACACAGACTTCCCCAGAGGTTAGATGCTACAAATGATACTCAGTTGGCAAATTGAATGTGCCCTGAAATATTCCTGGGCACTGAGGCCAGCAGTCATGGACCATCTTGTGTATGGACTCTCAGCCCCCAGTGAGAAGGGGCTGCCTGTATACTGCTTATTGAGAAGGCACCCTGGATAGTACTGGATTCTGATCCACACTATGAATTGTTTGGGAGAGCTCAAGTTGACCTGGGACATAAGATGTGCTAGGGACCATTTTAAAAACACAGAGGTTCCCAGGTGCCTGGGAACATGTCTGTGCACTGTATGTGGAATAATTAAAAAATGGGTTTCCACTGTGAGATAGTGCCCTGTGCTGGAATCACTTCAGGTATCTCCTCTTACCTTTGGCAGAATCTCTGGGATCTATGGAGCCAGGCACTTTCCCTGTTGAGCCAAGCAGAACAGTTCTTCAGGAACCCCCCTAAAGAGAAAACTAACAAGGATTTCCTTCCCCTCAAACCTCATTTGAGGAAGAGATTTGCTGGCCCCTCATTTTTTGAGGGAACCTTCATTGTAATAGCTATATAAAAGGTGTTAGACATGGCCAACTAGAATAAAAGGAAGATCTATGTAGAATAGTCCAGTATCTTTACAAATGTTCCCACAGTAAATTAGACCCAACTGGTAAGTCAGCTGTGTTGTGCAGTTGACAGAAGCCCAGTTCTTTGTCTTGTAAGGGTATTAGATAATTATATATAACCTAAGCACACCTAGAAGGGTTTGCTGGCTATGGGGACTTGATCCAAGGAGATGACAATGGGAGATTTTCCTATTGACTTAAAAAGGCTTTAAATCAGCTGGTCTTACCTTCTTGCAACACACCTAGTTAAGTGAAAGCCAAGGTGGTGTTCTTTACTGGAAGAGAATAAAATAAGCATGAAATGCTGGAGGTTAAGAAAACATCTTGTTAAAGGCTTAGCCAAAAGAGACAGTTAACCTTGAACTAAGGAAGCCCAGTAACACACAGGCTATTCTGTTTGTCTGACATCAGGGCAAATTTGATCATGGTGCATGGATCTCCACAAAGGGGCCTGGGACTTTCTGTTAGAACAGGGTCTGCCAATTTTCTCTTCCCTCAATGCATCACACCAACATCTGGATAACTGTGCTTCCATTCTAACATAGAAAACACATAAACCCCTAAATCAACTTGCACTGATGACTCAACAGTAATGTGATGTCCTTACGGCTGGAGTTGTCTTTCAGTGTTTGAAGGATATCAGTGATCCTGATGCAATAGGTTATGCTGGAAGAAAGGACATATTACTCCAAGTATCTTTTCTCAATATTCATCTTACAGGACTTCATTCTTCAGTGGAGCTTTCTACGTTGTCCTTACTGATGCATAGAGTCACTTCCTGACAGGACGGATGCAATCCTACAGCACCTGATCTTATACATGTGTGTCCAGCTCATGGACTCTGAAAGGAGGGTGGCTGTGGCAGGCTGTTCCTTGCCTGCTGATGATTTTTATTTATGGCCTGGTTTCCATCAAACCCAGGGGTAGATAGTATCTCACCTGCTTCTGCCTTTTGAGAGCAAAGAAGGCATCAGGAAGCGTCCTGACCCTAAGTTCTGCTTATTTCCAATACTGGAGGTTTATAATGCCTGTCCAGTTGCAAAAAAGCCTCTGGAGCAATGTAGAACAACGTAAGGGCCACTCTAAATTATGCTTGTAGCTAGTGCTTGCACTTTGGAATATTCTGCCCTCTAGGCTTGAGCACAAAGGGCTATTAAGCTGATCTGCCAAGTTCACGTTCTGTCCACTGACCAGTCTCTGCTTTGTAACTTGACTTCTCTTTACAACTATGACAGCTAAATGTTAATTTGTTCAACGTTTGCATTGTGGACCACACACAAACTCAGGAGCAGCTTTATTTTGCACTTGCAAATCTTCACATGTGTATCAACACAGAGATTCGATTGATCTTTTTCTCAAGGAAAATTTAGGAAAATACAGTTTCAAAAGCTGGTTCTATTTGGAAACTGAAAAAATGCAGAGTTGTCTTGCTACATTTAAAGGAGAGTTTCAATAATAGATAAATGATAAAATGATAAATAATCTATGAATTTTATGTTAATGTTTGAAGATCAGAATGGGTTTCCTTACATACTATCTGAATGAGAATCTCTGAAACCAACTGCTGCCAGACTTTAGTCAGTATCAGGATGGGCAGTGTTGTGGTTTAACCGCAGCCAGCAGCTAAGCACCACACAGCCACTCACTCACTCCCCCCCACCCAGTGGGATGGGGGAGACAAGTGGAAGGAAAAAGGTAAAACTTGTGGGTTGAGATAAGAACAGTTTAATAGAACAGAAAGGAAGAAAATAATAATGATAATAATAAAAATAATAAAATGACAATAATAATAACAAAAGCATTGGAATATACAAGTGATGCACAATGCCATTGCTCACCACTTGCCGACCGATGCCCAGTTAGTTCCCGAGCGGCAATTCCCCCCAGCCAACTCCCCCCATTTATATACTAGACATGATGTCACATGGTATGGAATACCCCTTTGGCCAGTTTGAGTCAGGTGTCCTGGCTGTGTCTGCTCCCAACTTCTTGTGCCCCTCCAGCTTTCTCACTGGCTGGGCATGAGAAGCTGAAAAATCCTTGACTTAGTCTAAATGATACTTAGCAACAACTGAAAACATCAGTGTGTTATCAACATTCTTCTCATACTGAACCCAAAACATAGCACTATACCAATTACTAGAAAGAAAATTAACTCTATCCCAGCTGAAACCAGGACAGCAGTCTACATAAAAATATACAGATCTTGCCTTGCAAACCAGACTTCGGTTTACAGCCACTGGTGCTCTCATACTCTTTTACTTCAAGTACCAGTTTTAATAGCTGTATAACACTGCAAGTGTGTAAGTGTTTTACCAGAAGTATCTTCAGGTCATACTCAAGCAGCTACTCAGTGTATTAGATTCTTACATCACATCTGCCAATTTGGTATATGTGTCTGAATTTATGGTACCATCCATTTTTCTAAGATCAAAATCTAAATAGTTAGATTTGAGAATAATCCCTAAAGTGATCTAAGTTTTGATTTCCAATATACCAGATATTCCAGGCGTGTTAATTTTACATACATGCCTACATGATTCCCATGTAACCCTTGACAAATAATTTTGAGATTATTCCAGGAAGAATTACGGCTGTAACTGATTGTTCTCTCATTATGTTCTCTGTTTACAATCTGCACCCTGCTCAGCTTGGATAAGGAAAATGGGCTAGTCAGTCACTTCTACTTTGTGGTTCTTGCTTGTTAGCACAATGCTGTAGTATTTTAGTATTAATTTTAAATCCAAATTAAATCTCTCGTCACTGAAAATCAAAGAAAAACATTTCAGTTTGCAAGCTTTCTTTTGCAAAAGCAGGGCTGTATCCCTAACTGAGTTCAACATCGACTATGTGTGATTTTTGGATGCTCATTCAGAAAGCAGAACATAATAACGTTAGGTAGTAAAACCTTAGCAACACCAGTTTATATGACATTATTGTTACTTAATAGCAATGTTAATATAATTAGAAGTGCCTTCATCACCTGAAAGACAGAATATGCCCAAGTTAGAAACATTATGACAAGTCAGCTAAAAGTATACTTTAAACTCAAGTCTGTTAGGACGCTACTGCATCTTGTACTTCAGGTGGGCTGAGACAGAAGCTCAATAGTCTGTATTGTAATTACAAATTCACTTACATATCATTCCATGGTGTTTGATTCATTCCAGCTTTAAAAGATTCCAGTAAGAGATCCATTAACAGCGACTGGAAAATTGAGCTTCCTGGTGAGTTTCAGATCGCAGGCACTACTGTCCGGTACGTGCGAAGGGGTCTATGGGAGAAAATCTCTGCCAAAGGACCAACTAAAATACCACTGCACTTGATGGTAACTTTATATCCTTTGTTTGTGTTTCTTAAGTGATGCAACATAAAGGGTTTATATCCTAGCTGAAAGTATAATTTTGATTGTTTGCTTCCTCACCAGAGTTTTTTAAAGGTATGCTGTAGTGCCTGTCTTTGCATTCTTTTGCAGCATTGCAAGGGCTGGAGAAACCCAGCTTCCTACTTAAAAATAAATGATGCTCTATTCTCAGAGAACATGCAGTGTCCCAGTAAGCTCATGTCCAGTACAGGATACTCCTGTAAAGTGTTGCAGACAATATGACAGGTCCGTTCTATGAGGATGTAGGTTTCCAGGGACCTTCTTTATTTCATGGACATACTCACTCACACACATGAAAGGATATTTGATGAAATATTTTCTCAGCTAATGTCAGAATGTATTCTGTGTTTAGATACACTGTTGGTCTAAAAGAAGAGTTGCAGATTTGGCATGTACAGATGGTACATGTGAATTAGACCCTCTGTAGTGTCTTAGTTACAGACAGAAATTTTCCTTGCTTTCTTTATATTGTTTTTTCAATTTTCTGTATTTTAAAGTCTTCTTGAAAGTTTTTCCTAATGTTCAACAGAGTCCTTCTGTTAACCAGGCATGTTATTTTATAAACAGTCATATGGCTACTATATGAGAACATGAGTAAGAAGTCCACAGGGGTGAGAAGAACAGGAATGTAGTCACGGTCCTGTCACTAATAGGTGATGGTGTGACTCGTGGGCTAGTCCCTTAATGTTGGTGGTAACCTTAACGTTTCTACCTGTAAGATATCTGTAATAATGCCTGTCTCATATGTGTTACTAGTTGAAAGTCTGCAGGAAGCTTTACAGTTCCTATAGTGAGGTTTGCATAGAAACAGATGTATGCATTGTTTCCTGTAATTTTTTTATCCAATTACATTTTTCTGTGTGCTGTTTTTGCCACATTTGTTCACTGAAGGCTATCTATAAGCACTGTTAAAAGTCCGAAGTCTCTCCCTTTCCTCACCTGAATTTTTTGGCTTGCTGGTGTTCATTGTGCAACATTTCATGGCCCAGTTTGAAAAGCTCAAAAGTTGCTTGAACTTTTCACACACAAAAGATAATAATACTACTCCACTTTGTCAGTACTTTCTCTGTGTCAAAACATGCTGCGTAGGAACATGAGGTGTTTTGTCTCTGCTTTCTCAGACAGATGAGTGAGTTTACCAGGTTCACATACAGACCAGTGTAAAGCTGGATTCAAAGAGGTTAGTACTGAAATAGTCAGTGGTGCAGGTCTGGGCACACCAGAACCTTCCTGACTCGGCCATGTAACTCAAGCTCTGCCCACACAAAGGAGGTGTATACAGGAGCCTTCTTCATCATCAGAAAAATTAGTTTCTGCTTGACTTTGGCCTTAACACAAGTCTTCCCTCCTGAAACCAGGACTCTGACAAAGTATCTTGTGCTGCCAAGGTCTTCCTAACCTCATGTAAGAAAAAGGAGTTGCACAGGTATCATTTGTGAAGATGCTGTGCAGGGTTCCTTTGCCAGCTCTTGGAACCTCCCAGGGCATTACTTGGTTGAGGTGTACTGCAGTAAAATCTGGTAGCAGCATTTTGTGAACTTCAGCATCAGTAGAGCTTTGGTTTTAAAGAAATACTCATTTTCCCTTCATTAAGCAGTAACTAACTAACACAGGAAACTAGTGATTATTAGGTTCTCCATGAGTATCCTTTCCAGGTACAGACTGGCATTTTCAGCAGATATGAGCAGAGAAAATTTTCCTTCTTCACCTTTCCCCCCCAAAATGATTAAAAAGGAGGAAAGTAAAAGTTACCAGACCATTAAAAAAACATGTGGCTTAAAATCACTGCCAGTCATAAACAAAGCACACATGAAGTCTTTTCTTCAAATCAGATATTAATCTTTTCCTTGATACAGGGTAGTGGGTTTCATTCTTTGAAAGCAAGAAAGGCAGGATGGTTACCAGTTACCTCTAAATAGAAAACTGTTGTTCAAACAGTGGTGGAATACACTGGACTGACAAAGAGCCAGAAGCTTCAGTCAATCCATTGTGACCTGCATTTGAAACCAATTATACACACATACACACACGCCCCAATTATATATGGCTACGAAATTGCATTAAATTGGTTTCATATGGGTCTTTAGATTCACTAGTCTTGCACCCATATTGAGATAATAAGGATTTCTTTTTAGGAGCTGGTTTTTAATACTTGAGGCACTTCTCCAAGTGCATTGCTGTAAGTGTATTTCTTGGAGGAATTAATGTTTGTGTAACTAGGCCTGTGCTAGACCTCCTCTCAGCAACAGAGGACAACCAAACACTTCCAGAGCATAAAGATGCTTTAGACAAGACTGACTGATCAATTCTGTAGAACAAGCTGTTCGTATCTCGTGCACTTAAAGAAAGCCAGAGGAGGACTTGAGTTCTCTGCCTCTGACTGCCTGGTATTTGGAATTGTGTTTGAAAAAAAACCATTCATCTTTGAAACTGTAATGATGACTGGCTAGTTTCAACCTTGGTCTTCAGTTCTGGTAGTAAGGCTTCCTCTGTAGCTGAAGCAAAATCATATCTTTGTTCCCCACATCCTCTGGAAGATGGTTTTCTGCCCAGGTTTATGCACTGTGCAGAGCAACTCATGGGTGCTCAGTTTGTGTAGCCCCACAGTATTCACTGCACAGACCTCCAGGATGTCGGTGGCTGCAAGTTGGACCCCTTCTTTTAGCACATATGGTTATTTTGGGGGTTAAATGAGCTTATGACAGCTTTAGTGAGATTATTGGTTAAGTAGGAGTTATTTCTGCAAATCTGAATGGGAAACAATTATTGTAGGGAGAAAATAGCATTTGCAAATTTTCTTTTTTTAATTGGGCAGCTGCTTGCTTCACTTATGATAGCCCTACTTAAAATATCTTATTTGATAAGGTGCTGCTCCTATTTCAGTAGGTGACAAGAGCCAGCAGAATTCACCTGTCTAATGTTGCTGAGATTATGGGATAAGAAGTATAAGTAAGTCTAAAGCCACACCTTAAGCATTACAGTAGTACTTCTACGGCATTTGTTAATAGTGTGGTAACTCAGATTCCATGGAGCTTGTACTCCATTAGGTATCTTCTAGTCACTTCTGACTCAAGCCAGTGGAAGTGAGAGCCAAATGAAGCCCAACATGTAAATCAAAACAGGACCAGAACTGTCATCTGTCTGTGGTGAAAAAATAAGTATTTTTCTCTGTTCCTCTGTCTTTGTTAATAGTCAGTGAATTTTGGAGTAATAACACTAGAAACATCACCTGTAACTCCATGGGAAATATCAGCCTGCTGTTGAAAGCAGGTTTCACCTTCCTCTAGCATTATGCCGGGTATGAAAATATATATGTTGCCAGCTGCTGTATGATATGGCTTTTCCTTGTCATCCTGAGGTTTCTGAGACAATAAAATCCTGCTCCTACAGCTTGTCAGCAGGAATAGTCATGCTCACTTTGAGTGCCACGTTTCCCAGGAGGCATGTGACTTCTTTTTGCATTAGTTGTATTTGCTTTGAGAAGGATCACCTTGTTCCTTCAGATGTGTTAATAAACTTTTCTGCCTTTAAACTATGGACTGCTGCAGCCCAACTCAAATGCAACAGTAAATGCTGCAGCTCACAGAATTACAGAACGGTTGAAGTTGAAAGGGACCTCTGGAGGTTGTCTCATCCAAAACCCTGGCTCAAGCAGGGTAGCGTAGAGCAGGCTGCCCAGGACCATGATCCATAAACAGTACAGTGTTAACCCAGAATTTCCCCATTCTTTACAAAGGTCCCCAACCGTAAGCCTGACTGTCTGCATGAGGCTCGCAGACAACTTTCTTTCTAGAAAACAAGGGTAGGACAAGTATGATGAGTGACTTTTTAACTCTAGATGCTCATTGAGATAGCTATTATATGAAAACTGCTGATTTAATGCTTCCTGTTGTCTTACTATTTCTGTTCAGATAGCCAGTGGCCTGCTGATCACATTTGAGGCTTAAACAAATTTATGCACTGAATGCCAGGTTTAGACATCTCCATGACTGTTTTAAATATTCACAAATCATAAGCAGTTATTGCTCCCACAGATACCCTGTTTTACCAGTACTACTGTAATTTCAGGTTTCTAGATAAAGATTAGGTTGCCTTTCATGAGGTACTTGGTATTGGCTGGAGACAGCATTTCCAGCATCACTGTCTCTGCAGTCTGTTGGCTTTTCCAGAACACGGTGTGTTGTAACAGCCTTTCTTTTCCTGCTGAACCAGGTGCTGTTATTTCATGACCAGAATTATGGAATTCATTATGAATACACCATTCCTGTAAACTATACTGCTGAAAACAGAAGCGAGCCAGAAAAGCAGCAGGATTCTTTGTACATCTGGACACACAGTGGATGGGAAGGGTGCAGCGTGCAGTGCGGAGGAGGTAAGGCCATTCATTGGAAGCTTGGTGGGACTGGCTGTATGGTGTTTGCTGACACCAGCCATTAGAGAGGTGCCTGCAGAAGACAGTGTTGCCAAAGCATGAAGGAAACTGGCCATGGGAATGGATGTTGCCATAATGAACTCAAATGAGAGCTCATTCTCACCAGCTCTCCCAGCTATCATCCACATCCCCACAGTTAATTTTCACCCCGCGTTTTGGCAGGGACACTGCTTTGTCGGCTCATTACCGTAGGCGGGAACTGCACCTGGATTAGTGCTCCATGGATGGCTCAAGGCGCCATGTGCAGCCCCATATCTCAAGCCTCCGTCACATTCTTGGAGCAGAGTTTTCACAGGTGTTCAGGCATGTTCACTGAAAGATGCTTCCTTCCCCATGGTTGAAACAGGGGCAGTGTTGCTGTGACAACTCCTGGAGATTGCATCAGACGCTCTTAATGTGGGGTGGACTTTCTGGGAGTACATGAGCACATTGCAAATCACACTTTTGAGATGATCCCTAGGATGTGCTGCGGCGGATTTGCTGAAACCCTGGGGGGAATTGATGCCTGTGAAACCAGAGACTGGTTTGTCAGCCACTGTCCATTGAATTTTCAGTGCTGGAAGGTGTAGGTTTTTCCCTGAGGAAAATGGATCGTTTCCATGCATTCTGGCCAGTCTTTCTTCACTAGCAAACCCAATTATTTATCATATTGTATGACACAAAGAAAGAGTGCTCATCTTCACATTTGAAGGCTCACTGCTTTCTGTGTACTGAATTCACAGATATTTTTTTTTCTGTACATAGAACTCATTTTAAAATGGACACTTACTTTGCTCATGTTTTAAAACAATAATTTCTTAGAGCCATTAAACCCTCACATGAATGAGTAGGAAATTTGTTTGTGGCTCTTTTGATTTGTGTTGCAAGCCTGCCACATATTTGAATCAAATCAGTACCTGGCAACATGGCTCCCAACAGTAGTAGCTTGGATGGCAAATGATCTCTTATATTTTGGTTGTCAGATGCTTTTACTACTTATCCAAGCTATGAAGGGCCTTTTCCCTTCCATGCAGACCTTTACAATTTTTTTATTAACAGAATTTGAGTTATTTTTTATTATCTGCTGCAGATCATGAATAAACTTAAGTTGATGCAGACTCAGTGTTAAGAAGAGGATCTGAGAAACCAAAATAATTAGCAGTAAAGCAAAGTCACATGGTACAGGGATGGCATTTTCCTTGTCACATCTGGTCATTGTCATGCCACCCTGCTGCACAGCTTTCCTGATGTCACACAGTGGAAGGCTGAACCCTGAGGACCACACTGCTGCAGTGAAACTCCTGATGCACAAACAGTTTATGTCAGAAAAGCTGACTACTGAGATGTCTCCCACTGGCAGGGTTTTTAAAGTAGTATATCTGGAAGACCAGAAGATAGGAATAATTTATTTTGGTGGCTTAATTTCACCTCTTTGTGAAATATGAACAAGCCCAGTTTATCACTCTTGAACCTGGCCACTCCTTTTCAAACTGACTCTTCCTGAATGGGAAACAGCAAGAGGCAGCTGTCCTGTCATTATCAGTCACTGAGGGGTGGATGGTTGTGGGGCTTCAGCTTACATAGCTGGAGCATCTGTCCTAGCTGATTACAGGGCACAGCTACACGTGGAGGAGGAACCAGAAATGAAAGCAAATTCTTTTCCAGATTGTTTCCATCCTAAACACTAGAAGGAGAAAGCCCAACGTGTTGTTCCCATGAAGCAGTCAATTTCACAATTATTGGGGAAAGATTTGTAGCTTTTCTGAAAAAACCCAGAACAGTACAAAGGTAAGACAGAAGTGGGAAATAAGATTGCTTGCAGAGATGGTAGGTCTGTGTAGGTTACATCTTGTAGAGATAGTAGGGAGCTCCTAGCTTTTGAGGTTTTGTTAACGAGTTGACATGGTTTTGATCTTAGCCACTGGTTTCCTTTTTCAGAGTTGTTTTTTATTTGACTTGTAGGTGAACGGAAAACCATTGTGTCCTGTACTCGAATTATTAACAAGACCATGACACTGGTGAATGACAGCGATTGCCAACGAGTGAATCGCCCTGAGCCCCAGGTCAGGAAATGTAACACACACCCCTGCCAATCACGGTAAGGAGTTAAAAAATAATATAACCCAGTATCCTTTTCCTTCACAAATTGCCCATTTCCAAAGCCTCCATATGGTGAACATGGTGAAAATGTCTAAAAGTATTGGGACACATTGTTAGCCACAGTAACCCGCTGTAATATTAATTTCCTTTTTTGAGCAGGTCAGATTTTCATTACCTCAGACCCCATATAATTTGTGCCCAGTAAGGCCAGATTCCATACAAGCTGCCTTCATGCATTGTTTGAGGATGGTTTGCTTTTCCCCTTGTCTGCCTCCTGGGTGACAGAGCAACTTGCAGTATAAAGTTAGGCAAGAGTGCAATGACTGCATATCTAACCTTTTTTTTTTTAATCAGCACTGAGTAGGGTCTGATTAATTGTCAAACAGTGCTACAAAAAAACTCAGAAACCACCACAGCCTTTAAGCTACTATATCTGACCTGCTGTGTTGCATGCCTGATCTGTATTAGCATAGTTCAGACTGCGAGTCTCTGGGCAAGGAGTGTCTGTTCTTCACGTGAAGTTTGTACAGCATCTAGCAATATCTGCATAGTTTTGGAAACATACCTGAATCTTGCTGAAGTCAAGAAATTATGATAAACACATTTTAGATGCTTTCCTCAGTAAGGGTGCTTTTCTGCATCAGTAGGGGTAAGTAGAGATCTAATAATAAGAGTTCTAAAAATAATAAAAAGCTCACTTCTTAATTTGGCAAGCACTTTCAGCTGAATTAATTTTGATCTGCGTTGTATAAAAAAGACCTTTCTGGCCAAAATGAAGGCAAATTAATTTGTTCCATTCATTTGCTAACAAAAAAGTTCACTCTTGCTCTGCCGAAATGTTTAGCATTGTGGAGTAGTGTAGATGCTCCACTTTTGATAGTAGTTAGAACATAAAATCAATTTAGGATAAAGCTCAACAATATCTAAAAAAGCATATTCAAAACAACCTGCTAGCTGTTGCATCATGTATAATCAGACAAGCTAGGGAAATGTGCCTACAAAGCTAATCCTGCTGGCAGAAACAATAGGGAAGATGAGAAACAGCACACTTCCTTCTAATTAGACCTGCCCTCTGATTAAAGTGCCCTGAAGCAGGGAAATCCAGTGTCAGGTGATCCATCAATATAGCTAGGCTGTTTCAGGTTTCATTTTCTGTCTGCACTGCCTATTATTGCTGCTGTACAATATTGTGGCCATGCCGCTTTCAGTGGTACTGAAAGGTATAATGAGATACCCCTTGTGCTTCTAGGTGTGTAAAGAGAGCCAAACTCCCAATGACTTCAAGGAAAAAACTGTCATTTCCATGAGGAAGTTTCCTAAATTCAGTGATGCTGGCATTTCTGTCATGTCATTCTCTCAGAAAGATAGAAACAAGAAACACCTGCTTGTGTTTCTTCCCTGGCATTAAATATTTCTTCTAGACTTTTTGTGAAGCCATTGGGAGGAGAATGGAGTGATCCTAGACAGGTACATGGAGAGGTTCCAGGTGGTAGAGATGAAGAAAAGCAACTTAGAAAGCTCTGGAAGAAGTGGAGAGCTTCTGCCTCTACTAGCTGAGAGCAACAAAGGGAGGTCTTGGCCATCAGTTCTATTAGAGCTGTAAGACCTACAGTGCTGTTTCTCAGGGGGATCTCCATGTTCCTGAGCCCTTGGTGAAGTCTCCTCTTTGTTGCGCACTTTCACCATGGCATTGCTGCCTGTCCAGGGCAGTGACAGTGGGTTAGGTCAAATCACACAAAACGTCCTGAGAAAATCTGTTCCTATATCCAGATTGTGTTCCTTTGGGGATTCAGGTCCAGCCCTTAATGCTATTGCAAGGTATCTCTTCTTCTTTATGGAGTTACCAGGCAATTTATAGCCCCAATTTAGCACAGTTATACCCAGGAGCAATTAGCACTGGCACAGTGACACTCTTATTGGTCCATTTTTTTCAGAGCAATGACAGCAAACACCAAATGTGCTTAGTACCCGGAAAGGCCACAAAATCCTTGCTGATGATCTGATAGACCACACTCCCTCACTCCCTCCGTGTGGACTACACTTTCACACTTAACATGCTTTTAACTGGAAACATTTTCAGAAGCACATTCCCTGTGCCTCTGTAGAATTTAAATTTCCACTTGCGTTTGCCCACCCAGATATTAGAAATGCATGCTTAGCATATTCTCTAACCAAGAACATCTTAAAGAAACCATTCTCTTTCACCATGTCAATGCTTTTTTTATGAGCCCTGAATTTGTTTTAGGGTTTCAAGTAAAATTATTGTAGCATCTTGTTACAATAAGGTCCTTTCCCTTTCCACTCAGACCTAAGCCCTTTACCTGAGTTCAGAAGAAGGAACAATGCTTTCCTTTCAATAGTAAACCTGTTCTGTTTTGTGCATTTTAAACTGCATTTACAATTTTACTCAAAATTTAAGAGAATCACCTTACTGAGAATTTATCTCTAGGGAGGGGTCTTATGGCCAGCACAGGACTGGGTCATAGGACACCCACTCTCTTATTTCTCTTTTGGATATGCTGTGTGACTTTAATTCACTGTCTCTTTGCTTCCTCTCTCAATCCATGTATAATCTGGATTGCAAACTCTTTGGGATGGCGTGAGATCATGTTGTATAAATGGAGGAAGAAGAAGAGGCTACTGCTGTTGAGATTGTAATAAAAATAAAAAAATAGTAACCCGCGTTATATATATAAAGTGATCTAGAGAAAAAAAGGGTACGATACTAATAACAGTGTCTTTCTTCCAGCACAATCCCAAAGTGCTTTGCAAATTATATATCCCTTTGAACTTCAGCCACCTCTTGGGAGAGCCAAATAATCTGGGGCAGGGGACAGTAGTTTCATGAGGCCAAGGAGAAGATTAGAGGTCTGCAACTGCAACACAGCATCTGAAAAAAACAAAGCAGGATTGAAAAAAGGATTGGATACACTGACATGTTTTAAAATTAAACGTCAGAGAAGAGAATTTTCTTAAGGGTTTTGTTGAAACTGGCAAAAATAAAAGAATCTTTCATTCTTTATTATTGTTACTCTTTCACCTTTTAAAAAAATGCCTCTTTTTCTTCCTATTTTATTTTTTATGTTCCTTGACCCTCTTTTTCCATTAAATTCTTTACAGCTTCCTTTCCTGTCCCAACTGCACCCTATTAGCACCTCTTTATTCTAATCCTTTGCCTAGCTCTTTAGATATTTTTTACAAAACCCTGCTGTAACCAGATGGAATCTGGATTCTTGCATGCGGTGCGTATGGGTTGTTTCCAGCACACTGAACACCAACCCAAATATATAGGCAAACCCAGCACTCATGTTGGCACAAGACTCAGAAATCACAGATCACATCAGCTGTTATTACTGAAAACATAGGTCGGCCAGTGGCCACACACTTCAACATGCATGGTTGGGTCTATGAATATGAAACTGCTCCCCTCTAATGCAGGAAAAGAACCAAAACCACATGAAATTTCCCAACTGTTAGACTTGTAATGGCTTGTATGCAAACACTGTTAATTTTCCTCCTCTTTGCTGTAATAGGTTTTAATAGAGGTTGAGTTCTTTCAGGGACCTGCTGAATATGTGGTGTTCCTACACAGATGCTTAACAGCAGCATAAAAGCCAGAAATCCCTGCATTCATCTACAGAAAACCACAGGAGACCTGAGCCCTTATTTTCACTGTTTAGGACTTGAAAGTATCTCCTGAGTCCAAGGGTTAGTTTTCTGCTACTACTGGCAGCTTGTCATAGACTCCTTTCCATAAACTGATTTTGCTCCACAGTCTCCTTCCATCACTGGAAGGCTATACCATGACCTTGCTGTTCGTGTGGGTCAGGATCTTTTATTTCCAGCCTTAATTATTCATTGTCATTTTTCAGCCATTTGTTCTTGCATCAGCTCTGCTCCTTTGCTTATACAGTATTTTCCCTCCCCAGCTCTTTGCCTTGGGCCAAGTGCCATATGATACAGCAGACCAGTGGATCTCCTCCTTCCATTGTTTTGCTGGGCTAAATCCATTACTTTTCTTTAACTTCTTATTGGATCAGAGACTGTGTATCAATTCTTCATTCCCTTGGTCACCTTGGTCACCTTCTCTACTAGTGCTCTAATTTACATTATTTAAATTCATAATTTGAGTGCATAGGTGACCAGGATTGTATGGAGAATCCCAGTCTCAGTCCAATCTAGTCCTTACACAGTTGCATTCATACTCTCCTGTCTTCGTTGGCAGTAACTCTCCTGATACGTGCTTTGCTTTTTTCATGGCTGCATCATATTTATGGCTTACAGTCATTCTAGATGTTTTCCTCCTCATTTGTGTCAACATATGAATCCTACTTTAACACAGAAATGCTTGTTATTAGTCCCTAAGCACACAACCTTGCACTGTATGCTATTAATTTTCATTCTATCCCTATTATTGCAGTACTCAAGGTTATTCAGTTCTTCCTGTATGACATCCTAATCCTCTGTTGCATTGACAATGCTTCTAGACTTTGTATTGTCAGCATTTTCCTCAATTTTTCAGCAGTTTTCTTCTTTTTGTGCCAAGGTCATTAATGAACATACTGAATTAGATCAAATGCAGGACAGATCTTTCAGGAAGTCCACTGGTAACTAATCTAAATTCCCTTCATACCTGATACTCATTTACAGCACTACGTTGTGGCCAGCTTTCACCTACCATACAAATTATGCATTGATATCCATGTTTCCCAGCATATCACCAGTTTCTCCGACTTACATAAGCATTTCCAGTGCAGAAAAAGGAGTTCTTTACTGATAACCAAATAGATTAAATCTACCACATTTCCTTTGTCTGGAAAAGCAGCTATTTTAATCGAAGAAATACAGCCAGTGAGTTTTGCCTGGAGGAAACCTATGTTGCATCCATTTACCACTATGTCCTTGATTATTGTTTCCTTCCAAATCCGCTCTAAAAACTGGCATGCTGCTGAGGTCAGTTCTGTGATTACATGGATCACTTCTTTCTTTCTTCTGTTCCCCTTTCGCTTTTCCATCCATGGACTGGAATCCAACACCATGCTCTCCAAGGGCTCATGCAACACAGTGATGCCCGCTGAGGAAAAAATGAAGCCAGTTATAAGAGTCAGCCAAGGCCCCAGCTGGCTCAGCACCTTGCCGACCTGCCCAAAAGGCTAGTGACCACTCAAAGCATAGTGCTTCAGTGTGCAATGGTTGATAGTCCCCATTACTTTGATTCCTGGTCTGATTTAAGCTCATGGTGCTTATCTGTATGACCCTTGCTGTCTGAGAGTCGACCTCTCCCTTTAGACTCCACCATATACCTGTGACAGTGCTCTGTTTAACAGTCTAAGAATACAGAACTCAGTCTGTCTCCCTGATTCTGGTCTGTTTTACCATGTTTGTTTGTGTTATCATCACAGGTATATGGGGAGCAGAACAGTTTTGAATTTATTTTGTGAGGTGAAAGTCTTGCAAATAGTAGAATTTTGGGGGGGAGCACTATGATGGAAAACTCCTTGAGAATGTTAGCAAATTACTTGCAGGGCTGTATGGAAATTATACTAAACTGGAGGGACATATTGGGAGTGTCTGTTAACTGAAGGGACTGAGCTAGACATTTAATGGTTCCAAATGGGTATGTTCTTTCATTAATGCAGTCAGACTCTTTTGGAACCTGTACAAATGTTTATCATCCATAATGGTCAATGGCAACAAGTTCAAAACGTTAGCTGTGCCTTATGCTAAGAAACATCTCCTTTGGTGTGTTTTGAATTTGGTTACATGAAAAAAAGTGAAGAAGGAACAGCCATGGGGAGGGTTTCAAATCATTTTAGCCTGGAAATCTGGCATAAATAGTAATGTTAGCACCCTCTGATCCAAGGAGGCACCACGTAAGAGCTCATTTTGAAGTATTTCCCAAAACTGGAGTTGGGATCTCTAGAATCGGTTTGAGCCTAATGAATTTGCCAGGACTGTGCTGGACACTGTGCAAGACACGGTGGCTGCAGGCGGCTGAGCGAGCGGGCAATGCTGCGCCCTGGTGGCTGCTCTTCAGGGAAACCATCCTCTGTGGTGGGCAGCTGTAGTAGGTCTCTGGCAGGTCTCGCAGGACTAGAAGGCAAATGCTGTAGACCAGAAAGCCTGAGACACTTCTGGGCACCTTTGTGAGTGGGTAGCTGATGTCCCGTTCTGGGCACATCTGGTTATCACCATCCACTAGAAGGAGACAAAATCACATGTGTTCCGAGTTGTAGGCAGTTCATGAAGTACAGCAACAGGCGATTAGTACTTAATTAGCTACTGAAAGACAAAAAAGATATTTTCAAGCAAATCCAGCAACTCAACTCAAGAAAGCAATTCTGGAAGAGAAGTAAGAGAAGGCTTGGCAACAGACAGAGAGTAGAATGAGGAGGGCTTATTTGCTACTGCTAAATGCGTTTACATCAAATAATTCAAGATGACTTGCTAGAACAGAAGTTAATTTGGCATAAATTTTCACACGGAGTCATGAGACAGGTTTCTTACCTTTCATGTAAACACCCAGGCTGGCTTACATCACAGTTTTTTCCATTATAATGTTTGACTCAACAACCTTATGGTTGAACATTGCCTTGTTTTAAAATGTTAAATGGTCTGTGCTTCTTTGGCTTGAGGTTGTTCAGGCCAAGTGCACTCTTTACCCACAAAAAAAGGATTAGCAAGGTAATCTAGCAAAATATTTAATTGTGAAATTCAGTCCTACTGCTGCCTGCTGTAATGCTCTTCACACTGTTTGCATCCTGTGGTGTGAGCTGAAGAAAAGGCACTGCCTTCCTTGAAAGGTAGGGAACGGAGCTGGACACCAGTTGCCCCATCAAAGATACACCAGCCATGGATCAGGGTAGGGGTCACTTGCTACAAAAGGGCTCTGAGAGTGCTGATATTCTGTGCCTTAGTGTAGTGAGGCAGCTGCCAGCAAGAAGGACACCTACTCACACCAGTGCCACACTGAGTCCTCCAAAACTGAGTGATCTGCTCAATTTGGGGAAGGGAGGAGGGAGAATACAATGTCTTCCATTTAAAAAACTTCCCAAGATGCATGTAAATTATAAAACATTGTCCGATGGCTGATCTTATAATTGGTGGGAAATTAAAAAAAAATAAAGCTGTCAAAATGATAATCACTAAAGAAAAAAAAGAAACCTGTGTGAGTGAAAGTTGGCAAGTCTGTTAGCAGAATGACTACTGTACTGGAAAATTACTGAGCACTGTTTATAAAGGCAATCAGACAGGAATGTTAGTCTTGGAGTCCTACTTTCGACATCAGCAGCTGTATTATTCTACTAGATTCCTTGTACTTTTTCGCAAAAAAAAAACCCTTCTAGTGACTGGGTGTGGCACAACCTGTTCCCAAAAGTCAAGATTCACCTGATCATTTTGACCCCAGTAATGCAGAGATATGGTGGAGAGTTTCAGAAGTGTGTAGGGAGAGAAAGGTACAATAGCAGAGTATGCATATTTCAAGGAAATCACGAGTCCATTTGTAAACAGTGTTTTCTTGCTTCTACATATTCAAGCATGAACTTACTTAGTTTGATAGCTGTAAGCAAAAAATATCTGACTGTCAATTCCATGTGACTGATTCTCAGAAATCTTTTCCAATTCTCCATGCTAAAATTATCCAGTGTGAAATCCTGGCCCTACTGCAAGTTGGTCTGAGTTTTGCCTAACACCAGTAGAGCCACAGTTTCACCCAGGTGCCTCAGAAAATGAAGAGTGACTTTGACATGATTTTGCATCACAAACTGGTGCTAAAGACAACCAGTGCTAACTAGACATGGAGTTATCCTCAGCTGTACATTAGTGCAACAATGTATGTTAAACCACAAGGTATGCAATAAAATCTATTAGAAATAGAACCCTCAGATTACACTGCTTTAGATCAGTTTCTGTCACAAGTGCTTTTTCAGACTAGCTATGTTTTGTTTAGTAGCAAATTTCCTCTGATACTTTATTCAGCAGTAGTACAGGCTCTTAACCAGTTGTAGTAAAGAGCCAGTTCTAAAAAAACAGGTTTAATAAAAATAGAAAAATTTGTGTTATTGCAAATGTGTCTTTGGTCACATCCAAGCTATTATTGTGAAAGCAGGGAAATTAATTTCACTGTACCATTGGGGAGGGAACAAAAGTATCACAGTCCCTGTAGATAGTGAGTGCATGTGTGAATATGTCATGGATGTTTAGTTAGCAGAACAGAACCATGTTTGCAGGCACGGGTCTTCTGCAGGGCTCGAGACAGAAAAAACCAGGGGAAGTTTAATGGGCTGCAATATTTACCCTAGAATATGTAATGGCTTTATGTTATAAGAGGCTACAAATCTCTTAAAAGTGACCTCATGTCTTTTGATTGTACTCCTCCACCCCATCCTTCAGCCTTGACCCATTTTATCTTCATAGTATTTTTTCCCAAATCCTTAGCTACAAGTCTTCATTTGCAGACATTCATCTCCCCTGGGTTTATGTACATAGCACTGTAGACAATTTTTTTTCCTAGAAAATGTGTGAGTCTTAGGCAAGTAGGTAGAGTGGATAATTCAAGGTTAATGACTAATCCAGACTATAGAAAGATCAAATGATGAACTGAACCTCCAAAAGATATTTCAAGTTTGCTCCAGGGCCCTGCCAGATGAGTGTTGCCAAAGCAGATTAGAAGAAGAACTCCCAATTCCTCAGCAGAGATAGTGAGAGGTCAGAGGTTGAGGAACACTCAGAAGACAAAGATTTAAAACAGCCCTCACAGACTGCATGTCGTGCCCATCCCAGCTTTTTGAGGCTATAGAAAAACACACCTTTCTGGGCATTTTTTAACTAGAAAGCCAGCCACTGACTAGGTTAAAAAATCTGTGCTTAAGAATTAATCACTTTCTTCCTAATTCTAACCACCAGCAGGGATCATCTAGCTCTTGATTCGTTTATAGAGGTAAGATTACAAAAAATGATACCATGGATAAAGCCATCCCTGTGATTGTGAGAAAGATAAGTGTGTTTGTCACATAAATCAGTGCTGGTTGGAAAAATGAGAGGCTCTCCAGGGACTCCAGCTAGAGCACTCACATGGTCCAACAGAAGATAGATTATAACCTGGGAGGGAAAGACCAAACTGAAAAGAACTGTGGTGTCAAGCAATCCTTAAATCAGTTTACAGGCTTAAAACATCACTGGAAGCCAAATGCTCTATATGATATAGACAGGGCTTAGTGTACAACAGTTAATTGGCTTAGTTAATAATACAGAGCTAGCTTGGTGTTTTGAGTTAGAACACTGGAATTATTTTTTACATTGTCATACGGAAAATACCATTTTTTTTAAAAATGAAAAGTAACTCTTGTTCTTAAACACATCCAGGTGTGTTCAAAAGGTGTAATGGCAGCGTAGAGAGGGAAGTCTGTCTGTAGTGTAATTTAATAGTAACCATAATGTGATACTATTTGTACATCACATTTTTCTTCCCTGTGTGTATATTACTTGCAGATAGTAATTACGCTAATACCTTGCTGTGCATTCCTTTACGAAATATGAAACTGGCAGGAATTTTTGTATTTAATCACTTTATCCATAAATCCCTTGTCTTTCCACTTTGGTTGTGAACGATGTCGAAATATAGTTGCCATGATTCTGTGTCTTACAGGCACTAGAGTAATATTTTCAGCTGCCTGTGAAGGGGGCTTTGGGAGAACTGTGGGGGAAGATCAGGGCACTGCCAGTACTGCATGTAGGACTCACATTTACTTGTTTGCCAGGTTATTTTTACAAGCCATTGAACCAAGCAGAGATTTCACTGAGAGGATGAAATTTTGTGGTCAAAGTGATCATGCCCTTGATGCCTTTGAAAATAGCCTACTTTACTGATATTATTATTATTAAAACATTTAATCTGTTACTTGTCTGTTGGATATGAAACTAAAACCACCACTTTAAAATAGCCTTTAATTTCTAAGTATTTTGATTCCATGTTAGCAGCAGTTGTCACAAGTAGGATGGCGTGGGCTGTGAGGTTTCAGAGATCCCTTACAGCATAGCCCCACCTTATTTGTAACCATTGGCCTCGGATCAGGGATCAGGGATATAGTGGATCGGTAGCTGGAGCTTGCCATACAGATGTTACTCTGACAAAAAAGCTGGAGATTGCATTTTCACCACAGGCGCAGCTTTGTATTGATTCCCTGGGTTTTGGCTCATGCCCTGTGCAATCATTCTTCTCATAATGATGATAATATTTGTTTTTTCTGTGCCAGTTTTCCAGTTATACTCTGTTGTATCTGTGCTAGAGCGGCACTAACTAGCGACCACTGAACAAGACAGAAACAAGGTAATTTCTCCCCTCCACAAGAGCAACAACAACAAAAAAAAAAAAATAAGGAAAGGAATTTTTCTTCCTGAAAGGAAAGTTATAACTTTACTTCTTAAGGCATCTTGGAAATAGTTGGCACGCTGCATGCTGCCCATCCTAAATGCAAGCTCACAAGACAGCCTCTGCCAAGAATGTATTTTTATCTTTCTCCTTTGCTTTCAGTCCCTTTCCCTTCTTCTTTTGCCAGTAGCTGTAGATCACAGTGAGAGTACAGTGCTGAAGTGAATATTGGTTCAGTGGAGCCTGTACAGAAACTGTTGCTGGCACCATGAGTCACATTCATCTCATAAAGCAAAGTCACTCTTTCCCCCTCCATGCCCTTGTTGAGCAGTTCCTTCACCCAGATAGATAACTCCCTCCACATTTGCTCTGACAGGACAGAACCCAGCTGATAGCAAGGGAGCCTGGCTATTAATTTTCAGGAACACTGATTTCTGCACTTCAAGGCTATTTTTGTCAGTCTTTCAGCCCTAGTATTCGATTACCCAGCTGGCATTTTCCCATTCCATAAGCAAAATACCAAGCACTCAGCCATAGAGATGCACCAGAACTACTGTCTAGAGAAACATGTTTGGTGTCTTGCCAGCTGTTTTAGCCAACGGAAATTCGCAGATGTGTCAACTGCTTTAATACACAGAAACATTTGAGTGGGGCCCTGTTCCACAAAAGACAGGTGGCCAGCCTGCCCAGTCCTGTCCTGCTCAAACCAAATGGCTTCTGTCTTCACTGTCAATGCAGTCATCAGTGCTCACACCAGATCATCAGTCATAGCATTTGACAAATGGATTCATGACAATTGCACTAAGTGAAGATGTTTCTACAAATTGTGCTGAACCGATTTTTTCCCCGTTCAGGAATGGGAACATGGGAAACAGTTGTTTGATTCATTTAGGAGAACTTACACGGCAACTTGAAAAGAAACATGGTTAATAAGTTGTCAAGTATGGTGCTTTACGCTGACTATTGGAGCCTTCAGCAAAATGAAATAGTTTTTCTGAGCAGACTTGTTTTTGAGAAGTCTTATTTGAGCCACTTATCATAATAGATAGCCCAGGATTTGGTGACAAGTAAAAGATTCATGGTATAAGGATACTAATCTACATGACAGTCCTAAATAACAGGCTAGAAGGTCAATTACCTGGTGAGAAAGGCACGATAGCCTTCCGGTGCACAGCACCTACACAGCTATTGTTCCAGTCTTTCACTTCATATAGGAATGCCTGTAATTACAGAGAGCATGTTCCTCATTGACAGATTGCAGGAAACGTAAAGATCGATGCTGCTTGTCTTTAGGAAAAAATTGTCTCTCCCTACATACCTCCTAATTGACATTCTTCTTAGATATTTTATTCACTGCCTTGTAGCCTGGCTCTAAGCACAGTGGTCCTTCCAGCGCTTGCTGGAGTCAGTGGGAGCCTTTCAGTTGGCCTTACACTGAGCTGGAAGACAGAGGGGTGAGGACGCCTCATTTCCCTTGCATGCCCACAGCTGGAGACTGCTCACAGCAGCAATGCGTTCCTTACTTTGGAGGAACCTGAACACCTCACAGTGTTGTGCTGGGTGTTTGCCAAATAGCCTTTAAAGACATAACAAAGCAAACAACAAAAAAAGGCCATATATTTGTTTCCAGCACACTTTGATCAAAGGGGAAGGAAATGGCAACTGAAATGTGCTTACAAAGTAAATGAATCCCAAAGGCTCACAGAAACGATGGGTATAGGGAAATGCCCCTGCCCCCATCCAGACTGGGTTATGGCACATCCTTGTGAGCTACAGGAGCTTTGAAACAATATTGTAGGATCCTTTCTATAGGGAAAATCTTGTCTTTGTAAGTACTTCTTGAGCCTTGGCAGTTAAATGCAATTCAGATTTTCTAAGAATGAACATGGCCAGTTATTCTCCATTTTTGAGGTCCCTACTGCCATGAACTTCAAACAGATGAGATTCCAATTAAACATCCTGGAAAGCCCAACTGCGAAAAGTGAAATCTCACCAGCAGCTTTGAGAGGGTGAACTAAAAGTGAGGCAGGAGATATCTTTGCATTCGAATAGTCTGGGATCTAGAGGATTTGTATGCTTTGAGGTCATATAATGTAGGGCTAGAGAATCTGACCCCGGTGCTGGATGCAGGAAAGCTGTGTTGGGCTAGGCATCTGGCCATAGCACCATCCCAGTTTGTACACAGTAAGTATAGGTTCTCTGCACAGCTCCACTGCACAGTGAAGATGTGCATGCAGACATAGCAGTGGTTTTCCCAAGTACCTCTCAAAGGCAACAATATTTGTGGGATAGGATGGTCTCCAGACAAGTCTGTCTTTACCTGGGCAAAAAATGGAGCCACACTGTAGAGACTGAGGGTTAAAGGGAGCTATACAGAGTTTGTGTTTCTGTCTAGTGTGGAAACAGAAGCGGATATTCACTTGTATACCTACCCTTTTCTGCTTTACACATTTCAGCTTCCAAAGGCACCTGATCTCAGTGTGATGGTAATACAGCACCACTGAAAAACCCACAAATCTAGGAAGAGTTGCACATTTCTCACTGTTTTTAAGTGAAGCATAATGTTTTATCCCAGCAGTTTTTTAACATTCTTTCTCTGTCTCCTTCCCAGGTGGGTGACTGGCCATTGGAGTCCCTGCTCTGCTACTTGTGAGAAAGGTGTCCAGCACCGGGAAGTGACTTGTGTTTATCAGTTGCAAAATGGCACCTACGTTAACACGAGAGACCTCTACTGCCTTGGCAATAAACCAACAACAGTACAAAGCTGTGAAGGACGGGACTGCCTTTCTATCTGGGAAGCATCAGAGTGGTCAAAGGTAGGAATTTGATTCAAGAAAGAAGCCAGACTGTGTGCAGCTCTGGATACACTGGCCCTTAATCCAGCTAAGTGCTTAAAATTAAGCATGTTCTCATGGTCAGCATACCTAGTGCCTCATGGTGTTGGGACACTGGGTAGGACTGTCTTTTGTTGAGATGATCAGTTTGGAACTGAGGTTTGTATTCCATACCAGATGAGTTATTAAGGTAGGTTTTAGATACCGTGCTATATTAACTATATCTTTCCATCTGAAAACTCTGACCAGCAAGGAAAAACATTTCACTGACCTTAGGCCCACCAGGGCTTCTGCCTCCATTTAAATGCAGTATGAAACAAATACCAGATTTATCAAGCATCTGCATGTTACAGAGAATGTACAATCTTTGGCCCTTATCCACCTTTCTTTCCTGTAATTCCAAGAACATGGAAAAGCTGGTTATACTTTCTATAAAAGGTACATCTTCACATGGTTGCAGAGTTAAGAAATTATTCTCAGATATTATAAATGCATTTCAGATATAAATAATGTGTGGTCTAGACAGTTAGCCTGTGTTTTGTTTAGCAAGAGTGAACTGGGAGTATGCCTACAGTTCACGACCAGGACTCAGCTAATACAGAGCAACTTTGTCTGTACCTTGTGAGTAACAGTCCTAATAGCATGTCCATGTTGGTTTTGACATGATATCTGTTAGGTTCATCTGAATGATGAGAAGATCCTTTCACTCTTGATGTAGTGCTTACAGCTCTACCAGTCTCATTCCAGACTGGCTGTGTTACGGGACTGTCCAGCAACAGTAATTTCTGTGAAAAGGATCTTTCCTTGTTATTCATCTCTATTTTGAAACAGTGAGTTCCTGTTTAAAACATTGTCAAAGAGCTTTTGCAAAATATTATTGTTAGAAATGTGCTTAAAAGTTGCAGAAGCTCAGGATACAAGGGATCTTGCACTGAGGAACAGTGTCTCTTAACAAACACAATGTGATTCCATTGTCTACCTTTTGAACAGGAAATCTTTGGCAAGTGAGATGACAGTTAAGTGAGAGCAGTGTTTGCTTTCATTAGGACACTGTATCTGTTCACTAATGCATGAGATCTGTTTTCTTTCTGAGTTCTTTCATTCAAATGTGGAGAAACACACCAAAGTTTTAGTAAGTTGTCTTATTTGTGTGTTATAGAAGTAACCGTTTCAGATTATGCCCTCTTTATTTCTTACAGCTGAACCAGCTGAACTGTTTATAGCTGAGACTATTCTTATGATGCAGTTCCTACCTGTTTTATTTGCGGAGTTTTTACTTGGGCCTTTTGTTAACAGTCCTAGGTTCTCTCTCCTTTTTATGAAATGGAGTAAGTCAAGTTACAGAAGACTTTTTCCAGAGTGGAAATCTTCCGTATTTGTGACCACGTAACTCATTTGCAAATACATAATATTTTTAGATCATTTTTTCAATAACTGGTTTACTTTTCCTTTGTTAAATTTATTTACCTTTTGTCGTGTCTGTAATTGCCCACTCATGATTTTAAATTCATTCTTGTTCTGGCACATTTCTGCTATTATGTAGCACAGTTGACTCCGGGACACATTTGATGCTCTGCCAGTTTGAACACTTCTCATAACTAGGACTTTCTTTAGTGGTAATCACTTTAATCCTTAAAATTTTAATCTGATGTTGTGGACTAAATATCACAGTAGTGGTATCATTTTATAAATCAATTTTCTCACGTATGTTTTTGAACTTTTTGGTTATACAACAAAAAACAGTTGAGCACATTGATGTCTGGTCCCCAGTCAAAAATGTGTGTTTTCAAAGCAAATTCCAATGCAATCTTCATTGTGGAAAAAATTACGTCCCCCTTTTATTGCCAAACACTTGAGATTGTTTTGGACAAAGTACTGCTCAACCCATTTTTAATGACAAAAATAGAGACTGTCAGAAAAAGGTGAATGTTTATACTATTAGGGAACTAGAGTAGGAAAAAATATGGATTTCCTTCAAATAAAGGAGCTGTGTCTTAAATGCAAAGTTGTGCAGCTCCTTTACAAAACCTCTCTTGATTTGTCTAAGTAATTTGTTAATAAAATAAGACCTTATGACCTCAGCTGGACACTCAGGGACTGTGCATATTAATTTGTAGACTGCTCTGTTGTGGAATTTCTGTAAAATCTGTATTTTAAGAAATTCTTCATGAAAACAGAGGACTTGAGGAAAGAAAAAAACTCTTGAAGAGGGTGATTTATATGTGACCACCAAAGATCCGCTGGAAACCTTTTGCAAATGCTGTTTTGTCTAGGAAAGTATATGCAGTATTAATCTGTGAATGACTTAAAAGCTAGTGGGAAGAACAAACAGTTGGTGTTTTTCCCAGACTTGCTTGTAAAACCCACCTAGAGATTTCTCCCACTGTGAAAAATACTCCCACTTCAGTTTGATTTACTTTGAGTAAATTGGACCATTTGAAAGATTTTATATATTGTGCTTTGTAGTTTGAGATGAACGAGTGCAACCCTGAGGAGTCCACCCTGAGGACTGAGGAAAATTATATATAATTTGGGAAAGTCTATACAACTTGGGGCAAATTCATGGCTTTAAGGTACCATTTAGGGAGCTCCAGCCTGGGATCTCTGGCAAGTCTTGCGCTGAGGAGTCCAGCAAAGCAGTTTCTGGAATTCTGCAAAGCCTGGAAGAATTAATCCCCCTATCTAGCAGAACTATACAATTGTGCTTGTTACAAAGATGTTACATCCGTAAGGAGGTCATGCCATGAGCAGCACATAGTAAATTAAGTGGAAGGTTTCCCAGATTTTCAAGAAGTCACTTTGTAGTGCTCTGAAGTATTTAAAGGCATGTCTGTTTGCTTGCCAGCTCATAAACGCTTGTCATTCATGTCCTTAACAAGGCCAGCAGGTCAGCACTGCCTGGATTGTGTTTTTAAGATGGTTAGACAGGCATGCTGAGATTTGTCCATTTGATGTAATTTATATCAAGCTGACACTTGTTTCCAGCATAGACCCCCTGGATGGAGAAGCTTCTTGGAATATGTTCAAAAGACCTCACAGAATATCTCATATCTTCACTATTTATTCAGTGTCAAATCAACTGTCTTTTCCATGCTGATCCCCTGAAGGGGAGAACTTGACATGCTAGAGGAGGTTAGTTTTTATCTCAGTTGGTACATATATCATTTTTCCACCCACCTGTCCCCAGTGGCTCTTCAAGAAAATTTCTCACTCTTAACCACTGCAGTGGCATGAAAATGAAGAGCAGAGAGACTAGCTATGCTGTTGTGTAGTGGCATGCACTTAGGTGGCTGTGACAGCATCAGCAGATCTGTTACTCTATTACCGAACTGGTTATTTAAACCAAATTCTGTTTCAGTTCATGCCAGTGTCCTTTTCCCACCTAGTACAGTCAATGAGATCAAGACAAATTCTTCAGTAAAACAGAATTTCCAGCCAACCATTGGCAGAAATAACAAATGGGTAACCAGATATCCCTGCTCTTTAGAAGCTACCTTCATAGTGCCCAGGCACAAAAACATTTGTGGGTAATTTGTGCTCACTTGCATGAATGTTTGTTAGAGTGCCCAAATGTTTGAATCAAGTCTTCGTTCAGCAACTGATTCTAGCAGCTTTGGTAGCCTGGTGCTTTCTCAGAGGACTTCAAACAGTCCCTGCTGATGCCTTTGGTGTTGAGAAGTCTGTCTTTCATCCCTGCTGATGTCTGTGGCTAGCTTGCTGGCCATGGTTGGAAGCTGATCACAACACTGTGGCTCACTGAGTAGTGCCTCTCCTGAGCTATCCCCTTTGTACATTGAAGTTCTTCAGAACTAACGTAGGGATGAGCAGATGGCAAATCAAAGAGTGAAGGTCATGTATGTGTTTCACATGAGAACATGTATAAGAACTGTGACTTTGCCATGGTATGTACAAACTTTACTGCAGAAATGTGTTTGTAACAGTGGTCTCATGCTAGGGTGATTTAAAAATGCATTTATCACCATCGTTTTACTGCCATGATACATCAAGGGTTGTGGCAGTTCTGCGTTGTAAATCTCAGTGTGTCTCTTTTCAGTATGAATGATGAGCTCTTAAACACAAGATTTAGTGTTTTTTTAATCTGTAACACCAATTCTAGCAAAATGCCAGCTGATATTTTTCAAAGAAAGTTGATTTTCAGAATTACCATTTTTTGTAAGTAAAATACTTCACAACCAGATATCATGCTTTTCAAATTACTCTTTTATGTTTGAGATGGACTTAGATTATTGGGAGAAAAATCTTACGGGTTATCTGTTTTCCTCTGTGTTCATAAAACCAGCTTTTCCTTTTAGCTATGTTACTAAGATAAAAGTTATCATTTCTAGGCATCATGTAACAGAAAACAAATACCTGTTTTTTTGCAGTGCTCAGCAGACTGTGGCAAGGGGATTCAGAAAAGAACAGTGACATGCACAAATTCTCAAGGAAAATGTGATGCAGCCACCAGGCCAAGAGATGAGGAAGAGTGTGAGGATCACACAGGCTGTTACGAATGGAAAACAGGCGATTGGTCTAAGGTAACAGTGAACACTACATGGTATTTTCTTTCTGAGTGCAAAGGTGTTCAGAGTGCTATGCTTCTGTGTGCTGTCTCCATTAATTTGCACTTTAAATATTTGGAAAGGAACAGTTTAACTGGTTTTTATTGGAGGTTTTGCTGGGATTTAAACTTTCCCCTTATGCCATTTATATCCCAAACATTGCAACACAGGCTTGTGGATATGACCCAGCAAGTTTTAGAGAAGTGTATTCCAAACAGGATAGAAATGAGTATTAATTGACAGCTTAACCATCCAAAGGCAAAACCTACACAAGATTCCCACCACAGGTGGACTCTTGTTGTCAAAAAGCTACTTTATAAACAATGTTGAAACTGCTTTCCCTATTTCAAAAAGCAAATTCTGAACAGTTCTGGCTAGCAGACTGAATTCTACAGAAAAGAGTTCATTAGCAGTATCTTCCAGGAGTGCAGGGAACTAAGGATGTGTCCCATGCCCAGCCTGGGCAAGCTAAAAAGAAAATAGCAGAAAGTTGTTTTCCTTGAGTGTAAATATGTGTTAAAAATTTGCACTTTGGGTTAGGAAGCTAGTCACTGAGAAAAAGGGAAATCTCACAAGGGGGCTGTGGTGAGAGTTTTGTCTCCCTCAAAGCATCAGTATGGAGCTGAGAAGAGAGCTGGACCTTAGTCTTCTTATCCCACAGGTGATAAATCTGAATGTTTGGCAGAACTGTTGTTAAACTGAATACTACTGGGAGGAAGCCCTAGCAGACTCACACAGAAACAGAGGTTAACTGAGCACTCACAGCTGAATTCTATTCCTCTGCCTCATGCAGGTCCTGCATGCAGAGTCAGACAGTACACTATCTTATTACCACAGATGCAAGACTAGAGCTGTGCAGCTGAATTTCATGCTAGTCTGGGACCTACACATCATAGTCCAGTCCTAGACTTATTCCAACCACCTGAAATGAAAGAAAGCCATGAATTTAAAAGCAGAGCCAAAACCATCAGTCCCTTCCTCAGGGCTGGATTTTACCTTCACTTAGGCCTGTTTGAACTTAGTTTCTCCAGTGACATCAGTGGAATTAATTCCTGAATGCAGTGGATTAAACCAGAGCAGAGTCTGCTCTGTATTTACATTCTGATCTTAAAGAATAGGTAGTTTTGCTTGGGAAGGAGGCCTGGCAGTGTGAGAAACTCAGCCTTTGCCAGTGTTATTCATAAAGCATCCTTTGCATTACTGACTTCATGTTTGCATAAAGAACTAAAATTTCCCAGGAATATTATATTCCAGTTTGGTTTTATCTTATCTTTGTAACTGTACTGTTCTTTAAACAGAAAGTCTACTTTGTGTTCTGGAATGTAGGGCATGTGCAGAAACCACTGGGATACAGTAGTTGCATTTTGCTTTCCAAAAACCCAAACTCCAACAAGCAAAATCCTGTGAAATAGAGGGCCATGATGGGCAAATTGGCTTATCTGCAATCACTTTTTTTTTTACATTGTGATTAGGAATTACAAATATTTATAGATATACTCTCTCATAGATACATGAATTTAATGGTGTCAGTGCTGGAGAATGCATTAAGAACCTGCCACATACAAAAAGTCTGTATTTGTGCTGAGCCAGGAATTTGTATCACAGAATGTTTAGAGTATTGAACTTTATTTTATTCATAACCTGGCACACAGAGTCCTTGCAAGCTGGCCAAAACAAACAGTTCCTGTGTGTTAACAGGTGAAATAACATTATTTATTTATTTGTGGAATTTTAAAACATGTTGGCATGCAAATTGACCCGGATTCTCTTTATAGGGAGGAATATGAAATAATTGTGTAATCACATTATATGGATTGAAATTCAGTATTGTATGAATGGTTCCAATCTGATAAAGATATTGGCTCACTGCTAGAAAGGCTGCAATCGTACATTGGTCACAGTAAATAGTGTTGTTGATGGATTTACTGTCTGCATGCGAGCAGGGCAGAATCAGTGCAAAATCACTTGTTATTTGCAATTCTTAACTCAGGGTCAGGGTCCTCCCTGTGCAGAAGGGCACAAAAGCTTATGTGCTGCATATGTGGCCTGCTTCTGTCTGCAGAGAGCTTGTGCCAACTCTCTGCTTCCCAGGGATTTCACCCTGTGTGAGTCCAGCAGGATGTTCTTGGACTTAGGTTTGGTTTATAATCAGCATTTAAAATTCTAGACATATTGGTTAATTCTGACTGGACACTTAGGTCGCACAATTAGATTCTTATTCTCTGAGTAGAGGGGTAAACAGAAGACACCACTGGATTGCTAGAAAAGAATATGGTAGATACAGTTCTTTGAAGAAAATGTATTGTCCCAGAAACCCAGATAGCTGAAATGTTTGGTGTGGAATTCAATTCTTCGCAAATCCTGAGCAAAGTATTTTCATCATGAGGATCCAGAAGCTTTATTGCAGAGCTTAGACTTAGGAGGAGAGCTTTTACAGCTATCAACAACTCCTCTTTGGTGTTCTCCAGCTTAAAACAGTTCCTCCTTTAAGGAGAAACACAGAGTCTGTGGCAGTTAGATTATAGTGAACTCTTTAAAATTCATACTTCCAGGGCAAAATTCCATTGTAAAACATTTGTTCCCGGTGCTGTAAAAATCGCTGTGAGAGAGCTTTGTGCTGACTAAGATGGAAACTTTTTCTATTACTACAAATTGATCTCAGAACAAGCAACAAATTTTTGCAATTAATGCCTTGTGCATTTGTTATTTATTGTTAAGAGTCATCAGGGAAGCAAGATTTAACTAACAGTAGTAATTATCACAGATTAAAATAAGGGGCTTTGATGCTTTATGTGCAAACAGCTTGCGTGGTGACTTGGCCTCCAATCCTGAATTTCCCAAACCAAGATCATTTGAAGATACCAGGAAGCCATGTAAGAAAGAGGCAAAACCTCATTAAAAAGTCAAGTCCAGATACAACTTGTAAATAGAACAGGCCATTTGGGTGGTAATGACAGACTGTTATTTTTATACATGAATACATGGACTCTGCATGAGAAGACAGATCACTTCCCTAAGGAGCTCCCAGCCCTATATAAATAACTTACCTTGTGTCTGACAGCAATGACTATGGTTATCCTATATCAGATCTTGGATCCTGTTGCATTCAGAAGGTGCAAGAGTGGGGTGGGCAGCAGTAAAATCTCCAAATCTATGCCAGGCAGGTTGTGGTTTTATGTTCTCAGACCCTGGATCCACTTCTGTGTAGAAGAGGTGAGGGCTGGAGGCATGGCCATGCTGATCTTCAACCTGCACCTACCAGCCAATACCTCGTCCACTGGCCTTAGTAATGGCTCTGCAGCCATTGACTGTCCATGCTCTGAAGAAGAGGAATTTTATTCCATTTTCTGTCAGGTTTATTTGCAGATGGTCCTTACTGCGTATTATAGCTGTGGAAAGCATTTGGAGCTAATTGAGCAGATTCAGCAAGCAGTCTTGGCTGTGAAATTTGTGTATTCCCAATGTACGTGCAGCATACTTCAAGTGTTGCATGAGGAACTATCTAGTTCACTTTGCAAACACATAGGGCCAGGTCTGTAAAGTTATTTTAAATGTCTTTGAGGTTACCTTTGTTAGTCCAGTGCTTGAGATTAACAGACTGTGTACCATAATTCTAAAGACAGAGTATTGTTCTGTTACTAGGAACCATGTGTAACCTGCATTACCACTGCTATTAAACTTGCGACTTCTCTGCACTACTGCAGCTTCTCTTTTAAACCCCTTATCTTAAAGGGATGTAATAATTTTTAGCATTTAACACCAATGCAGCATTATGAGTTACATAACTAAACTGTTACTGGCCCAAAAGTCTTTGAACCTAGTTGAAAGATAGATAGCACAGTAAGAGACCCACTGAAGGTATTATCCTGAAATAATTTTTTTATTGTCGCCTGGATTCTTCAGAATTGCAATTCATTATAACATCCTTTTTAATATATGATGCAATATACAAATGGGAATCCAAGCCATCTCCTATTCAATTGTTTCTTCCAAAAGGAAATTCCACATCCAGTTTGCATTCAGTTAAGGAAACAAATATCTCATACACTCTTTCTACTTGGAAATAGTTCCTCCTTGTTTGAAATCTGAGCTGTTAAATGTTCTAGCACTCAAAGCATTTTTACATTTTTGTTGTAGTTGTGCTAGTCAAAAGAACAAATATAAGTTGTTCAGTTTCCCAGCACTTGCCTCAGACTCCTAGGCTGCTGAAAATACGCCTCTTGATGCTTCAGCAAGACAGTAGTTCATTCCTTCATGATGAATTGTATTTTGCTGACAAACTTTATGTCAAGGATTACATTCCTGTGAAGAATGCGGGCAGCTAGTGAACAGAATGTGTCTTTATGTATGTGTCTCTCTGGACAGCTTAGCAGGACACACAGCCTGAGTCTGTACTGTTCACGTGCTCTAGGCTGCACTTGAAGGGAGCAGCTGCAGGACTCTGTGTAGAAGTCTACCTTGACTCATGTGGTCGAAAACATATGTCCCAAATGATGTGGGGGCGCGCTGCTGGCCTGCTGCAGGGAGATACAGGCTTAATGTATTGGCTAGCTATGGTGGTGACAACGATCAGTTGTGCTTGAAGGTGAACAGCACTAGGGACTACTTTTTAGCTACCCAAGGCTCCCGCCATGTCCTAAGCTCTCTCCCCTTCTACTCTAGTAATATGTAGCAGGGAATGCATTCAGGTGCATAGGTACAGGCCAAGGCTGTATTTTTTGAGTTCCTTTTCTCCAGTTGGCTTTTGGACTCTTCTAGGGTATAACTGAAGAGGCAAGCTTATATAGGAGGAGCAATTCTCTGCAAGATTTTTATGGCTTTTTCTCCATTTGCAGTTTTACTTAATCGTTTCACTATTTTATGTGCCTCAACATAGTCTATTTCTGTCCTGTGACTGAAGTACTGTATTTTGAGCCAATAGCACAGAATGGTTCATGGTTCCCAGTTTCATTTTTTCGACTATTCTCCTTTTAACTGGCATTATATCAAGGAAGGTAGAATTACAAGCAAGATACACTAGCTCCATCATTAGTGCTGAAATTCACAAGGGTGCATTTTCAGCTTTGTGGGTATAAGTTTAAACATGCAACTTCTGTCCCTCAGGCAACAGTTTAGCTTGTTAACCTATTATATTACATAGCCCAATGAAAAGATTTTTAGAAGAAGAAAGATACATAGAAGCCTTGTAATATATTGGCTTTGCCATATTTTTTTTCACAGTTACAGTAGGTGCTCTGTAAATACTAAGGCCTATATTAATCTCGGATAACCCAATGTAAATCCAGGGTAACTGTCCTTCATTCTTCCCCATTGGCCACAAGCCAAGGATCTTACTCAGCACGGTGTGTTAGATATCAGTCTTTCTTACATTAGTGTAAATCCAGATTAATTGACCAGTTAAGTTAATGCAGGCTTATGCCAATGCCATGCAGATCAGCATCTGACCTGACAGACAGTACAAGATCTTTGGGTCTTCTGTAGGAACCATCACAGATTCATGCTCTCAGGTGAAAACAGAAATATATGATATGTCAAGCTGGGTTTCAACTAGGAGAGAAAGTAGAGGAGAAATCTTTTTCTACCACTTTACATCTCATATAACCACCTGGTACAACTTTCATGAATTCAGAAAGATTGTACACTCCAGAAACTGGAAAGCACTAGTAAGGATCAGCTTGGCAAAGTGTGATGTTAAACAATATTCTTGTTGCCAAATAGTGTCAGTAGTGATAAAGCACATCTGAAAAATTACCTATAGCCACCTGCCCTCCCTGAACATCAAGAGTTGCCAATTTCTTTACAGTATGTTGCTCAGCCTATGAAATGCTGGCTATGGGTTCTCATCCCAGGAGAATATTAACAATAGGGAGGAAAAAAATCTAATTTCCTATAACAAAAATACCGGGTTTGTGCCAGACATTGAGGTGTTTCATACCAAAGATCAGCAGTCATTCATCACAATGGGTGGTAACAAGGAGTTTGTAATTGCAAATTAATTGTTTTGGCAGGATTATAGTAGGTTGTATTCTCTAAGAGATAAAACCCCTAGCCTTGCAGGATACCAAAAAACATGTTGGGGTTTGCTTTGGGTTTGGGTTTGGGTTTTTTTCAAAAAAATACTCTACAATCTTCCAGTGCCAGGAAGGCATGTTTACTGAGTTCCAAATGTTTGTGAACATCAACAAAATCCTCTATATGCCTCACTTTTATTGATTAATTCATATTACATGATAAGAAGAGTAAATCAAGGACAGCTGTGGTTTGAGAGGTGTATTCAAAGCTGTTATAAATATAGAAGAAAACTGTCCTTTGTTCTAACATTCATTACAAATTCATGGCTTGACCTGCCATCTGTTTATGATAAACTATGGACAACTTGTTAATTCTTCATAAAGATCATAACCAAGTTAATCTTCTTACCTTGGAGAAAATAACTTTTCTTGTTGAATTGAGAGAAAACTCCGTGGGAGGAATGGTGGCTTAAAACTTCAGTCGCACATCGCAACTGACAGACCCTTTTGTGCTGCTTATTCACTTTGGCTCAGCAAACAGCTTCAGGATTTATGGCTGCTCGTGTGCATTCAGCACCATACCTAGGAACTGATGTTAGAAGATTGTCTACAGGCCTCACTGTTGCAAATCAGTTGTTCTCCAGAAAGTGATACAGCTGGATGTGACAGTAGAAGACCCAACAGAGTGTATTCAAACACTCTGCTTCTTTGGTCCTAGGCATGAACCAGGAGCCAGAGTATCACAGTATCCTAAACCTAACTACTGCCCCTATGGACTGCTCTAAGTTGTACTGCTAGTTGTGGTTCCCCACGGTTTGTTCCTCTGGCGCGTGATCACTGATGTGCAAACCACAGCCTTTCTTGCCAACAGCTTATCTCAAAATACCCCACGCTGCAGAGGATGAGAACAAATGGCCCAAAATTGGTTATATCAGCCACGGACACTCCTCAATTTGGGAAAGTTGTTGCCAGTACCCTAGTAAAAATTTCATGCAGCCCTTTAGAAAGGAAGATGGAAAGCCATTGCTCTGCATTTCTGAAGTAGAATGGTACCCTTCTGAGTTGTGATGAGTTAAAACCATCACTTTTAGTTTAACCTTCATTGAGAAAATGCATGGAATAGAATAGATCTCTGTGTGAGAGAAAGCTAGTGTTTGTTGTAAAAAGGAGAAAACACGCCTCTCTTCTGCTGCAGTGAAATCAATTTTGTTTATAGTACTATGGGCCAAATCACTGATGCACCAAAATCAATGGCCAACTCCCAGTGACTTCAGTAGCTAAAGATTTCAGCATAAAATGAAGAATTCTGGCACATGGCTTGCAGTTTACATATGACAGAGCTCCAAGGCTATTGGTTATTTTTTTTTTTTTGTCATCTTCACTGTCAGTGCAGGGTGTGCTGGAGTTTTCTCTGTTCCCTTTATGATTTTATTCCACAAGGAGACATGAGGGGAGACATCTCTGTGTTCTTGCTGCCATTTCACAAATCTCTCACCTTGGCTGCTTAAAGCCCAGCCCAAGGTCCTTCTACTGCCTTGTACCATCAAGTAGAACTGATCGCTCTGTTGTGGACAAACTTAGAAATATAGTTTTCATACCTCCACTGGAAATACGCAGTTTAGGAAAGAAAGGAAAGTTCATATGAGTTCAGCTCGTATTATTAACTACAGACTTCTGTATGATCATGGGTCCATCGCTTAATTGAATTCACATCACTGAGTCCTAGCCATCTGACAGTTAGGTGCTGTGTTTGAGCTAGTTGTTAGGCTCTGTTTAGTCATTGCAAGACAGGCAGCTCCAGGTAGTAGTTTTATCTTCTTTTCTTAGTAAAGGCTGAATTGCCCTCTGAAGCCGTGATGTCTCTCTGTTAACTGCAAAGAGAACATAACCAGAGCTAGTTTAGTAAGATGAATCCCACCCCTTTTGCTCTTGGATTCTCTGTCCCCCCCCATCTGTGAAACATCTTTAGGTCAGAGGTGTAAATATTGTATAATGGCACTAAAACAAGGTTGAGCCTTTATCTAGACTTGTGCTAACTGCCAGCCCCAGTCGATGCAGCTGTAGTTAGAAACCTAGGCATGGAAAGTGAAAAGATGCCGACTACAATGCTGGCTGGCTATGTCATTTCCCTGGGGACTGTAAGCTACAGAAACTAAGTCCTTCTCATGCCTTTGAGGCAATGACTGCTCCTTATTTGCACAGCTCATCTCTGCTGGAGTTTCTGGGAACATCCATAGTACAAATTATTTTGATGGTTCCTTAGTGAAGGAGAATGTACTACAAAAAGACCATATTCATCAGAGTTTTGTTTGAAGTGGAGCACGTTCTGTCACAGTGTTATTGTCTCATGTTCCAATGCAGCCTCCAGTGATCCTATTAATTGGAAGAATAACTTTTCCTTTTTGATACTTTTTATTTAAAAGCCTAGTTCATTAAGTGCATTTTTTTTGAAGGAGAATTAAAGCCTCCCACCAAGATCAGTGGATTGGAAATAGAATTCCATCGTGACTTTTTTACTCTTTTTTTAATGTGAAAAAGAAGAAAGCATGAAAGACAAGCCTGTTCAAATATCGACATTCTTTTTCTCTGAGTTACTCTGAGATGTTACAGTGTCTAGGATCATGTTTTTAAAAATATGAACAGTAGGTAATTCACCATTTAAAGTTTGTACTACTCATCTGAAGAGAGTTTTGCCCCTCGAATCCTTACAGCACGCAATATGTATCACTAGCAGGGACTGCTATAATTTTGCAGTCTTTTCAATAGCCTTTTGAGATTTATGATGACTACCGAGGCATTAAGGTGACAATCTTCCAGAACATCTTTAAAGAGCAATTAGTATCAGCCTGCTGGTGATCCCTTGTTTGACTGTGCAAAGAGGTGAAATTCAGTGTTAGTTCAGCATCATACATTTCAAAGCTGAGTAGCTCCTTGCCTAGAGAATGCTCAGGCAGGACTGAGATGACAGAGATGAGCAGCCTCTTGCTGAAGTTAAGTAATCCTAATGGAGTCCTTAGTTTAATTACTTTTTTAAATAAATTGCATTTAGGTAGCATTGATCATTAACTGATGAAGAACTAAAATATGTGTTCAGTGGAGCTTCCATTCCCAAGATATTCTTTCAGGCTAACATCTGCAACAGGAGTCAGTGGAGGACTATAGCTCACGTAGCCCATAAAAACATTGCTCAGCATAAGTAGCACACACTGCTGTAGAAGCAGTGTAAATTCTCAAGCAGTCAGCCTGAGGTGAGTTATGTGATCCCATGGTTACATAGTTGTCCATTACTATCTAATTTACTTAAAATTAGCTTGAATATGCCTTTTACGTAAGGTGTTTTTCAGCATCATTTCCTTGCAGTTTTTCAGGTGGAATAAGCTAGGAAATATTTCCATGTGGTACCTGCCACAGGTCAAAACATTGCACACGCGCTATAGGTGGCGTGCTAGAATATGGTACTCTATAGGCAATACCATACCTTTTCACATCTGTGCTTGATCCTGTTCTTGAAATCCAGTTTGAAAGCTTGTGAGAAGTAAATCCTGCCTGATTGGTATAATGAATTAAATGACATTTCCTCATTAGCATGCACCTGGGCTGCATTGTACAAGTACTTAGGGGCACTGTCACTATCCAGAATATTCATGTATTCAGCTCTTAATCTCTGAACTCTCTGTACACAATGGAACTTTTCAGAATAGCAAAGCCAAGCTTAATTATGCAGTGAGACATGCTGGATGTACTGGTCAGGTCTTGTTCCTTAGGGTCATGCAGTTTGAAAGCACAGCTGTAGGCAGTTTGCAAAGATTGCTTCTCTCTTTTCCTTCTAAGATACTGTCACATCAGCCATGAGCATTTTCTGCTATAATTTATTGTTTCTTCCCATACTGAAGGATATGCATTTTTTCTTGACTAAATTAAACAAATCAGTCATTTCACAAAAGTTTCCAAATGAAAGATGGTTGTAAGCAAGACCAGATATGTTCTCTTTACAGATCTGGGGTTCAAAAAGAAGAAAAAAAAGGAAAAAAAAGAAAGAAAAGAAAAGAACAAGGAAGCTTGAAAAACAGCTTACATTTTGCTTTGGGCTAATTAGATCTTATCAGTGAAAAGACAGAGATTTCTTTCTTTAGCATGCCATGGTCAAAGTTGACCTAGTGTTTATGAAAGCATATTGCACGCTGCTTTTCAGCTATAACTATAGAGTTTAAATTAGTGATACTCATAAAAAGCCTGATGTTAGGGTGTGCGGAGCACTGACTTTCAGAGCACACACATGTATACTATTAAGGTCTCAGGAATGGAGCAATCACAGGACATTTGTCATTCATCTCTGATGCCATGTTAGAATGTTATTAATAGGAATTTGTCTTGCTTTCTTTCTGACTTTCATAGAGGCAAGAAATAAGACCCCTGGGGGAAAAACACTCTACCCTATCCTAGCGCCTTGAAATACTTGAACTCTAAAGTCAGTAAAGCACAACTCTATCTCTGAATATTGGAGCTTTAGCCATAGTGTTATCCTTGGCTTCAGCAACTTTCAGCAAATTGGGGACAAACCAGTATTTTTAAACATCAGATGACTGCAGTCTGATTAATAAAGAAAAAAAAAATCTTCCCTTCAGCTTAGTTATAACAGTCATCTTGAACTATATCTCCCTCCAACAGATCAGCCTTCTAATATTGGAGTACGTTCAGGATTGGCTGAAGGGATGCTATGACCTTTCTGCTAGAAAAAACAAGTCTCTTACAAAAAAGACAAACATCTATCTCTCAGAGGCTAGAAAAGTGACATTTTTAAAGGTGACGTGTGGTCTGAATGCATCCCTGCCTAGTCGGCAGCCCTCAGCTAAGCCGTAAGCGATGCTTCATTATCCCATTCAGTCCTGAACAGATCACAGCCTGTCCTCTGTAGTGGTAAACCTGTACCTTTTTCTGTCGCCATTAAGCCTCAACACAGGGATTCTTTGGACTGGTCTGTCTTATGCATTCCTCCAGCTGCCCAACAGCAGCCCTGCCCTGGCTTCATTCATTCTTATTCCTCTGTCTTTCTCTGGATATCTTTTGCAGATCAGGAGTTGAAGTCCCTGACTGATCTCAGCACTTACTGTAAATTCATTCTATTTTAATACCTAATATTCTCCTGAGGCATTTGCTTTCAAAGCAATTAGACATCTGTCAGCACCTTTGGTAGATTTCAAGCTTTCGTATCAGTATCCTAAGGTGGAAATAGCATTCCAGTTGAAAAATCATAGCTTGGTCTTAAGGTTGGAGTTTTTCAGTGAGTAAATCTTCTTTAAGCTGATGAATGCAGCTGCTGCCTTGACAATTTGTGAGTTTATTTCCTTCTGGATATCCCCACTGGCTTGCATGTTACTGCCAAAGAATGTCAATGGAGGCATTTTTGTATTCCTTTTGCCTTCTCAAGCAGTGTTTGAACTGGGAGTTACAAGGGCTCTCATTAGGTTTGCTTTTTGTAACTGTTCATTAAACCCCTCTTTTTTACAGTGCTGAACAATCCTTTGATCTTTGCATGTGGGTGGATTTCCAATTTACAATGGCTATATAGTCAGTTCAGTGGATTATGGTTAAACTACATGAATTTTGCATATGCATTTTTCTGATGGTATCACTGGCAATGCCTGGTGGAAGGAAAAAAACACTTCTTTGTTTGACACCAGCATCTCTATTCAACCACTTGTCGAAGTCCCCAGCTTCCTAGAGTAGGCAAGTTGCTTGTGGGTTTTCTCTCAGTACTTGCATAGTAGCTCAGGTGGCAGGCAGAGATCGACACACCTCTGAACCAGGTTCCAAAACCAGTCCTCCACATTCATAGATCACTTTACTCCATCATACATCAAAACATTTGTGTTTCTTGACAGTTACACCAACACTTGTAAAGGCTTTTCCAATTTTGACAGTATATTTGTTACTACCAGTGTTAGAACTCAATATTTGCCCAAAAAGTCCAGTGTCCAGTCAACCACATTTTAAATATGATCAGTGCAGTTACACTGTGCAGCACTGGAGCCTCCCAGCGTTCTGCACAGTGGAACTGTACCAGCTCTACAGAAGCTGGATCAAGTGCTGGGCTGTAATGCTACTTGTACCCCTGCAGCCCAGGGCACACACTGCCACAAGCGATATGCTCTCTCTGGCAGCTGTTGGCTGCCTGGAAATTCTTCTGTTTGCCAGAAGGCCACAACACCTTTCCTTACTCAAACTCCTCATGACCTGTGTCCAAGTCTGAGCATCCTGTATCAGAGGGCACAGAGTGAATCTAGCCCTGAAAACTGTTCTGTGGATATGCTCACTTGCTCTATAAGTATTTGGGAACAGAGAGACTGTAGCAATGCATTTAGCTGTCCAGAGTAGGAGGGAAGGTATTTATGGGAATTTGCTGTTCAGTTGGAGTTTGATTTTTATGCCTCTTTTAATGATGTCCTCTTTTCATAGTGCAGCATGAGTAACAATTCCCCCTTTGTATGTATTTTGTATCTATTCCTATTTCCTATTGAAATTCCTAGGAAAGAGACTATCCAAGTACAGAGTTGAAAATTTCGTCTTAAAATAAGCCAGATGTCCAACCTTCCTTTAGCTGCCAAGCCCAAAAGAGTTCAAGAAAGATGTTAAAATCTGTCTTCCTGGCTGTGAAAAACTAATTGCATAGCATAGGTGATGATCCCAGTCTCCCAGGAGAAGGAATAAAACTGCTTCGGGCAAAAACTCTGCTGTTATTTGTCTAAGGATTGGAGTTGGCAGTGTCTGTGGAAAAAGTTTCATTGCTTGCCCTCCTTGCTGGTTAACAAATGCAGAGACAGGAACACAGACAAAGGTAGGTGAGTGTTTGTATGTTGGTATCTGAAAACCTTGTTCACCTTATGAGAAAAATGCTTTTTTCTTTCTTTCTTTCTGCGCCCCCCCTCCCCCCTCCCCCCTCCGTTAAGAGCATTCATAAGCACAGGGAGTGCCTAAAAGCCAGAGACAGAGGTTTCAGACTCACTATGTTACAATCATGTGAAGGAACCCCATGGCCTGGATGAGTTATTTTATGCCTGAGTGGTAACAGCTATTCTGTTTGTAAAATGGATGTACAATTCACTCCCCTTGCAAAGGATTTTGTGAGGATTAAGATTAGTAAAGCACTCTGAAGACTGAAAGTGCCATTGAAATCCTGAGGATTAGAGGTTGCATATGACTAGTGAAGTGGAAGGGCCTAATAGTTGCATTTATCAGGATAAAAATTGTTAACTTTAAATCCAAATGTAATGGCCATGCCTGACTGGCCTCCAGACTGGTAGAAACCACTGAAGGCACACAGTGCTGGGGAAGAGCAGAGGGACACCAAAGACTAATGTAATACCTAGATCTCACTGCAGAAGCTCAAGTTATGAAGGGGGTTTAAATAAAGGACTTAAATGATTGCTTTTTGGAAGAGCTCACTGTAGGGCATACAAAGGAAGGGCTCATTCAGCATCATCCTAAATACCATAACCATGGTTGAGGTATTAATAGGCAGTGACCAAATTTTGATGTAAATTCAACCTTTGAAAATCTAAGTGCAAACAAATCTGTCGTAAACTAGTGTGTTGACCCTAAATTGAAATAAGAAGGATGTAAAGGGAAAAAAACCCAACAATTATTTATTAAAAAAAAAAAAAAAAAAAGACGTTCCGAAATATATGTACAATTTTAATATAGTACAACTGCTACCTTCAGAATACAATAATCAGGTCGTGGAGGGGGCTGCATAGCTGGAAACACAGAGGTAAGCTGCACACCAGGATGGCTTAATGGCAAAGTACAGAAGGGATCTGAGCCAGAGATTGTTCTGAATGGAGAAATTCAGTCCTAGAGAAAGGCACTAGGAATAAATAGGCTAACAGGAATAAAGAGCAGGTGAAATATAGGGGGAAAATTAAGAGAAAAGCAAATACAAATTCAGTAAGGACACCAAATACAAGAAACCTGTTTAATAAAGTCATTAATGTGAGTGACTAAAGAAGAAAATTAGATAAACAGTCTATGTTATTTTTGACAACAGGCTTCACTGATCCTACAAGTCCTCCTACCCAGAAATAAATTGTTCACATTGTGTAAACGTATTTCTGCACTGGGTTGTCTGAAGCAGGACTCCATCAGACCTATTTTACGTGGTCCTGTTCATCTGAGGCCATTTTTTCTCAGGCCTTTTAGTGATCCACACAGGAAGGAAAAGCTCCCTGTGCTCTACCCAGAACAAAGCTATACTTCTTGTATCAGACGGTCTTTGAGAAGCAGCGGGGGTTTCTTGTGATACTTACAGAACAAAATGACCACAGCTTTGCTCTGCTCTCCCCCATAGATGGGGGAGGTGGAGGCCTACATATATTCCATATGTTCTTTTGCCCCTAGGTCCTAGCCTTGCAGGCATCCACACTGCATAGACATCCTTCATACTTGGACTTCAGTCCAGCCCAATGGTGCTCATCTTTTGAGCTTCTTCAATGATTGGCATGCTGGTTTTAAGAAGTAACACTCTGAGGCGATAGTGTTTTTGAGGGAGAGAGCTCCATTGCACTGACTTTGTTCAGAAACAGCAGAGGACAGAAAACATGATCTTTTTGACATCATCCTAATTATATCTCCTGAGTTTTCCCCCACCTCCTCCTCTCCCCCATCGTTTGCTTGTGTGTGGCTTTAGCAGAAATAGGAATGTTACCAAAGTCCTGCAACCCATTGTTTCTTTATTTTAAATACAAGGTTCTTTTATTAACTCCAGCTGGTGCACCTCACTGTGCTCACTGTGTTTGCTTTATTAAAATTGAACAGCGTGCAAGTAGGACATTGTAAATCACAAGTGACTGGGCCAGAGGAAGAGGGAGGGAGGGGTAGGGACTCCAACTGTATGACAACAAAGAGAGCGTATAAACAGGCTGGGCCTCCTGGCTAACAGAAGCCAAAACTCGTGGAGTACAATTTGCAATTGCTCCCAGGAGGACAGACAAGTGCCAGACAGTTAGCAGGGATAGATGAGAGTGAATACTTGAATACCTGATGTGTTCTCTCGTATACTGGAACAGAGCTTCTCTAGAAGTCTGGGCATGCAGTAGGAGCTGCCTGCCTCTGCTGTAATCCTTGGTTTTATCTTATATCAGTGCCTGGCAGTGGTCATCTTGTCTGTGGAGGAAGCCTTGTTAGGCCATCCAAGTCTTGGAGAGGGCTTTTAAACCAAGACAACCAGTACTACTGGGTCCCTCATGGAGAGGGAGGTGGAAGCTGCTCGTCCATAATTAAGCAGTATACGTTTTCCAACTTTGCCTCTTTGTGGCTGGTGGAAGGAATTGCATCTCTGCCTGCTTGAATGTCATGGGCATCCACAGGGGCAGTCAGTGTAGATGGACTCAGAGCAAGTTCAGACAGAAAGACAACAGCTTCCTTCCCTGTGCCAGAACAGTTCCTCTGCTCATAGTACTCCCTGAAGCTGCAAAATCGTCATGCACAAATGCAACAGCTGTATGAAGGGTCCCTCGCTGACACAATGACCATGTTGTTGAGTCCATAGCACCATAATGAGCTGCCAGTATGCTGCACACTTCAGCTCTGGCAGTGATTTTTCTGGTGTATGTGTGTATGCGATTTGGAAGCCACTCTGCTTGGACCATATCTCACTGCCTTCTCTTCTCCAGTGCTCCTCAACCTGTGGGAAAGGCCTCCAGTCACGCGTGGTCCAGTGTATGCACAAAGTCACCGGGCGCCATGGCAATGAGTGCCCTGTCCTGTCCAAGCCAGCAGCCTACAGGCAGTGCCACCAAGAGGTCTGCAATGAGAAGATAAACGTCAACACAATTACCTCGCCCAGACTTGGTAAGTGAAGAGGTGTTGGGGGAAAGATGCCACCTGTGAAGGACCAGACAAAGCCCAGGGTCCCAGTGTGCCCAGCGTGATAAAAGTGGGGCTTCAGAGGGTTGCCCAGGGCCAGAAATTAGAAGAAGGCCCCCCCAGTCAGGCTCTAGACTGAAGGTCTAGTGTGGATAGGTCCTCTCTTATCCATTGATCCCTGCCTCAGGCTTTGCCTAAGCTGGAGTGCTCAGCAGTGGATAGACCTGAGAGACCAACGGGAGCACACAAATGGTGGGTGATTGACTGACTAATCACAGAGGTGGGGGAGCTGACAGGCATATCTTTCTCCATCACAAACACCTTCAACACCCTGCTTTTGCTACAGTGAGTGTAAAGTATGATAATTTATTCATCCATGCCCCAAGAAAAGTACATGACCTTGAAAAGTAGAGCATCACAGGGGTTTTTTTCCTTTTCATTTGCTGCCACAGGGATGTGGTTTGATGAATTGATTTGCCCAGTGAGGCAAGAGAGCATCCAGCCTCTTTCCGTGAACCCTCTGATTTTCTGCCACTGTCCTTCTCACCCCACCTGCATCTCCTGTGTACCTTGCTGAGATGAGAATATGGTGATAAGCCATCTGTCTCCCAAAACACCTTAACACTGTATGTAAGAAATGTCTCTAGTTAAGAATGCTTCTGTTAATACAAAATTGTGGGAATCCATGATTTTCCACGTCATATTTGCTCTGTTTATAAGGGGATAAAAGTATATTTTTCCAAACTTCAGCCCTGTGTGTTCAGCCACAGCTCCAAGAACCAAGCTGGTTTCTTTGCATTTCACACATCATCACCAGTAAGAAGAAGTTAACTGAGCCATCAGCTATACTGACACAGCCTCATCCGTGCCTCCCATTACTTTCAGTACAAGAGGCTGGGTTGTAAACAATGCTGCTAAGAGTTTCCCAGAAAGAACAGCCTTCACCCTCTCAGCAGAGCTAGTCTTGTAGGCTAAGAAGCCTCTAATACATGTGAAAAGGCAGAGCTGCTGAGTAATAGAGAACCATTTTCTAATAGCATTGTCCAGTATTAAATAACACTTAAACTAGGACTGGACTTGAAGCTTCTGAACTGAAATTTGTTTCCCAAAAGTTTAACAGATGTTTAAAAGAATATTGGAAATTTTATCCTTGCAAATGCAGTCATACTGAGAAGCTTCTAACCTCTTTTGTTTAAGAACATATGAGAGTACTTCCCAGATATTTTAGCACTAAGAGCATAGTGAAAGGAAAACATTTCATTTGAGAAGTAAGCCCTTGATACACTGATGAGACAAGAAATCCATCCTAATTCACATTTTAGGACAAAGCAATAAAAAACTCACGTGTTTAGAAGACTGAGGCGGCTCAAGTTCCTGCTGAAAGTAATCTGCAAGTAATTTGGGATGCTTTTGTTTCTCAACCGGGCTTGGAATCACCAGGGCCAGAAACAATGATATTTGATATTAGCAGAAAGATATATCATTGAGTGTTTTGCTCTTCCTGCTTATACACAATTCGCATTCGATTATCTTTAAACAAGATTTTCTGTTTTCTGAAATGGAAATCTCACCAAAAGAAATTATACAGAAAAAATTTCCAGTAGTCTACAAAACCCACGCTGCCTTATCCCCACTCCAGAATGTTTTTCATCCCAGGTAACATTTTCAGAAGTATCTAAGTGTGGAATTCACCTCACCTGACTTTTACATCTGTGTCCAGTGTCCCTCAGTAGAGACACATTTGGAGGGGGGTTTTTCTGTCCCTCAGGCACCTGACCCACATCACTTCCTCAACATGCTTTCTGTCTTACTTCACAACCTATGAGGGACCTTGGACCTCTAAAATATTACACTTCTAGCTTTGTTTGTGGCTCAGTGTCTTTCTATTATATAAAGTCTCTTATCTCAGATTTATAAGGTCTATCTCAGGTGTTCTTGCAAGATGTGTAATTTGTTCAGCTACATCATGTTTTCTATGCCTGGTTGGAACCATAGCTAGTGGGGAGTGCTGCAGATCTAACCCTCTCAAAAAGCCCCTCCACTGCTGGCAGACTCAGAAATAGCTCTACCCTCCCGCTGTTTAGGATGGTGACTTCCACTCAATTTTTTTCTCACAATAAGGTCTTTTTTTAAATTGGCTTCATGTTCCTTTTTTTTTCTGGGACAGTGCAACTTCATTTCGTCAGATTCTGTCAAACTTTTGCTTCTTGTCCAACTGAACAAAGCTTCAGTGAAACATCCCTACCAGTTTTGCTGCCATTGTTTTCTGGTGCTTGGCACTGAGACTCACAGCTAAATACAGGATAAGACCCTTTCCTGGTTTCATCCAGCAGAGATGAGGAACAAGGGACTCAAGATGCTGCTGGGTCAGCACCTTTTAATGTTCTTTAATCAGACCATTTTTTCCCAAGCTCAGAGGCCACAATATTTGTTTAGAAGATTTTCCAGTTATCACAGAATTTGTAAGAATGCTACATACAATTTATAAATCACGTACCGTAAAAAGCACTCACTATACGTGTGCATTTTTATCCAGTGTACAGTTTTGCTACCATTACTTTTTTATAAAAGCACATATGACCCTTTAATGATATTGTCAACAGATTCAGCAAGAGTGTCTTTCCCCCCTGTACAAACCTTTTTTAAGTCTGAGGGAGCTTCTGCTGTCCACCCCCCCCAATAGTTAATTGTTGTCCTACTGTTTTTACTACACTAAGAAGTATTATTTTTTACTTCCTATTAATTTATCTTTACATCCATCAAATTGGGTTTGATTTTGCTCCTCTGTAAAAATGTTTTCCACCGAGAGGATGATGGCCACTACTGAAAATGTGCCTTAGCAAAGCACTCCCCCTGGGAGCACACAGCTTCCCATCAACTGCTGTGCCGTGTTCATGGACTTAAATCTAGGCCAATGCTTTAGGCATTTTGTTCATCTAGGCCTATTTGTCACTGAGACAAAATAGGTACAATGTGAGGAGGCTTGCGCTCCCCAGTCATGTCCAGCTGCACCCTTGCAGTGAGCATTTCCAAGAGCCTGATATTTTGGTAGAAAGATCATCATCTGATCTCCATTGCTAACAGCAAGATCGGCCCTTTCTTCCCTCATATGCAGTGATTTTGATCACATCTGCAATGCTGTTCTCTGGCTAATCTGCTAGTTTCTCCTTTCTTTTCTTGTCCAAAGCTGCTCTCACGTACAAGTGCACAGGCGACCAGTGGACAGTGTACTGCAGGGTGATCCGGGAGAAGAATCTGTGCCAAGACATGCGGTGGTATCAGCGCTGTTGCCAGACTTGCAGAGACTTTTATGCAAACAAGATGCAGCAGAAGAGTTAATGAACCTGTGCTACTTCTTAGAGTATTACAGCTATTTGTATGTAAATCACGGACTAGTAGGTCTGAGTACTGGAACTTCATGAGTTGCTACAATGTGGTGGATTCCAAAGCATACCTAATAAGACTTGAAACTAATTCTACAGACTGGATACCAAAGTAATCCACTCATCCACCTTAAAAAAACAAACAGAAAGAGTCATCTCAAGGAGCCAATCATTTTATCGTATTTTGACATCCTTACATTTTTCATTAATACTTTTTACTTTAATATATTAAATCACCAGCCACTGGATGGCTTGCTACCATTAAAGAAAAGGACAAGAGTTGCAAAGTGATTACATTGACTAAGGCTATGGGTACCTCCATGAAGGAAGGCCTCTGGCAAAATAATTCAGCAAAGGTAGAGACATTACTTAATCTTTTAATCTTGGCTTTCATCTGATGTTTTCAATTCCCAACAGTTATCCCACTGTGGAGTAGGCTTGGAGGGACACGCATAAATGAAAGGCTTAATTTAAAGAGAGGATTTGCTGTAAAAGCTTATGAAAACTGATAGCAGAGGATGGACATCTCTGAAATTCCTGCAGAAAACTCAGTACAATTATATCCAACATTCCAAGTCATATTTTTTAGAGCAACTAATAGGGACTGCTCTTCTTTCTAATTTTAAAAAACAATCCTCTCTCCCTTTTCCCCAGAATAATATTGTTTCTTTTATGAAACTTAATTTTTCTCTGAGCTTAATGAAATGGAAGCTTACTAACAGCAGTAGATAGTTACTTTGAAGCAAGTACCATTTACATGAGATGGGAGAAGCCAGAAATCATTTCATCCAGTAGAGCTCACTGAGGGATTGCTTGGCCTAATCTCTCTCCAGTTTTTACAAGTCAATCAGATAATGAGACTGAATGTTTTTTTATTTTAAGAGGGCCATGAAACTGGATAGGGTTGGTACAGAAACAGGATTTGGAACAACCTTTGTGTGAAGGATGGAGTGGAGAGCAGAAGAGGTGTTTCCTATCTCTTGGCTCTTGTATACATCTGAGGTTATGTAGCCTTTTGAGTCAAAAGTAGTCAAGGATCCAAGACATTCAAAGTGTAATCTTGAGCTTGTTGAAGCCCTAAGGCTAAGACTTCCATTGCCTTCAGTAAGGGTTAGGATTTTGCTCACTGTATTTTAATGCTTCCTGTCTTACTTTTGTGGTGCTATCAGATTTGGTGCTATCACATTGGTGCTATCAGAGCACTTAGCAAGTGCTGCATATATGATACTCTCTTCCATGTCTCTGCACTTTAAACCAAACTCCTCTCTGAGATGTGAGACTTGAAACAGGAGCTCTACCCAGGGCAGAGTTTGTCCCCTCCGTTAGTCCTACAGATCAATGTCTCCCTATCATATCTTGCTCCAACATGTATCATTTCCCTTGCCAGGGTCCAAGGTCAGTTGTGCAGTGGTTAAATTACAGCCCACTCTTCATGACATGAACAGAGCCGTTTGGATGAATTACAGCTTTGTACTCGCTCTAGAACTGCGTGTTACTGTTTTATTCTTTGGAGATGAGTGCAGAACTAAGCCCAGCTACTACCCCCAGCCCCTGGGCCAGTCTGAATTGCAGCTCACACCTGTCCTCAAGTTGTCTTTGTTGCTGTTGTCTCATTTTTTTGAATGCAAGGAGGGATAAAGACTCTTAGTACCTAACAAATCTTTAAACCAACTTTTTTTCTTCCTTATTACAATCCTTTCAGTATCCAGGACCTCACTGGAATAACTCATTGGTTTTTTTATTAGGGGCTAAGTTTTACAAGCACAGGGAGCTAATGTTCATCAGCAGACTAATACTGTGTGGGCTTCACATTCTCATCTGTGCTTATTAGTGCAAATGAGCGTATGTGCACACAAGAGCTGGCCTGTATGCACAACGGCACATTTGCACACAATTTTTTCTCAAGTGCCTGTCTCAAACAGATCTGCTTTCCAATGCCTCAGATGATTTTCTCTATCAGGGAAATGATTCCAACTTGGTTTTTGTTATACTGGGTGTTCTTTTGGCATCTTAAAGTCAGGATCAGACCTCCTTCTGTTATCCCCACCCTGTAGCCCAAACGCTGATGTTGTGTAACTACTTAGCAAGGAATCAATGGAAAATGTTGCTGGCAGGGGCTACAGGGAAGATTCAGGCAATACTACAGTGATGTTCAGTTAGGCAAATTAATAGGTAGATGAACTGCTAATGAGAAAGTTCCAAGAGATCAGGCAGAGTCCAGAGGACCTGATTTATATTGGTAATTCACAGTGGTAGTTTCCCCCCTTGCCTGCTGTCATACCCTGCAGTAACGCATCTCTGCCTGTACAGCAGGGCTGTGAGCGTCCTTGCTGCCTCCCTACCACCACAGCCGCCTACAGCAGTTTGGTTGAGATAGGTCCCCTTACATCCTTCACTTGGTTTGGAGTTTGCCATTTTTCTTTTAATGGACAACATTAGCACGTGAAATGGCCTGGCCCAATGAACACCACCCCCTTGATGATCATTTTTCGCATTACCAACAGTCCTGTTGGGCTGTTGAAGAATTTGCCATCAGGCTTCTCTGTTATCTTGGAAGAATAGCATGTGCATTTATTATGAATGGGAATCAAAGGTGCTTTTAATTAGCAGGGGTCATTTTTCCTTCCAGTGCTGATCTGTCATCCTCTCTAGGCAAAAGGTGGGCTCCTAGAAAGATGCATAGGAGAGGAAGGATTTTAATTCTTATGTTTTTCACTAATAATTCACTACTGGCCCCTGTCCAGAACAGGATACTAGGCTAGTTAGACCTGTGGCCTGTCCCAGTATGCTAGGTCCTGGACTTCAAAGGCCGCTTGGGTCCAAGTTCTGGGTTCTACCTAAGGAAACATGAATTTACAAGGAATTCTTTCAAATGTCTGAGCACTGAAAAAAACCACCTCACTTGCTCCCACAGCCCACAGAATAGCGTGCATCAACCTTTTTTTTTTTAATAATCAGAAACCAACATTAATTAAAAACTGATGGCACAACACAGCTCCATTTTATTACATTCTCTTACTTCATATGGTGACAACCTTCCCATTTTATAATAGCCAGAAAAATAATAATAATAAAAAAGTTTAACTCTGTTCAATACTCCTGCACTTCTGTTTTGTATCATTTTATAGGAGCTTTACTATGAATTTACAGCTATGCTCTGCCCTCAGTTACTACATACTGGTGAAAAGCAAGCTGTTTGTTTCAGTGTATCTATGACAATACTTTTTTTAGTTGTTCGTAAGAGATTGACGCTCTTTTGATTACAGTGGTGGTATTTCCATATTGTAAACAATACTCTGTACTGTTACTAAAGTACTGTACATTTCTAGTTGCACAATTGTGTTATTGAGTGTAGATTCTCACTATCTCATGTATGGTGCTATTTTTTGTTGGTGGAAAAGAATCTTAGCAGTCGATTATTGCTTGATATTTTATTATAATACAGGGATATATTCTCCATGGCAATAATATCATTTAAGTTTTTCATTACAGAGTGAAATGTATATATTTTTCCATTAGCTAATTTGCATATGTACTGTATCCATGGTAATTTTCTTTTTGGTGCTGGTTATAAATAGAAAAGATAAAAACAGTCAAACTGAAATGGAACCAGTTGTAAATGAAAACAAAAAAAAAGAAGAGAGGATCATTCCATTTTGAAAAAATTGAGTATGTTGAATAATAAATTTATTTTTTCCATAACAACTTTAATAAGGTTTCTGAACTTGAAAAAAAACCAAAGCAAACCAAATAGCTAACATGAAAATTACAAGAAAGGAGTGAAGCTCTAAGTAGTACATTATGCATCTGTCTAATACTGGACTGAGACTAGGATTCGGTTAAGTATAGGCCATCTGTCTGATAGCTGTGGTAGGTGTAAAAGGTCATTTGTCAGTAAAATTCTGGCATCTCAGAGTTCCCAGTGTGCTAACAAATCAAGAAATTATGGGTCTTGTCCCGGTCACATTGCAAAATAAAGCACAGGGAATGTTAATATCTGATTAATGCCTTGCAAGGCCTGTGGTCAGTGACACAACAGTAGAAAATGCCTGTCTGGAAAAAGTGAGCCAGGCTCCGTTTGGGGTATCGCTGTGTATGCCTGAGCAGGCTGCGGGGAAGCTAAAGCATGGTGGGGGCGGGGGGACACGACATTTTGCAAGTGCTTTTGAGAAAGGTTGCTTTCAATGTATGTTGGAGCTGAGATAAGTGGCAGCTTGCTGTATGTTTAATGGTGGCTGCTCCACAGGCGCAACCTGATAATGAAGACTGCTGAGCATGTGGAAATTTATACTGGAGCAAAACTGTCCCATCCATTGGAAAGGTATCTACATAACCTAGCTGCACACTTCCCTGGTGTGAAATAAACAGAATTACTTCAGTGCCAAGTGTTTTGGATGTCTTTGTTGTAGGCACTAGCCAGAATCTTTGTACTATTTAACTCCCCCCTCAGCATGGTGAAGATGTTTTTTGCAGACAGCTGCACACAGATAAGCCTGTAGGATCCTCTTCCATCCTGTTGTACAAAGATGCCATCACCGGTATCCGTATTCCATACTTGATAAAAGGACACTTCTTGGAGCTAGGAGCAGCACCTTTCTAAAGCAGCCTTAAAAACAAAACGAAGTACGGCTGATGTGAGAGTCCACCTCCTAAAATGATTTCCAGGAATGGAGTTTATATTTATATTAAAAATAGAGCTCATTTACTGATCTCACGCTGGCTTCTTGGTGATGGCACAACACTGATAGGCTTCCTAGTCTTCAGAGGAGATACCAGCCCAGCTGCCATCATAGATATGACTGTTAACAGCAGCAAAATTGTAGAAACTCCATCCAAGTGTTGCTGTATATTAACACATCATCGTGTTTGTGTATTGCCTGGAGTCAACATATGATTGCAATTGTTGACCTGTTTAACAATAAAACATAGCTATAAGCCTTTGGAAGCCAAAAGGCTTTACATTAAGCTGGAATATGGCAATGGGTGGGAGGGGTGTAAGGAATGCTGTCATACATTTGGCTTGAAATTTTCCTGGTATGTGCCAATATCTCTTCTATAAATCCAGTAGGCTTATATACTTAGTTTGCCTATTTTGCATGTAGCAGTTTGCTGTTTTTCTCTTATTCCTAATCCCCACCTTCTAACCATGAAACCAAATGATTTGAAGCCGTTGTCCTTCCCTGTGATCTCAGTTGTCTTTTTATTTAAGACACCTCAGCCAAGATCATTAAAGGCAGGTGGGGTCAGATGGCTCTGGTGCTCTGACATAAAAGTACCAGGAAGAAAGTATAATCTCTCCCCAGCTGCTTGGAGCTCAGTTCTGCCTCCACCAACTCCACCTGTTTCCTTCAGTCTCTTGCAAGTCCTGCTATACACGGCAGCCTTAGCTGCCTCTTGGTCCCTTGCAGCAAGCTGGCAGGACCCTGCTTTCTCTGGAAGGACATTTCTTTCCAAAAATCTCAATATGGATCACCTTACCCTGGCATCAGCCCCAGGCATCACCCAGAGTACTGCTGTTGGAGGACTTTGCTCTGTTGGTAGACTGAAAACCACGTGTTCCTTTGTGCTTTCTCCAACTCTGCATGATCCATTGGGAAAGGTATGTTTTCTTCTTATTGAAGAGTGTTGGCACAAACACCAATATGCTGTGGAGTTTCAAGCAGAGAAGAACAGTGCCGGATGCAGTCATGTTCAATGCACTCACACTTCTGATGGTGTAAGAAAAGAAGCCCTGGTAGCCTCCTTGCTGGCAAGTTACTGGCTTCACTTGTTGTCCTGCTGCTGTACGAATATAGTGCACCCAGAAACAGGCAGGCTGTGGGAACTGCTCCTGAACTGCGTTTCTTCTTCAGGTACTTGGACCTGTGCTGAACATGTTTGATAATACTTCTCCATAACACTTGCACTTCAGCATCCTTCTGTTTATCTTGATTTGAAGGCAGGTCAGTAGGAAGACAGGAGTTCCTCAAATGCTGCTAATGCACAAAGACCAGTTGTCTTTTCTGTATGCATTTTTTTTGTCCTTTTATCATGTCTCTGGCTTCTCTTCACAGTCTTTAGAAATGGGCTGGTCTTCCTGGAGAGAGACTTTCCAACAGCATAACTGCCTTGGACAAGCAGGACTGAAGCATCTTCACTTTGGATGGGAAGAATTATCTGTTTATAAAAGGAGAGTTTAAATGAGAGAGTATATAAGCAGAGAGGGACCACAAACTCCCCTTAGCAGTAACTACCCAGAAGGTAATCGGAGAGTCTCCAAAGCTGACCTCCATGTGTCTTGCATCACCTCATCTCCTTTCATGCCACTTTCATGTGACAGACCCCACAAAGACTGCCTGGAGGCTGCACTGTACCACATTTATTATTTTGTCAGAGCTGCCGTGTCTGCCAAATAGTGGCCAGACACTCAGACAGACTTTCCCAATTAGCAGAGTCCTGCAGCTGATGTCTGGGGCTTGCATATGTGTTCCCTGTATGTTACCACAGCTAAGACGCTGGCTGGGTCCACATGCCCTGAGGTAGGTATCCACCTCGGCCGCTGGGCTGGAGAGGAGCAGCTGGGCTTTCTTGAAATTTGTGGTTTCCCTCGGCTCCTCTTGTTTGACTGTGAAAGGCTCCTGTTTTGGTGTTTCATCCTTTCATCCCTCTGTGGCTAGGGTGGAGCTGGAGCCTCCAGTGTGACTTGTCTGGGTCATGTCACAGGCCTTGGCATCCACCTCGAGAGAGAGCAACTCTGCATGCTCACCATGGTGGAACCTACAGGACATCGGCGTGTGGGGCCAGCTCCTGGCACAACTCAGTCTTCAGGTGAGCCCTTGCATCCTCAGTGTCTCCAGCCTCTCCCAAGCCTCAGGGGAGTAGCAGTCTCAGTGTAACTCCATAGATGCTTGCTTTGTCCTTCCTCCTCCATTTCCCACAGACACACTTTGTGGCCTTGCCCTCTCTGCATGATCATTGTCCTTTTCCCCTCCTGTTCTGCTTGCAGCTGCTTTGTCCCCCACAAACTTGCTTTGCACCCACCAGAAAATTCACCGCTTTTGCTGTCTAAATACCTTCCCTCATCTGCTCAAGTGCATTTAATCTCCTCCCTCAGCCCTCTGAAGAAAAATATTTTTCTCATTGTACTCCTGCAGTAGCCTTATGACTCCCCTCAGTGTTGCTTTCTGGATGGTTTTTATTCTGAGGCCTTTTATAATGATTCAATGTTCTTTGTGCAATGGCACTTTGAATCTACACCCAGACATGTGGATGCTGGAAGGGCATGCCCAATGAAATGGTCCTTCTCTCAAGAGCTTGCAGACCACAGGTGGTCCTGGGGAAAAAGCAGATTCCCAAAGCAGCTAGCTAGGGTTATTGGCAGCAGCAATCTGACAAGGCATGGAGATGAGCATAGGCCGCTTCTGAATCGAGTGGGTGAGCCTGTACTGCGGTTACTGCACTGGCAGGGGAGGGAAAGGGATATTCCCCACTGGTTTTCTATCCTCAGACACATTTTGTGTTATTGGAAGTAGCAAAGAGTAAAATTCACATCGCTTCAGAGATGCCCCTTACAGAAACTGGGCTGCAAGATCCAGCCCCAAGCCTGGATACTGCTCAAAATGTTGGCTGGCAGAGAGGGAAATGCTCATTTGTTCAGCAGGAGGAGAGTGCTGGTAGCATGCCAGTCTGTACAGCTGGCTCTGCTACCCCAAAAAACATCAGCTGTTGAAAGATCACTGACAGTTTCTGTAAGGTCACTGCATACTACAACATCATTGTGCAGCCATCCTGGAGACGGGCAGAGAAACTATTCAGACTGTTGATGAATCGGTGAAAAAGGGGTGTCCTCTAACAGGATCTTTAGGTTGCACAAAGATCAGTGCAGCCACGGCTTGGCCAGCAAAGCCAGACAAGCCATTCTTGGGGTTTTTTTTTTCATTTTCTTGGAAAAGACATTATTTGAACATTTTGCAGCTTCCATTTATTTCCCCAGCTCTGTATTTTTCCCCTTGATTTTGTCTCTAATGGCAAAAGACCCAACCAGACTGCAGCTTTGTTTGGCACCAAACTTTCCTCCTGAGATGATTGCACAAGAAGTCTTTTATCACTTTGGCAGCTCTGAGCCAGAGCTGCTTGTGGTGGAAGTTGCCGGGACTGTAACCCTGGGCTGTCGTGGGACAAGAGTCAAGCTTGGGCTGTCAGCAAGGCGAGTTGCAGCAGTTGGAGCCCCTGCCAGGACACGTCAGTACTTCTGACCGTGCTTCCCCCAGTGCTGCTCTCATTAAAGAAAAGGTATGAAATCCACATCTAGACTGAATTAGTCCTTTAAAAAAATTAAGTGTTGTTTAAAATATAAATCCTGTCCACAATCATGGTCTAATTCCTTAGGAAATCACTATAAATTGAACCTCCCCTGCTCCCCACTGCCTAGTAACAACATATCACATCTTTTTTTCTCACAGAGTTGATTCACCTTCTGTGCCACTTGCACTGTGTTGGCTTCAGCACCATCACCTCTGCTTTATGCCCAGGTTTGTGTCAAGGAAGGAGGGTCCTGCTGAACTACCAGACCGCTGGTGTCTTCAGCCGCTTTTGCTCATGGCTTCATCCCCTCATCGTTTCACCACAGTGGCCAACAACACCTTGAGGACAGGACTGTGACACTGAGACCAAGAAATGCTGTTAGTCACATTTCCCAGAGGGTAAGGAAGGTTCAAGCTGGGGGTTTTTTCCCAACCATGTTTTGCTGAAGAAACAATTTTAAAGGGGAAAAAGAAAAACCACATTATTGTGTAAGCAAGATCGAAAACAGCTTTCTGTGTGTTTGCAGGTATTTATGTGCCATTCTCTCTGCAATGTTATTAGCAACAACATTGCCTGTGTCTGGCAGACTATTAAGTACGGATGGTTTTGCAACAGCTGTGGGCACAGTACCTTCCTTTGCAAGCAGTGCCTTTTCCCTTGCTGTCCCCGTGGCTCAGTTTATTTGTATGCAAGGCAACTGTGAGGTTATCAAGGCTTTCCATCAGCTGTACAAACTCACAACAGAATCAGCTGTGTGTGTGTGTCTTTCTAAGAATTACAGCTTTTGGGTAATAGGCTCTTGGGCAGCTCCTATGAAAGATCTGGTCTTTCTTATGTATCTCTTCTAGAGGAACTGCTGCCTATGCTTATACTATAAACTGTGGAGTATCTGTAGCCATATGTATAAGAGAGAAAAAGCATATATGCTTGCTTGTTTTCCAGCCTCCCCGTAGAATGGTTCTAAAAGCAGAAGTATCTTTCACTGTGGAAAAAATTGACAAAAACATCCTCTTATTTGTCAAAATTTTCTCAGATGTTTTTCAGGGTATTGCTAAGACCTGCCAGTCTCCTCCCCTTTCCTCTCCTGCCTTACCCCAAATACTTCCATTTTAGACTAAAAAAAATCTTAAGTTTGGGATTTTTTTGACCAACGATGTCAGCCAAAACCCAGGGTCCTTTCTCTAATTTTTCCACTTAATTTTTAAACTATCTTCTGGCAAAACAGAAATATTGTTTTGATGGAAAATTTTCAACCAGCTCTGCTCATTAGCTTCTGCCAACAGTCATACAGGCAAAACAGTGCATCTTGCAAGAGAGGAGACTGTCCAAAGGGCCGAACGTGAGGCAGGCGATGACTAACGCTTCTCTCCCCAGCTCTGTGCCCCAGCCAGCATTGTGCTCTTTTGCAGGCCTCAGCCCTTAATGAGAGCCATCTTTCTAGAGATGTTTCCAGCCTAAATCTCTCTTGGCAAGTCAGCTCAGTAATTCAGGTACTTTGCCAGGTTAAAGGAAGATGTGGGTGGCACAGAAGGATCTCCTCTGACCGAAGGACCACAGGACTCAGAGGAGCCATGTTGTGCATCTCTTACCCTGTGTTGACTAATATTTGGATCGCTCCAGGCAAGTACCAGTTCACAGGGAAGGGTGGGGAGATGGGGCTAGTCCAGCTCACTTTAAAAGCAAGCTTCAGTGCGCTGTTGTTTCACGGACATGTTTAGATACACCAGCAACTGAGTCATGCACAGCCATGAGCAGTCTCCATGTAACCCTGAGGACCTCCAAGAACAAGATCCTAAAGTGGCTGATGGGCTGAAATGACACCAGCCACATCACTGCTATGTATCTATTCCCCATCTGTCCATGGGGAAGGCATTTTTCACACTAAATCTGGAGCGTGGATTCAAGGGGAGCCCAGCTCATCTCATTCCCTGGGTTCCTGTGATGAACTGGGAGACAAAGAAGGAAGATGTTCTTGCAGAGTGGGGCAGAAGCCAAATTTCAGTGTTTGGCCTCTGCAGCCAAAGGAGCATTGCCCACTGGCTACATGGGCAGTTTCGTCAGGGGTTAGCCATCCCTCAGCAGTCCCTAATACTTGCAAAGTGCTGTGAGATCTTTCACTGAAAGACCTTTTAGATGTGCAAAAATTTATAGCTCTTCTCTGACCATTGCTGATTTTAGAGGGTTAAGTTAGGAACAGGAAATACAGTGACTAAAGGAAAGCCATTAATATTAAATTCTACCCTTTGCCAGATAGTCTTGTGTTATCTTTACTCTTTCATGAAATATTTTCCAGTTTTCCTTGCAGGGCATTCTTCATAGGGGTAGCAACTGAGGAGCTTGGCACATGTCCACCTGCTTTTCTGTAGCAGTGCACATTTGTGCTCTGGGATTTGAAGAATTTCTTTTGCCTCTAGAATTGATATGCAAACAGTCAGCTGTACGGACATCAATCTGTCCAGTAGACATGCTGCATGGCCTAAGAAATAATACAGGTGGTCAGCACTATGCTGGTGACTCCTGAATTTCTGGACCAAACAGACTCATTTTGCTACGTCTAGAAGATGGGAGGTCCTGTATACACCCTCCAGTAACGTAATCTGCTGTGCTTGACTGATCACAAAACACCCACCAAGATTTCCCTAACAAAATTCTTGAGTTTTGCCAAGGAAAGCAAAGATTTGCAGGAAATGAGAGCCGTGACCTTGCCACCTCACAAATAGCTTGGAGATTTCAAGATGCTCATCTCAGCAGAGAGATGCTCGTGCCAGAACAAACGTAGAGCCCTGTGTGGTCAGCACACAGCTCTTCCAGCATCCCTTTCTTTACCTCCTCCAATAGGCATTAACTCTGTCATGAAAGAAGCAGAAATGGGCCAACTTAGTCTTCTCCTGCCTGTTTGCTGTGTTGCTGTATGTCACACTATGTATAGGTACTGCTATGTGAGCAGGTATGGAATGAGGGATGTTAAGACTGGGAGAGGTGAGTGTTGCTAGCTACATAACCGAGCTCATACCATTTCTCCCACTAGTGATTTCATCACAGCCAAAAGCTGTATGCTTGAGCTGCTGTGCACCCTGTGGGCAGTTAAAGCCTGGGGGAAAATAGGCAGTTAAAGACTAAGGGAAACATTTCAGAGAGAAAGAAATGGCACTCCAGAGAGCCCCATAACTCTGAGCAAGTTGTTCTCTAGGGCAATCACCACTTCTGTTAAAAAGAAGTCTTTTGTTTCCCATTGATACTTCTCAGGTTGCAAGGAGAGCCATACTTCTGCTCCTGAAGGCCCTAGCTGCAGACACAGCCTTGGAAGGGAAGCTTGCTCTCACGGCTACGGCAAAGGAATGGGAAGCACGAGATCTGGCATGAAGTCCTGCTCCCATTGAAGCCAGTGGGATGTTTGCCATTGGCTTCAGGGGAAGCCAAAATTTCAGTCTGCAGCCAGATTTGCTGGTGTGTAGAGCTATGCTGAGAGCAGAACCAGAAAGGGTTCTTGGTTTCCTGATAAAGCTGTTACTGCCTCAGCTCCTCTGCTGCAAATAGCTGGTTTCACACCTCACGTTGCCCCCTGCTTGCTTTCATGTTTTCAAATCTTATTCTTAGGCCAGAAACTCTTTGAGGAAGAGACTGGCTGCATGGTTTATGCCTGTCGTGTTGTCCCATAACCGGAGCTCCTGGACGTCCCCACCAGCAAAAATTGTCCCTTCCATTGTGGATTATGGACAGTGCAAGAAAATGGCATAAAGCAATAGCACAGGGCTGGGATAGGTGGCTTAAATGAAGTAAAACATAAAGGATTTGCTCCAAGTAAATAACTGCCTTTTGCTTCAGGCAGTGGCTTGAATCAGCTCTAGAATTAACTCTGAGTGGTTCAAGGGAGTCTGAAGGGATTGTAAAGGTGGTCCAGGGATGGGCTTCCCTGCTTCATACCTTCACACCAACATGAACTGTTGGGAATCTTGATATTGTAAGCCGCCCTTTTTCTCTTGTCTCCTCTCTTTCAAGGTTAGGTGGAAGCCAAATTGCGTTAGTGACGAGCCATGGTATAAGTACTCATAAACCTGATAATAAACCTTTCCCAAATTATTATTGTTCCCCCTGCTAATAAGCCAACTCAAAGGTCGCCATGCTGCTGTAGTGACGTAAGTGTTTAGTGCATTATATAGTGCATTAGGGCATTATTAGGCATATAGGGCATTACACACCCTTGTGCCAGCTCTTGCAACCCACACAGCATCCACGTTTGGGCAGGATTAGTGCCCTTCTCCAAAAAACAGGTGAAGGAAGCGATCTCAGAGTAGATTGAGATTGTTGTGTTATAACAAGCAGCCCCATTTTGGCCTATACAGGTCCCGTTGTTTTTATTTGAATGGACACATGGTGGAGCCTCTGTATGCCAAGAAAAAGAAACATTGCAAATAATTCTCGCTCTTTATTTATATTTCTCCCTGATCAGGACGTCTCTTTCTATTCATCGTGTGGGTTTGGTCTCTACTGCCCCTTTCTGGGAACATCTGTAAACGCATCACATCTATAAAAAAAGGCATGAAGAGTACCTGGTGAGAGCAGCTTTCTGGTGAGTGGAAAACCATTGTGAAATATTTTTTTCCCACAAGCAAGGAGTTTGTAAGTGTTGACACTTAAAGTCGAGGTAATGTTGATCATATAGAGATCCATAGCTAATAGTTTTACTATGATTTTCTCCAGCAAGTTGAAGCAAAGCTTCAGCAAAGCTGAACCCAGAAGTTCAGCACCATGCAGGAGTGCACACCAGTGTTACCTCTTTAGGCACAAAGATTTTTACAGGCAAAAATACTCTTTCTTCTAGTAATAAATGGGGAAGAATGGGGAGGAAAGCAAAGAAAAAACCCAAATGATGCAGTATTCTCTCCTGATGGCTTAGCCTAGTTCTGCAGCACCATTTCCCATCTATCTTTCACATCATTCTGAGATTGTTCCCCAAGAGTATCTTATCAGTAGATCCTTTCTCAACTTAGTGACTGCCTCTGACCCAACTTTTTATTTTCTGGTTCAGTGACTGGCACCATGTTTGCATGAACTCTAAACTATCAACTTGTTGCTCTTCTATTCTCTTTGCTAATATGTTCCCCACCAGCTTTCATGTTTCCTAGGGCAAGCACAATCAATCAAAATGAATTAGAATAAACACAGAGAATTAGTGCTCATTCTTTCTTAACAACATGCCTGTAATTTTTTTCTCTGTTAGCAAATTCAGTCCAGCTACTTTTACTCATGTTAATTCACTGTAGCTGCTATCCACAGGCTCTGGGTTACACATAACGATGAGATGAGGGGACAGTGCTTTGCTTTTAGCCAGACCTCAGCATTTGTGTGTTTTGAATTTTAAGGAAGGGGGGGGGGGGTGGTATCTGATCCACTGCTGCCTGGTTCTCTGTAGTATTCATTCTGTTGCTGGTAAAGTCCCACCTGCGAGCACAAAAGAAAGATGACACTTTACCTTTCATCTGCTCATTTGTCACTTTAATTCTCCTAATAGTTCATCTTCCTCCTTCTTTTTTTTTCCTCTTGTATTTGTTCTGATTTTAGCACTCCAAGAGGCAGCACAGGGTCCTGGCATGGCTTCCCCAGGATCCTGGCAGATCTAAAGGCCAAGCATCATGGCCAACATTCTCCCATGTACCCACATGCCATGTTGACAGTCTTCTCATGGGCATGACCCCAGAGCCAACTTCTCATGGAGGAGACCATGGTGACACTCCCTTCTTGCATCCAGGCCTTGGACCTACAAAGTCTTTCCTGCATGGTTGATGTCTACATGGTGAGACTGGACTGTGGGCCCGTGAGCCCGGCCCCCACCTCCACAGCTCCCCAGGCTGCCTGCCCACCAGCTGTGCGGGCATGCAAAGGGCGAGGGCTCCTGCAGCCATGAAGGGTCAGCTCTGTCCTCGAGCCCTTCATCCTCGTCTCCTGGCTGCCTGGGCACTGTGCCTGGGCTGGAGATTGACTGCAGGAGAGCCCTTAGCTCACAGCTCAGCTCTGTACAGAGGGCTGCTCGCCTGTGCAGAGTGAGGTGTATGCAGGCATCGCTGCAGGATGGGGCCTTTCTCTTATACATGAGATGTGAGCTGTGCTTGCAGCTGGCAACTGCTTTGTCTTTGACCCATTCCCTGGGACTGTTTCTTGAAGAGAAAGATCAGCATTTGGCCTTTGGCTTTTAGGAGACTTTCCTAGCCCTAGCCTCAAAACAAGTGGAAACACTGCCCTCCCCCTTTGGACCAGTACCCTATGCCAGAACAAGGGCTATGAGTGGGATTTTTCTGCTTATGAAGCTTTTGGTGTGTCTTTTTTTTCTCCTATCATCTGAGAACATCCCTGGCACTATGATAAAAGCCCCCACTGACAACTGGCACCCTGCTCCTCATGGGAAACGTGGTCCAGAAGGAAGGTGAAGGCTTCCCCAGAAGCACATACCCATTCCATGGCTCCAATTAGAGAAGATTTGTCTGTGTTTATTGCTAACAATGTTCTTCCTTGCATTCAGCTCAGCTGGGAGCCCGATTAGTGACTTCCCAGTAGCCTTGGAGCCCAAGACCCATGTTTCTTTAATTTTGTCCAATCTGTTGGATACTTAGGGAAACGGCTAAGAATATTGTAAAGCAGCTTCTGGCAGCGAAGAGTCCCAGCAAAGGATTGCATAGACTCCTCGTAATTATTCTCAGCCTGTCCATCTAAGGCCTGCCTGCACAGGGAGCTGCAACATTAACCAGCAGGGACACAGCCCATATAGTAAAAGACATTGTTCTGCTCTTCCTTTTCCTTACAAGAAACTGATTTGGTTAGCTGTGCTTTGTTTGGTACCTGGTGGTCATGCTGCTAATGTTTGTGCCACTTTGTTACTGTACAGTTTGCAACTGCAGCTTTTCTAAGTCTTTATTGACAGCCAGACACATCTTTCATTGCTTAATGCATGCTCACCCCAGCTTTCCAGAAAGCTGGGATCTGCATTGTGCTGACATACTAACATGTTGTGCAGCCGTGGGTAAATCAGTTTACTTCCCTGTAGCTCAGGGAACCACTGTGCAATAGCAGAGGTACCACTATAGCATTGCTTGGCTGCAGCTTTGTGAAGCACTTTGAGCTCCTTGGAAGAACAAGGGTAAGCACAAACCTGTCCTGTTACTCTGTGGTTAAAGGTTGCCTGAGATTATGGTTTGAAGTGAATAGAAAGCAACAGCCAACAGAGCAGCTCATATGTGCTTAATGGTGGTCAGTCTGTGGTTTTGGGCATTTTCAGGGGCTACTTCACAGCCCAATTACTGGAAGGGCAGAGCCAGCTTGGGGCTGGGACCCCTCTGTTGGGCTGTGTGCAGGACAGAGGAGTTCTATCAGGGCCATGCTTAGCCTTAGTTTTTGCTGTAACAATTACAAGTGATAAAATGTCAGTTTTCCCAACTTTCCTCCCCACAAGCTGGTTTAAAGGGAATGAAGGCAGATCCTGCTATAGCTTAGTACATTACTAGCCAACTCAAATGACTCCCCACTGTCTTTTCATCTACATGAGACTCCTAATGCCCTAAGTCTTTGCATGTCCTGGCACATAGCCCAACTGAAGCATGAGCTCCAACAGAAGTTTTAAATTTAAAGCTGTTCTTTTGGCTTCGGAAGTTTGCAGATTGAAGCTGAGAGATGCAATTCAGCTGTTTACTTGCAGATCTGCAACAGCCCTGCTGTGCTTTTGCACTCGCCTTGGTCAAGCAGTTGTGTTAACAGCACTTTCCAATTAAAGTAGCAGCCTCAGCTACAGAAAATGCTTTTCCTAACTGGGCATTTATCTGATTTTTTTTTTTTTTTAATTACTGATGGAGCACAGGGCTGTTTTGTTTCCCAACCCTTATTATAATTAATCCATCATAATTTCTGGTGACTGGGCTGGCTTTTGCTGGATTTTTTATTTCTTGCCATTTTTAGCATCAGCTTGGGCCAATAACACTCAGACGCCACATTACTCACACAATGGGGAGCACTGATGTGAGCAATCAGACAAATATCAGGTGCACAAGCAACTCCTGAAGTTCTGCTCACCCAGAGCAGGAAAAAAGACACCCTGTTCCAGGAATAGCCCTGCCAGAAAAACCCAGAGCCTTACTATGTAAATTGTGGCCACTTCCCTGACTGAAATGTTCCTACTCTGAAAACTTGGCTTTTAAGACCTTCACAGCCAAGATCAAGGCATTTTCCCATTACCTGAACATTCAGAGTCTCCAAGAGAATAAATGGTATCAGATGAACCCTGCATCTTTCTTCACAGTGCAGTCAGATGAGAGCATCTTTTTTTCATTTCACCTCACTGAAAGGGACATGCTAGGCTCCATCCTGCCTGTAGTGCAACAAGCTCAGCAAGGCTTGTCCGATGGGATGCAGTGGGATCTGAACTGAGACCTGGGATTTTCACTCCAGACGTATTTGCCATTGCAGACAATGCTGTAACTGTCTGCTGGTTTAATGTGCTTTGTAACATGAGTGCAGAACTGCTTAGGCTGGGACTGCAGGAACTTGAGAAGGACCAGATGCAATGACGAAAGCAGAGGTTTCAGTGCTGACATCCTGTCCCATGAGGCCATAAAGCCCCTCTCTCCTACGACGTGCTTTTCCCATATTTTGATCAGCTGTAGCTGTCACTCTGGGCTTGTGCCCAGCACAGCGACCCTCAAATCTTGGAGCACCTCAGTTCTGCAAGACCCTTGCAAGGATGCTAAAACCACAGATTGACAAGAAAGCAAAGCCTCCTGCTGCCCCCACGTGTTACTTGCTCATTATTGTTGCCACACACCAGTAAAGAGGTGGGAACCCTATTGGCAAGCATGAAGGAGAGCCAGGCTAAGCACAGTACAGCCTCTCAGCTACTGAGGTCAAAGATCTTGCTTTGGAAGATTCTTCTGTTTCTTCTGTTCCTCCCGCAAGCTCAGGGCCTTCCCTGGGGCACCTTATATTCAAAAAACTGAAAAGTTAGATTGGACATGTTTGGAAGTGAGACGAGCTGGAGACAGCATGGAGGAATGTGATACACAGCAAAGCACAGAGATGTCATCATCCCATTCTGAAAGGATGCATGTGCAACACTGAGACTGCCACGCAATGCTGAATGATATCAGATATCAGCACACCGCGTTCAGGCTTGTTGGCTCAGACCACGAGGAGCGCAGAGCGAGAGACAGCTCTTGGCAGGCTGAGCTCACATGATAAGGTCATTGAAAAGACAATTGATGCTTTCATCAACCTGCCTTTCCCCAGTATCAGCAACAGTTTGAGCAAGGACTCACTTTGTGCTCCTGTAATATACAGTGCTCCGCATGGTGCCAAGGACAAAATCTTCCTCGCAAATTCATTGAAGCTGTGTTTTTCCAACCAGTATCTCAGCCCCCCACTCCCATCCTTCTTGGCCCTGTCAGGTTCCAGTTTTGAACCATTAAATGGCACCTCTTGGAAGAGTTACATTCCTTCTGGATCAGTGGCACCTCTCAAGCAGAAGGGAGAACAGGCTGTAGCTACTGGCTATCTATCTGCTGCTTCCCAACAGTCGTAATTTACCTTTTGGACATCCATTAGGGATCTCATGGTTTTGTCCTTCTCTGTTGAGCAGTACTTGTCAGGGCTGCACAGGCTAATTATTCTGGAGAGCATCAGTCCCAGAAGCTGCCTGAAGCCTGGGGTGATAGGTTGGTAGCAGCAGCCAAACTCTCACTGGCCCAAATGGAGCCAGTTTGTGGCTCAGGGGGGTCATGTAGACCAGTGGTTCTGACCATCACTAACACAGCTTCTTGGAAAGGTAGGCTTGGCTGTTTGCCGTCCTTTCACCGAGAGCCTTTTTGGCCCTGGCACCATTAACAGGTGGGCCAAGGAGCAATGCCTCAGCTAAAGATTGTCCACAGACTACCCTGGACACTGCCTAGAGCTCTCTGAGAACATCTGAAGGGAACAACACGCGCTGGCAGGGCTCACGTGCTCCGGCAATTGAGGATTGCAAACACATGCTTCAGCTATGCAAGAAATCTTTGACTTGTTCTGAATGCGATGCTGCCTGGGTTTCTTCCCAGGAACATTCCTGTTCTTCACAATTTACCAGTTGCAGGAAGGGAGAAGCGGGGGGGAGGGATTTCAAGAGTAAGGGAGAGGAAAGGGAACAAATCTTACAGTGCTTTCCCTAGCCAAATTCCTCCAGAAGGACAGGGTGTGGAGTATGGACTCCGGAATTTGGCACAATCCCAAGAAAATATGAACTACAAAATTAAAACCACTTTTAATTAGTCATTTGCTTTTATGTAAAGAATAAGTCTCTGTTTTTCTGAAGTAATTCAGTGTCTGCTCTCACATAAACCAGGCAGCCCCTGCCAAATGGTGCTGCGTGATAGAAAGCAAGCACAGAACTAGGTCTCTGAGCAAAGACACGTTATCTCCTCCAGGAGACGGCAGTGCTGTTTAGATCTGCATTCTGGTTCCCAAGATAAAAGTCTTATTCCTATTATACGTGAGAGAGTTGCAAATGTAGTCGTCGTAGGTGGGAGTAATTTGATGTCTGAGCTGGAGATGAATGATGAAGCTGGGTCTTTATTATAACACCCGCTATGTTACAAACAGGAGAAAAAGCTTGTGAGGGTGGAGGCAAGAGCTGTGCTTCTGCCCCGGAAGAAGTCAGAGGTACAGGCTACCCAGCACCTCACACCCTGACTCAGAGGGATGACAAATCCCTCTTCTCATTGCTGGCAACAGCAGGCTCCTACCTGGGGAGGGGGACAGGCCACAGTGTCTGCCACATGCTGCGGCCATTTGGAGGGATGGGCTGGGTGGGGGCTGCTGGGTTGGGTGTCACATTGCTGCTGGGTGTACCCTTGAATAAGGAAGGGGTAGGCTGTATGCAGGTTGGGTCACCCCTGAGCCAGGGATGCCCCTGCAGATAAGGTGTGAAGCTGGCTGTCAGCCAGGTCATAGGGCTGCTCCTGCGCAGCAGCACAGACACAGGCTTTGTGCTTCTTTCCAGATGCGACCACATACATAAACCATCAGCTTGTTCCTGAGAGTGTCAAGTTTCAGCCCGAGACCCTTCCAGGGCAGTCAATGACAGGAGTAGCGCTCCTATGTGGAGTTGCCCATGGCTAAGCTTGGAACCTGCTGAGGTAGACAAGCTCTTCCAACAGGAGAAACCATTAAAAGAGGCAAGGTGTAACCCGATGCTACAAACGTGCACTCAAGATTAACCTCCATAGCTCAATTAACTATACTAAATATATACCTATAATTAATTTAATTTAACTGAGGTTTTCTTCCCCACGTTGTGTGCCTGCTGCATCAACCTCTTAAACTTACTGCTGTGTATATAATTCAGTCAAATGTACATACAGTATCCACATAAGCCTAGTCACTCCGGACACCAGGGAGAGTATTACTTTGTTGCATTTGGCTCATACTTCTGCCTTAGCACAGGGGACAACTTCACTGAAATTGGTTATGCTACATTAGTCCAAAACTAGAGCAAAGCCCAGCATTTATAAATTATTTGCAATAGAGGCATCACAATTTCTATAATGCCATGTCCTGAACGCCGGTGTGGTTTGCTACAGCTGCCTTCCAAGTCTCCCACTAGGAAACAATGAAATAAAGATAGAAAGGAATACTCATCTTTTTCCTTTTTTTTTTTTTTTTTAATAATTCAGCAATATCAGAACTATCAGCAGATTCCTGCTGCCTCACAGTGCTGTACAGGAGCCTTCCCCTGTATATGCTAAACAGGAGTAATTGGTTGATATTAAGAGGCAGATGCTCAAAAAGTATTTCTTTAACTTGTGCTGTACATAGTGTCAGGATGGTAGTTCGCTACTTGTGAGGCTCCCCTCCTTCTTCTTTTATTGGCTGTATATTCTACTTTTTTATTGTTAATAGCCCAGATGGCAAAGGAAACGGGTGAATTATTTCACTCTGTCTTGCTTTTATTAATCCCAAATTATGGATCAAGTCACAATTAATGATGGCCCTGGTGATTTATTAATTGCAATTTTTACTCCGACTAGTCCTGAACAGTTGGAAGCCATCAGATGCCAGCCTGAGCAGCTGTAGCCTGAGCATCAGTTAGCACCGATGAGCAACGTGTGCATGGATGTGTGAAATGGCCCATCTCTGGGCAGGCGACTTCTTAATTGAATACCAGTGCAAGAGAGACTGGAGCTGCTTTCTGCGATTTGCACGTTAAGTTATTAGTTTCCCAAGGGTGGAAAGTAGACTATCGCTGAGTGATCAGAAATCCAAATAATAGATTTTACTGCAGAGCTTAGAAGGCTGCTTAAAGAGAAGCAACGAGAGACACAAGGAATACGTGTCTGACACTTGCGACACTTCTGAAGTGAGCCTGAAAAAAGAGGGGCAAAACCAAACTGATGAAGAGAACAGCAATTCCGGATCTGAGCAAGAGCATAGAGGAATCTCAGGGACAAAAGAGGAGAGCCCTATTCTAGATTATGCTCTCTTTGGAAAGCCCCAGCCAAGACCTTAATTAAAGCTTTGATTCTTTATCATGAAGTGATTAACTCTGATGTTCCCTGGGAAGGAGCTTGCATCGATGTGAATGCTGGCTGGTGCCCCGCGTCATGGGCACATCTACGTTGGATTAAGCGAACATTGAGCAGACTTTCTCAGTTCTGTTGCCCTCCACATTGACATAAGTCAGAGGTAGGAGGATTTCTTCCTGAAATGCAGGGGACATATGACCCTTATGTTGGTCGAATGCGTATAATGACTGAACCATTCAGCTCTAAGACAGACTTCACTTGTTTGTGACTTTGCAGCTCTCACAATCCATCTGCTAACAACAAAATTTTTCCAATTATTTGGAATGATGACATCATCCATGCAATTGGCCCAGAGCCAACATCAGCACTCCTACAAAACAGACAGTTATTTCTTGTTAAGCATCATCATATTCTTCATACTGGCCACAGTTTGCATCAGTTGAGCTTCAGCATGGCAAGGCCGCTGGGAAGCAGTAACATTGGCAGCAACAAAGCCACTGAGCAGACGCATCCCTCAGTTCACTTGGCTGAGGGTCTGAAATGATGTATCTGTGGATTGCTCACATGCCACCTCATCTCTCTACTTTGGTTTGAACAAACCTGGCTTACACAAAATGTGGTGGGGAGCAGTCGAGCTCAGAGAACCAGGAAGGATAAGCTATTCTGAGGTGCAGAGTTGAGCTCTTCTGCTGCGAAGTGAAATGGCTCAGGAAAGGCCAGGGAGTCAGCAAAAGCTGCTGGGAAATGACACAAGGCTGAATTTCAACTATTGCAAATGGAAAGATCAGCAGAGGATGCTCACACTGAAAAAGCCTGGAAAAAGCAGATAGGTATCTAAAACATTTTGAAAGGCCTCCAGTCCTGGTGCTTTTTTCAGTGTAATAAATCCTTGCTGGATTAATTACCTAATAGTGAAATTATCTCACTCTGCTAGAGGCAGATTTCTTGCTGAAGTGAGAACAATTATAATATTTTAAGGTAAAATATGATAGTTTGAAGGTCCCAGAGGGCAGAAGGGGCAGGGCTGCACTCAGCGAATGGTCACTAATTCCCTGTCATTTCCCTACTCAGGCCTGGTAAAACATATCGCATCTGCCATTTGAATTTTAGGCCAAGATAAAAGGAGTCTTGTAATGCCCTATAACTCAAGAACGCTACATATTTAAAGCAGTAAATTCTCACAGGGACTGTGATCCTTTTGCAGCATAGATTTATTGCAGACTGCTGTGAGGGAGAGCAGAGTCATTTCATAGGACCACAACAGCAGCAGGTACCTGGGGTCCTGCTGCTACAGGCAAACAGTGCTGCCGCAGTGCTGGGGTGTTTTATGTTCGTGTAATGTCTGTAGGTCTAGGAACCACCAGAAAATGGACTGGGAGCTTCTCTGTGTCCTGCCTGAAGTGAATTTGCCGAGATCCATCCAGGTCCTATTTAGGCACCACTAGAGTTGTATGTCAGGTTCCTGGAAGTAAGAAAGGTGAAGGACCTTTCCATGATCCACTGCAGAGTCTTCCACAGACAGTTAGAAAAAAAAAAATCCTGAGCTGTTTGAATTTCCCATAAAAGGCAGGAAGCAACTTGGCAGTTCAAGTGCCTATGAAGGCAAAAAAAAGAACTGAAATGGGCCTTTTTTCTGTCCTTTCCACTTGATAATGAAGGCCTGAAAGGCACTAAATTGGTGGGTTTTGTTCTAAGGCTTTAATTCTTTCTCCATTAGCACTGCTGGAAGACTTTCTGGACAGACAGAAAAGAGGTCAGTATGCATCAGAGACAGTAGAGAAACCTGCAGATTTGTCTGTGCAGGGATGTTTAAATCTCGGTAATAGATTACCCATTACATTGTGCATGGTACTCTGGACGCTGCATACATTTCTTCCAGGACAGGACTGCAAGCAAATGTCCAGCTCAGCCTGTACAAATGCACAAATGAGCTTGAATTATTTGCAATCAGTTGACGCCAGTTGAGTACTTCTGTGCTTCCATGTTTATGATTTGTGTAGACAAATCCGAGAAGGGAAGTGATTTTGAATCCAACTATTAAAAGCTTTTTTGCTTGATATTCTTAACAGCTGTTTCATCCCAACAGTTGGGAGAAAAACAGAAAAACACCTTCTCACAAGGATTCTGTAAGGATCTTTCAGCTGGAGGATGAAGCAATTTCCCATCTACATTTCCTGGTGTCTTTCCATGAGATCAATGAATAATTCTTCCTGATATTTTAAAAGTTAGAAAAATAAGAAGCAGTAAATGACACTTAAGGAGAAGTAAGCCAACCCAGACTTAGCTCTGCCAGCAAAGTCTGGTTGTTTCCCCCGCATTTCCAGATCACCTTAGCAGTTGTATTTTCCAGGTTTGAGCAGGTTACCCTGAGTAACCTGTATTTGTTTGACAAAGCCTGATTACTACTTGTAACTTTTGAACCCCAGTTGTCACAGAGAGATTACAGGTGTCTCAGCGAAGGCATTTTGGCACGTCTCATCTAGTCCCCACGCTTGTAGAGCCCTCTCCAGCACACTAAATCCATCGTCTGTTGGGTCAGAAGAGTACATAAGCTGGCTGAGCCCCAAAATCATCTGCTCATGAGACAAGCTGGCCCAGAGATGGAGAGAAGGAAATCCTAATACCTGCTCGGATGATGGCTCGCTGCTCAGAGGAGCTGGGCTCAGCCGCAGTCCTGCCTGGCTACTCTCCCACCGCCCTTCCAGCCCTCCTGAAATCACTCAGCCCCACAAAGCTGTGTGGGCAAGCAAGAGCGGTGAGGAAGCAATGGCTGTTCCTTAAAAAAAGTAACATTGAGGCTTGGGGAGCCTTCCTTCCTGTCCAGTGTGTGACATTTGTCAGCTGATGTTGCATCTAACTTAGTGGTAGCAGGAGCTGGAGAGGAAATACTCTCCCCTCTTGCCTAACCTGCCTCCAGCACCCAGACTGCATGAGAGAAGGCAAAGGGATAGTCAGCAACTGCACTCAGCTTTAATTTAATTTAAAAGTAGGTTTGTCCATCTCCTTTAGGGTAAAGAGCATCCAGCAGCCCTTCACGCTTCTGAGCAAAGCCGCAAGGCTGTCCCTTGCAAGTGATCTTCATGCTCGCCCTTGGGGTGAGTGGTGCCTGGTTAATTCCTGCAACCAGCTATGAGGAAATATTTCTCCTTTCCTCCCCCCCGCCCCAGCCCAGAAAAGCTTTGCATGTGGAACTTGTTAAAGATTTGTCCTGAGCTTGTTTTTTAAACATAAGCCACGAGTCAGGATGGGCCAAGGAAAACATACCAGTGCAGAATACACCTCATCAGACCCACCAACCGCTCTGCCAGCACCGGCTTCGCCGCAGCTGCGGCCAAACGTGAGCCGTGAGCCCGCGGGGCGGCGTGGCTGGAAGGGAATGGCGTCCACACGCCCTCGCCAGCCTCGCCGAGCAAGGGAGGGCAGTCCAAGGCCTGGACTGACCACGCCACCCTCCCAGCAGGGCCCCGCTGTTCCCAAAATTAGGGCAAGTTTGCTGTAGATGGGGTATAAGTGTGCGTATGATCAATCTATTGACCGTGTAATAACTGAAAGTCTATTATAACTGTGTGCATAGTCAGTACAATGTATATTATCACAACGATACCGTACGTAGGGCTGTACAGATGTATATTCTCTCCCCGCCCTTGCGAGTGCCTCGGGCACGGGTCTCGCCCGGACTGGGGCGAGGGGCGCGGGCCCTTTAAGTGGGGACCGCCCTCCCGACCAACAGGTTCCAGCGCTGACCGCTCAACCAAGCTCGCTGCGCCGCCCTTGCCCGCCGCCCATTGGCCGGGCGGCGCTGAGGGTCCCGCCTTCCGGCGCTGCTAGCCAATGGGACGAGAGCTGGGCGAGAGTCGGGGCTAAGTTGGTGCGAGTGGCCGATGGCCGGCGAGCGGCGGGTCAGTGCCGGGGGCTCGGGAGAGGGCCCGGCCGCCCCTCGGGGAGCGGGGGCTGCGGGGAGAGGGGC
>NW_010972775.1:19799440-19902067 GCF_000737465.1 Haliaeetus leucocephalus | reverse complement strand
CCCCCCCGCTCCCTCTTCCCGGGGCCCGAGGGAGACGGCGGGCCGGCCGCCGCCTGGCCGTGCAGCCCGCAGGCGCCGTCGGCGGCCCCGGAGCGGTGCCGGGAGCGGAGAGCCCGTCCCGCGGGGAGGGTCGCGGGGGTCCGGCCCCCGTCTCCCTGTGGTTGCCGGCACCCGGGTCGGCAGGTGTATTAGATCCTGGAGCTCTGCTGGCGCAGCCGTGACCCTGCCTGCAGACTGTGGGTGCCGTGCTCGGTGCTAATGAAGTGCCGTAAAATGGTAGTGGTTTCATCGTAAGGATTCCTTATGGGTAGATTGAGAATATTAAGGTCAATAGAGTTCTGTGAGAATGTGCGGTTTTCTTACCTGCGCGAAGGAAAAAAACTTACTTCTTTGAGGGGGGGGGGGCGCGGGAAAAAAGAAAGTAGCTTCCTAGTAACTTGCCGCTGTAGGCCTAGCAATAATTAAAACAAAGTGCTCAGGCAGGTTCTTGTCTTTATACAACAAAATGGCCTTGTCATTCAGGTTGAAGCTAAGGGTAGCTTGAGCTATCTTTATTTAAAAAAAAAAAAAAAAAGCACACTTCCATGAAATTAAAACGTGGATTCTTAAAGTGTAGAGAATTAAGGACTTCTGGAAACGTAACATAAAGGATAATTTTGGTCAGTTTTTATTGTGTATTGCTAGGACATCTGATGTGGTTCCATGGATTTTTTTTTTTTTTAAACCACAATTAAAGACACTTGGATCAAGTGACTCTGCTGCTTTTTTAATGAAATTATAGAAAGTTGCATTTAAGATGTGTAGCAAAGTAGTATTATGTAGTGGTTTGTCCACAGGTAGACAAAAAACCAGTTTGAAAATAATCTACCCATTGTTGAAGTTTCTGTACATTAACCTTTCTAGTATTTCTTGTCATTGCTGTTAGAATGGTATCTTTTGGATTTGCCCCTGAGAAGATCTGGGTAGAAGGAAAGCTTTGTGCATGTGTGCACGTAGGCAACTGTGGTGCACTTTTGTCCGTTCTCCCAAGTGTTACATGCTAAGAAATAAATACTGCTATTAAGGAAGTTCAAAATGTCTGGTTTTTGTTCCAGGTGCTGGTATAAAAGATGAGGCTGAATGAGAGCCGGACAAGATCCTTCCAGGCTCCTGTCACCATCCATAATTACCCGGGTAGGCAGGTGTATGTGTTTCCCAATGGCCGATCTGATTCGGAAGAGTCATCAGAGGAGGAACTCAATGTTACAGAATTGCGACCGAGAGGCAAGGAACAGCAGCGATGCAGCACTTCTCGGGACAGAGTTGGAGATGTGGTACTTCTGGAACGAGAGATTACAGAGGATGATAATCTTAACAAGCTAGCCCTGCAGTATGGTTGTAAAGTAAGAGCTATCTCTGTTTGTTTGGTTTTAATTACTTTAGAGGTATTTTACATGTACCTTAGTATCCAGAATTACAGGAAGGCATGCTGTTGTCTAATAGTTTTGACACTGAAAAGTGTTTGCCCTGTGTATTTCATGAATGGTCAATATCTGGGTAAAACTCAGGTGGAGAAAGGTGGAAAACAAAACAAAACAGAGTTCTTCAGCTAACAGCATAGGAAAATGTTGTCAACCCCACACCCTGTGTAACCTGCTTTCTTGTTTAATTTGGGTGACTAAGTGCAGCGTAGCAGTCATGATTTATACTTAGTTATTTAAGTGAGGGCAAAAAGTAGGAAGCTGAGTACAGAAATGAGGATCAGAGCCCTGCTTTCAAGGAGCATACAGTTTTTGAAGCAAACTGAACAGTACAAGGAAATGCCACTCTGATGGGGTCTAGTTTGGGGTTGTTTTATTTTTTTCATTTATTTTTTGAAAGTTACAAGCTTACATATTGCAAGGAAGGTCTAAGTATAACACGGGTCAACTTGGAGAAGGAGGGATGCCAAAGTCCAGGTCACAGAGTCCAGGTGCTGTCTGTGCATGTGGGTTTTGATTGTTGGCTGTCATACCCAGAAGTGTGTGTGGTTCAGCCATCTGCAGGCAGAAGGGAGTGCATGTGCACGGTGCATTTTCTCTGGAGTTGGAATATACTACAAAATACGTTTTCTTTGTTCAAAAGAAGAGCGCTTTATAGAAAAAACTGTTGAAAAGTTTAATTACCTGATCTGAACATTAGATGTACCCCATTGTTTAGCAGTTAAAGCTGTATTTTTAGAGCCTCCTTTATCTGTGAGCTAGACTGTGATTAAAAAGTTCCATGATGCGAACAATTGGACGGTGACCTGGATGAGGATAATGATACAGTACTGGCTCAACTGCTGCCAAACTATTGCAGCCTGTCTTGCTTAACAACACAACAGCTGTGTGGTGCAGCTGAAGCAAGAGGGTTTAGAGGAATTGCGACAATTCCTCCCCTCCCATTCCCTTAGAAACAAAAACAAAACAAAAAAGAAACCCTTCTAGGTTCTGCTGATGAGCCTGATGCGTGTGAAGAAGCGAGTCTGGTAGGACTTGAATAGGCCTTGATTGGCACCGGTAGAGCCTGAGAACTACAGAGCTGCAGCAGTTGTGACTATATGCTCATCTGTAAGCAGTAGCAATTGCGTCGTTGTTGCCACTTAACGCAGAATCTCAGCAGTTCAGTGAACTCAAAGGAGGAAGATTCTGAGCAACTTTTTTGCTTTGTGGCATGAAAAAACCTGCCATGCCCCCTGTACTGTAACTCAGGAGGACTCGGTCCCGTCCCTGCCATGACTGTTGATCTGCCTCCCCTGCTGCCCTGCTCCTGGAGCCTTTCAGCTCCAGCAGGTGCAGGTAGATCTACCCTGCCTGCCCTGCTGAAGGCTGCTGGGTTTGTCCAGTGGGGAAACCAAGCTGGTGGGGAGGGACCAGGTAGTCAGTGTTCTCTGCCCACAGGAAAAAAAAAACTGTCCCACTGCTTCCCTGCCTTCCAGAAAGGGCACTTCTGACTTGCTCCAAGTAAATTGAGGAGGTACAGAAATCCTTATTATTGGAGATTTGTGTATTTGTCTGTTTACAGGCTGGCACTGATCAATTTTCATGTGTTTTGTTTTACTTGCATAATTAAGCAGCTCCTGAAAGGCTACCAGGACATCAGTGAGGAAGATTTGTAGCCACAAATATATGCGACTGTGTTTAAAAAATCCAGGATGAACTTCTTGAAATCAATGAGAACTTGTAATTGGTTATAGAATCATGAGGGCCTGCTTGGGGTGGGAGTATTAAGACAGTGCAACAAATAGCTTTGTGTGTGCTACAGATAATGTGGCAGAAATGCAAAGCACTTCAAAATTCTCATTTTTACTCTTGACCATTTATAGTCCTGGCCTGCTTTTGGCATTCTTCTTAGCTGGGACAAGAGGAGCTTGCTGCAGCCAAAAAAAATGAGTACAGAAAATAAGCCTAAAAGGCTTGTGCAGCCGAGTGCTCTTGCAGGCTTCCCATCAGCTTTGTTTGTTGTTTCTGCGTGAGTGCTGCTCCACTTTCTGTTTCTAGAGCCTTAGCACAACATTGCAGTGTGTGATTGCAGACACTGCAGGGGATATTTGCTATCCCAATAATTTGCTTTCATTGGAACAAAACCAAAAATTGAAGCATCACCTCAGTTAGGAGGCTTTGGGTGAGATGATTGTTATTTCATAACTACATAATTTTGCAGGGCTTAAGTCCTGATGTTACGCTGGGGCAAGCTGCGAGGAGTCTGAACCAGCATTCCTTTCACCTCAGGAGCACCAGATTAGGATCTAGATTAAGCTTCCCATTTTCAGATTTCTCAAGCTTTGCAGAATAAGCGTGAGATTCAGGCGTTCATCTCCTCTCTGCCTTTCAGCAGAGTCTTGCTTTTTGGCCTTTCAGGCACTGGACGGTAGATGAGCTTGACGCGTGGTGCCCTGACAGCCTGTACGGGCAGGAGGGGAGATCCGCGGAGAGAAGCAGCTCCACAGGCAGAGCCGCTGCTGCTCCTCTCTCCTGTGGCCAGCTGCATGGCCCTCCAACCTGTGGGGCCTCCCTGCAGGGAAGGGAGGACTGCCTTCCCGTGGGCACCTCCTGCGCTGCTGGGGGTGGTACCTCCCCGCTCCTGGCAACCAGCCTGCAGGTATTCCTGAACATTTTTGCAATGGCAAAGGAGATGTTCGAGCTCCCTTCTAGTGTATTCGTGTGTTCCCTTTTAAAAGGAGGTCTTTGCCCTGAGCTGTCAATGATTTTGGCGCTGATGGCACCGGCGCATTTGCTTAGGAAGTGCTTTCTTGTTTTTAGTTCCTCAGTTTCTTTGGCAGCTTCAAGCTTGTGAGGGTGCAGTGAATGCCATTCGTACAGTAAATTACTAGATTTCTAAAAGAACAAATCAAACTTTCTCTGAAAGTGCAGTCCTCATACTGTGTCTCTTCTGTATGATGTATCGGGGGTGGTTAACCTGTTTGTGTTGCCTTTCTCTTTGGTTTGGGGTCTTGCTGCTTTTTCTGGTTTGCATCCTCCAGCCTTTCCCTTGAGGTTCTATTATGTCTCCTTGGCTGCTTTGGAGAGCTCCTTGCACACATTGACAGTTCTGTTCGTTTTCTTTGACAGAGGATTTAGGGCAACTGAGAAGTTCATGTACTTACTTATTAGGTGGTTGTGAGTGGACACTGTGTTAAGCTGTCTTCTCTTTATTTAATATTAAATGAAGAAACGCTGCCTTGCCTTTGTCTTTTCTTTGATACTGGCTATCCTTGTGACTTAGGCTGTATGTATGGTTTGTTCTTTCTTGCTCTTCTTACTGCTATTTGCATCACTGAGCTGGGTGGGAATACCAGTCACAGATGGGAACCCTACACACAAACCACCAGACATGGTCATGGATGCACAGAGATTATTGCCTCAAGCATACCTTCAGCGGGAGCATTTACCAGCTGTGGAGAAATGAGCTGTATGGAGCTGTAGTCGTGCAGAAGAGGGGTGGTGCTTGGGAACATGAGCAGAGGATGCCCACATCTATGTGGGAGATGCTCGCCTGCTCCCTTCCAGGCTGTGATCTTGCTTTCACAACTGTGGTATGCTCCAAAGACGGAGCTCTGTTCACTCTGAAATCACTTTCTGAGCAGAGGGAGGGTTTTGCCTGCTCATACTGATGTTGTCATCTCACCTTAAACACTCATGCATTATTTAAGGTATGAAAACTTTTTAAAAGGATCTGTTACAAAGACTCTTCTTGCCTTAACTTGGATTAGAAAGTAAGTGAGAGAAGGGTAAAGAAAGCAAAAGGAAGGAAAAACAGTATTAAGCAAAATACAGCATATGAGAGATACAAGAGCACTAAAGGAGTTTTAATAGACAGACTGGTTAATAGGGGACTTTCTATCCTGCAGGACCTGGAGTGTCCCTGGAACAGCTGGGAAGTCTCTGCAGAACACTAAGCCACTTGTAGCCAGGGTTTGCGTTTATTTTCTGACCACTGCTTGCACACTAGTTTTGTAGCTACTTCCTGCTTCAGTACTGGGTTGTCCTACACTAATATTCGTGTCCCTTTTGGATTCTGTAGGTTGCAGATATCAAACGTGTCAACAACTTCATCCAGGACCAGGACTTGTATGCACTGAAGTCCATCAAGATCCCTGTGAAGACCCACGGGCTCTTAACAGAGAAGGGCAGAGAACTAAGGCCGCTCTCAACTGTGGCCTCCCAGACCGGCCTGACGCTTGTAGACTTACCGGAGCCTGATGATGGTGCGAGCAGCTCTGCTGATGGCAGACACCTGAGTGACTACTTCAAGGGGATTGACAAGAGCATTCAGGATGCGGTGCAGGTGGAGGTCCAGCTAAATGCAGAGTATTGCATGGAAGCACTGGAGAGGCCGCTGCCTGAGTCAGGGAAGCAGGAGACTAGTAATGGTGCGGACTGTGGAATCCAGTGGTGGAATGCAGTTTTTATTATGCTTCTGATAGGAATTGTCCTGCCAGTATTTTATATCATCTATTTTAAAGCACAAGGCTTGGTGGCCCATACATCTAACACAACACTAACCTCAAATATTTCAACACATGGATTGGAAGGGAAATTGCCACAAAGCTCAGTTGTACAAAAAAAATCCTAAGGGGGAGAGAAAGCCAAATACAGCCTCTCCTCCCGGTGCAGGAGCCCATACATCAGTGACTCTGACTTGAGTGCGTTCAGGGGGATAACAATACAGATTATTTTTATTTTTTTAAGTAGCTGATATTGTAATCCTGAACTTGACTGAAAGTGAGGTGATGTGATTTTTATGGAAAAATGAGGATGCTTTGTTGCTTGTAAAGACAGATCATCAGGCAGCTGGCTTAACACTCATGAACTCTGTTGAGAGAAAGTATTTTGTAGCCATTTACTCATCTTGGTTGCTTCAGGTATTTCTTAATGCCTTCTCTAAGAAGTGAATCCTTTGCTGCTGAGATAAAGAGTGCAGTATTAATGTGGTGATTGGTAAGTTGGGGGTTTGCATTTTAAGAAAACACTTCTTGCTTAGAGTAGAAGCGGGGACTCTTCTATTTCTCTGAACTGTCATTTTTTATCTCTTGCATACCATGGCGGTTTTGGCATACTTAACCCTAAAATGATGACTTCTAGCATGTTAAGCTGGGGGTGCCATGCCACAAGGACAATGACAGCACCTCAGCTTTTTATCCTTTTGAGCAAATGTTTAAGCTGTGTTTATTAGGATGCTTCAAGCCCACTGCTGGGAAGGGTGAGCCCAGATCTCTTCTCTTCCCCTTGATGAAATCCGTCAGAGACTTCTCTTGAAATCCAGTGTCTCTACAGGTGGAGCTCATTGCAGAATCCGTGCTGTTGCCAGGGTACTGCATGTCCAAAGCCAATGCTTCAGCATGACTGCAGGTGGCCAAAGAGTATTGGAGGAGGACGTGAGTGTAGCGTTAGGCCTGTGGTACGCAGTATGTGCTTCTCAAAGGCTCGTTTGTTGGGGGGGAGGGCTAGCCAGTATTACTTTTTTTAAAAAAAAAAAAAAAAAGATAATCCATAATGGTGCACCTCAAACACCCCATTTCAGTCATGGACTTGAGCGTCCTTGTGTGTAGTCTTCATGTGAACGAGCATTGCCATTTCATTTGCAAGGTCTGGGAGGAAAGCCCTGCGTTACCTTAGACAGTCACAGAAGGAAGTGTAAATCCTTTGTAGGATGGGGACTGTGAAGCTGCTGATTGTTAAGCGTTTCTGTGAACTGCTGACATTTGCATGGAAAAGCTTCTGAGTGGGTAGGAAAAAACAATGACACTTTGGAGGCTGGTGGTGGTGTCCTGAGATGTAGGTAAGCCTTAGGTTGGTGCTGTTTAGGACAAATCAGTAAAAACTACGTGCTAGAAGTGAACAGGAAATGAGGCTTTGGGGAGCTTTGCTGCAGGGAAGAATTGGCCTCAAAAATTTAATTCAGCAAATTCAGGGACAGTGCGCAGAGATAAAGGCTCTCCTAGAACCAAACCCTGAGGTATTTTGTAGCACAGTTGCATGAAACCTGGCCTGGGATGAGGTGATGTATGATGTAAGCAGCAGCCCACTGAAAGCAGCTAGCTCTGTTTCAGGAGGGGTCCTGGCCCTTTCCTGGGCCACTTGTGCAGGGCTTGGCTGGTCTCCTGCTGCTGAGCTGGCAGCTGCAGTCATTGCTGAGGGTAAGGGGCACAGGGCTGGTGGGTGGGTGGAAAAAGCTGTTGTTTGGCTTTCCCTCCTGCCTTGTCCCAGGATCCCTTGTCCCAGGATTGGTTCCATTAAGCTGTTGGTGGGACAGCAGCCTGGCCCGAGCCTTTTCACCAGCGGGCATGGCTGCTGCCAAGAGCTGCTGGAGTAGGAGCAGGGGCAGCAGCCTTCGCAAGGCCAGACTGGTGCTGACCCTGCCAGGGCAAGGTGTCACAGCAGGGGAACTCATGAGTTGCTGCTTTGGTTTTTGTTGTGGGTTTGTTTTTTTTTTTTTAAAGCTTTAGTGCTGCTTACAGCCCTATGAGGGAAGGCTAAGCTGGGCAGCTGTGGTGTACAGGCATGATCTGCTTCTCCCCGAGGAAGAGCAGCCTGACAGCATCTGCGTCAGGGGGTGGGGGGGAGGCAGGACTGAGGCCTCCCAGCAACCTGAGGAACACCACACCAAGCAAGCAGAACCCTGGGATGTTACAATGATAACCTGTGTTTCCTGCAACCCTTAAAACAAAGTACTCAGGAAAGCCTGAGGGAACCTAATTTTGTAAACAAGGACTCTATCTTATACTGAAAAAAACCCCAACTTGTATTTTTCTTCTGTGAAGAAAATGTATCTTTCTTTGTTCAGGGTCGGGGGGCAGGGGGGGATTATTACATTTTCAAAGAAAGAAAAATGAAATAAAAGCACAAGGGGCACTACCCACTCCAGGCAGCTTATGCTTTTTGTTGTCTCCACCACTAGCCTATGCTGTGTTGCACAGCTGAGTGCATTCTTTGGACAGACAAGTGCCTTGCAGCATCTCCACCTGACCCCAGAAAAAGTAAGAATTCAGAACACCTTTCTCTGCCAAGTTTCTTCTTTTGCAAAAGCTGTTTGTTTCACAGAGCCCCCTCCAGCTGCAGGGAGCTTGTGGGGTGCTGCCATTTCCTTATTGCTCGTTTCACAATGCAGAACTGCAGCCAGCCAGGCAGGGCAGCGAGGGGAACAGGGCAGTGCTGCACTCTGCCTGCAGCCACCCCACCAGCTTCCTGGCAGCCCCCTGCCTGCCTGCCTGGCTCAGGGCAGCACCTGCAGCAAGGGACAGGAGCAATGGCAGGAAGAGGGGGAGGGAAGGAAGGGAGGGCTTGCCTTCGGTTCACCAGTCAGAATTCACCCAGGTCTTCCTGCAAGTTTCTGTAAGCATTGTGTAATAAGGTTCTTGCAGGGCATCAGTTCGTAATTTGAAGTAGTAACAGGTATATGTATCCCCCCAAAATCCATACTAAAAGAATCATTGCTGCAGGTCAAAACCAATGCTTCAAAACTGAATCAGGTAGCCGGCAAGGGGGGCAAAGATGTGCCACACAGGAAGACTCGCTCTGCAAACACGAGAGAGGCTGGAGTACACAGTAAAAGCCAGTATCTTTACTTTAGTGAATGCAGGATACAAATATTTTACAACAACCTCTAGCATTTTCTTAACCATTTGATAAAAAGTTCACTAGAATATTTATTGTATATTGAAGAAAAAACAACACATTCAGGGAAAAAAATTGAGATTAACTTATTTTTTTCTTAAAAGATTCGTCTCAAGGATGGCAACAAAGTCCAGCTTGTGCCGCCAAACGGCTTATCAGCATTAAACCGTGAACAGCTTCTTTGTGAACTGTTGACTACAAACATTTACCAAATACATAAATCTCTTTTAAAAAAGCCATTTTAAATATAGCAAAGCAGTGTTCTCTTGCACAGCAAAGTGAAGAAAGTTTCTACTAAGATTTAAATGTTTACATTTATTAAGTCTTTCTTTCACATTCTAATTTAACTTCTTCCCATGATCAATTGTTAGGAGTTATTTTGTTCCTTATTTACTATGTATTTCTTGTGCGCACAGTAATTCGCAAGTTTCTGATGCATTAGTGTCCTTTAAGTGAAAGGAAAGGCTAAAGCATTTTTCTCTGACGAATCCCTGATAACGTGTATTTTTAAATACTATAGTGAGAGCTCGAAGATGGAGAGGTGATTTGTCACAACAAAGATAAAAATCTTAAATCATTCAGGCTTGAAGGGGTTCAGATGAGGACTGGATCCCCTTGCAACTTCATTCAGTATAGTTAATTAAAAAAAGTATTTTTTACCTGTTGAAATACCTGTGCTATGTCATCTTTTTTTTTTTTTATAAAACATTTTTACAATTCCTAAAAAAGTATGTTCCAAAGTTAGTTACTTGTTATTAAAAATCAGGATTCCCGTTTATTCAACGGCATGAAATTCTCCCCCCCAACAGGGGAGGTCTGTGGAAAGACTTGTTCTGCCAAGTCTGTTAGAGGGTTTGGGGCAACATGTGAACAGTCCCAGTAGCAGTTCTTAAGAACAGATTGATTATTAGTTGTTGGGTTTTTTTTTAATTCATTGGTGCAATTTCAATACAAACTCTAACCCTTATGTAGCTTTTTTCTTAAAGAAAACAGTAATAGTACTGTTTAAAAACCTGCATAGAAATAAAGACTATTGAGATACAGTCAGCAAAGCCATCTTATAAGGCACACAAGAAAATAGACAGTAAATGTGAATGCAGAACTCCCACTCAGATGTACAGCAAAGTTCATATATGTGCATAAATAATGAAAAAAATCACATAACTTTCCAGAGCAGTAAAAGGTTCTCTGAAGTGGTAAGTGAATTCAGTCACTTTGGAAAGAGAGTTGCCATTAGAAAGAGTCTCATTTCCCTCTATGCTTCAGTAAACCGGTAACTAACCACAAAAAATGGAGAGTAATTGCCAAAGGTAAGTGGCTGAAAACCGAATGGAAACCTGTATGCTTTTTAGAGGTTACCATGACAACAAGAGATCAGGATTTGGAAGCTGTAGGTACTAAGACTTTGTTCTTCAATCACACATTAAAGCAAGCACCCGAGGAGGGAGCTGTCCCCCTTGGATTTCCATTTCTCACACTTAGTTACAGTATCAAGGAAGTGATTTTTTCTAATTGCCAAAACCCCCCAAATTTAAAGCCCAAGCAAAAATGTAATGACTATCAGGGATAACTTTAAAGGAGACCAGATAATAAAACAGCACTGCAGGTAGTTTCCTCCCCAGAAGAAGAACTCCCAGCAGTAAGATTTAGTTTTTGGTTCCCCATACAGAAGCTTCGCAGGTGCAGGGAGAGGAGATGCACAGCGAGGACCTGGAAAAAGACCCGATTTCAACAAGGCAAGGACATGCCCCAGAGTGGAATGGGCTCCCCCAAACCCAGCTGGTGTAAGCTGGACTGGTCTGAGCAGGGCTGAGGAGTGACCAGGAGAGAGGACACTGCCCTTGCTGTCCCTGCCCTTCCCTGACCACACAGCCAGGCTCTGCAAATAAGATCACGCTACTGAATCCAAGTCCACAACAAAACCTCCGAGCTAGGCCTTGCGAGACGATGGGGCTCTGGCTTCCTCGCTCCGCTTCAAGGAAGCAGCAAATTTACTTCTGTGGCTGCGGCTTTATCCCAAACCACTTACCAACTTAAAAAACCTTTTGTGCTCCTCTGATATGTGTTATTTCCCTATCATGAGAAATTAGGTCAAGTTTTTCCACTGTTTTTTTTTCTTCCTCCTCAGAAGAGGCAGCTTTAAAATGATGCCTTAAAATGTGTTGTAACAGATTTTTTATATTTATGCAGGATGAACTTAACACCGGATTTTTTTTTTTTGCCGCTTTGCTATTTATATACATATATATAAAATGTATAATGAAGCTTAACCATACAGCACAGAGATTACAATTTAACGGCACACATTCACCACCAGTGAGGGGGAAAACCCCTTTATACACCCTCTGAAAAATCTGGATAATAATATTAATAATAATTAAAATCCAAAGAAAGTACAGTATATTTAACAAAATAGTAAATATTAAACAGTGAATACTCTACTTAATAAGGACCTCGCCTTTTTTCAAGTTGGCGTCAATCCACAAAAATATACTTTTTAATCTGGTGAACGTACAATACATAGGTACTTACACCAAAGGTGATAATATATTTAGGATGCTATATACACAAAGAGTTTGGCTCAAATTTAAATTTACATATAAGTGTTCATGGCTTATTTTTCCCCCAAGGTTCCGCCTGCAAGTTTTTCCTTTTCATCTTTGAAAGCAAAAACTAGAAAGTCAAAATAAGATAAAACTATACTCTACAAAAAAGCTACAACATACAGCTTTGGCTTATATAAATAATTCATAGCAGAATGTGTTCAAAAGTACTGTATATAACTTTATATATAGTCTTCAATTCATTAGGGTATTGTTTTCTTTAATATAAAATATACATGAGCTAAAATCCGTTTCTATATTTTTCAAAGGTATGAACGTAAAAACAAATTTGTCAAACATATTCCAATTATAACTTAATATATTAATTTTATTTTGTTAATGTTCTATTTTCTAGGCTAATATTTTCTGAATATTTCATGCGAGTTCTCTATGTCTCTCTCTCACTCATTAAAAAAATCACTTCTTTGACCCAATACACTATTTTATTTTTTTTTTGCACGTGCAAAACAGGGTTTTTGTTTTTGTATGTCTTATAGCATCAGCCCTTCTCCATGCACCCTCTGCAATAGAGACCCATGCCAGGTTGGGTAATATAAAGGTCATTTTATGTACAGTATTGCTTTCTTCTTCCTGCTTTTCTACTGCTCTGCTGCTACAAAGCATTATTTCTTAACTACAAGTAACCATACAGCTTGAATAAAAACACACAGGGACATTACTACAGGCGAGCCCTCTTGGTTTCTGCGATCTAGTGTGGTAGGATTACAATGCGGGTACAACGTTTCTTTGCAAAACAGGTTATATTATTAAAACAACAAGTCCAGGTAAGTGCCAGACTAGATCAATACCTACAGGATTGTTCTGTTACATTTTACCATGGGACATCTGCAGCTATACAAGAAGTTTGTCATAAGTGCCTGATGATTTTGTGTATGCTACACACACTCGCACATATATATGCATGTGAAGATATATATATGCATGTATGTATATACATATAAATATACTTATTTCATGTCCTTATTTATAAATTTAGATATGTCAGGACAGTTCATTTTGAGAACAAAACTGAAGAGGCAACACTGCAAGCTTATGTCACCCATGTGTCCATCCTCATTCGTTTTACCGATGGACTCTCTCTATCTTCTGAATTCGGTGGCCGTCCCAGCACGACAGGTGAATGGAAATCGCTTCTCGGGTCTTCCCGATCGCTGCCGTCGTAGGAGCTGCTGGAGCTGCTGAGACTGTCAACAGGAGAGCGACCCATTTCCTGCCGCGACTGCTGCTGCTGCTGCTGTTGCTGCCCTTGCTGCTGCCCTTGCTGCTGCTGCGGTTGTGGCTGCTGTTGCGGGAACCCAGAGGGAGTTACACGGTCCCGGGGAGGTGAAATTGGTTCAGATTTTATGTTGATGTTTTGGTTGGTATTAATGGATAAATTTGAACCCTGAGATAGCTGGCTGCCAGTACTGGGAAAAAGAAAACCAAAAGGCAGAAATAAGAAAACAAGAAAAAGGAAAAGAAAGTGACAATTCACGTGCCTGTGTAATGGTGTGGTCTTGTGGTTCAACACCCCCAAAACGAGCATGTAAATAAACGCAACTTACTGAAGTGAAGAAACAAAGTTGAAAAAAGCATTAATTAAAAGGTCTGAACGCATTTATAGAGGTTAAAACCAAAGAGAAATAGTTTCTGTTTCCAAACATTTAAGTTCATGACTCAGGTGACTCCTTTGCAAGAAGCTGGGCCTGCAGGGACACGGCTTGTCTGCTTGAGGACTGACCTGACAGAAGGGACAAACAACACGAAATACAAACGGTTTTGCAGCCAAGAAGCAAAACTTGAAAGGCAATGCACCACCGCCAGCAGACGAGAAATTAAAACGGTCTTGCGCTAAGTATTCCCCGGTGCAGATTATTCAGCTTGAAGTGGCAGAAGTTCCCGAGGGAGTGCAGCACTGTAACATTACCAGGTGTACTTACACAAGAGAGCTGAGGGCTGCTGGACCGAGATGGTGCTGTTGCCAGGCAGATACCTGCCCTAAGGACAGCATTCCTGGGGAGTTAAATCCCTGCAAGGCAGACAGGTCTGCACTAGTCAAGGAGTAATCTAAGAGGGAAAAACAAATAAAAAAGAAAGTTCTTTATAATAGTTTTTTTTATATATATATATATATATTTATATATATATGTGCGGACACACACATGCATATAAATAGATGAGAATAAATGTGATATACGCACACACACGCAAATATAAAGGCTTTCTGCCCAAAACAAATAAAGGCAAGTGACCCTGAGGAGTCCAAACGTGAAAACTTTGAAGTGTGGGAGCAGGGCTGGGGCTGGATGCCTCAGGGATGGTATGAGCAAAGTCACTGCAACTGGGAGCCTTAGTGACCCCCTCCTGTCCACTCCGTTTGTGCAGTCTTACTATAACATATCACATTCTCTCTCTCCCCACAACAGTTTCACTCATTACTTCACATCTGGTTCAATTGTCATCTCTGTATCAAATAAACAAAAGAAACCTCTTTATTTAGACCAAAGAAATACTATTATGTAGAAATACAACTTAAAAGGATAATAGAAAATACAACATGTTCCTCATCAACAGCCAATGGCTGGCTGTTAGTTTTGGCTAGGCTGTAGCACTTAGTTCTCATGAAGTCATTTTCACTTTATCGTTATCACTCCTGCTTTTCTTTCAGGTTTTAAAACAAAGCTGCAAACACTTCTCTGCTTTTAATTATTTTGTAATACAGGTTCCTTAAAATAATTTCTAGTCTCTTGAGAATGCCACAAAATGCTAGCAGCCAAACTTACTTTATACTGCCAGCAGATGAACCAAAAAATTCTGCTTAAGTAGGGTTTGTGTTTGGGGTTTTTTTCTTGTTTGTTGGGGGTTTTGTTTTGTTGGTTTGTTTGTTTAGTATTGTCCTAAAATGACAACACCATTGTGATTTATCTCTCTTGAGATAAGCTTTCTTGAACAATTTCGCCATTCCCATCCACCAGCTTGCTCGCTGCGGACAACCTCTAGGTTTCCTTTTTAACAGCCTACAAAGGAAGAGGAGCCCAGTGCCAGCAGGGTATCAGGCTCTTCAGAGATGCATCACTGCAAGAATCTTCCTCAAGACCTTGGGAATCCCAGCTGCATGCCAGCAGGTGAAGCAACTTAAGCTGCCTTTTTCTTTTGGTTTCATTTCCTCTTGGCTGACATTTTTACTGGAACCCTGAAAAACCCTCACAAGTATTTCTGCCCAAATTCAGATTTTTCCCAAGCTGATGGATCCAAAGCCCTTCTACAAGACTTAAAAAAAACCAAAACAAACAAACAAACCCCCCCAAAAAACCAAAACACCAAAAACCCCCCAAACACCACACACCAAAAAACATGCCCTCCAATGACTAGGACATGCACTCAACCTTCAGAGCAGCCAGACCTATGACAACCCGCCCGTGTAGCAAAAAAACGCTTGACACTGATGTACTGTTCTGTGCCAATGGGATTTCTGTAAGAGCAAACCTGAAGAAAATGTTTATAGAAATTCAGTTTCCATGTATTTTTTTTCTTTGCAATTATAGCTTTTATGATAATGGACAATTAACTTCTGGTACTTTAGACAGAATGTGTCTGATGACAGGGGTTTGAGGAGATTCTTTTCCAAAGAATACAAATGCCACTATACAGTTAGATGCACTATCGCTTCCCTAAATAAAAAAGCAAGACAGCAATTTCTATACATGAGTGACTTGATACAAGAGTCGTACAGACAGAAGAGTGACTTCTATGTGATGGAAACCATTACTGCTGTGACCCTAACAACAAGATACCTTTGAAGTTCACACCTCTGCAAAATAACTGACCTAAAGCCAGTAATATAATTTATGGCTAGATACGCTCTGCTCAAGTATAAGTTACTATTTAACTGATCTCTGTGGTTTTTGAATGTTTTTTAAAAATGCCTAGACTGTTTTAGAACAAGTAACTCTGTTCATTCTGGCCCTTCCTCTAGTAATCTGCAGAAAGAATACACTATTTTATATAACTCGTTTGTGCAAAACTGATATCCAACGTTTTAATTAAGGGTCTAAGAGGTGAATCTATCCCTTCCATCCTTGAAAAAAACCCCTATCAATCCAGAAAAACAATTTAGGTATCTAAATTTTATCTTAGCCCTTGAACTGCAAAACTGAAATTGCTATGTAAGTGGTGACTACCCTAAGAATACCCAGATGACAATTTGGTTTCGACATCAAATTTCTTTTTTTGCAAATCCCCTGAAAGGTTCAATCTAATAGAAACCATTTTAAAGTGTCTGAAAAACACTAAAGGCTAAAAGCTTTTCACAAATCATTGCATTATCAAAGGAAATGGGCTGTTTTTTAAAAACTGTATCCCGTGGTAACAGCACTTGTCCATTGCATAGGACAGCAGTTTCAATCGTCTTTGCTGATTCCTGAGATTCGACTACAGCCCCTCTCATTTTTTTGATATTTTAGTCATCAGTTTACAGGTTATTCTGGATGATGGATGTGCACAACAGTGCCTCCTAAAACAATATCAGACTGCATGAGAGAATGAAGGGATTTGTCAGGTGACAGGTAAAACTCAGTGTGGGTCTTCTGAGCAGCGACCAGAACTACTTGTTTACTTTAAACAGCCATTAAATGCACTATATAAACAATCTTTGTGGCAAGTATCAAACGAAGATCTGTATGTCCAGCAAATTCATACTTAAGCTTATAATCCAAAACAAGTCACCAAGCACAATTCTTTACTCTGCTCATTTTACTGTTATTGCAACCCCATCTTCTCCTTCATTCATATCTTTAGACTTTAACCCCCCTCGGGGTAGCGATTATTTGCATAAATTTTCAACAATTTAGCTGGGTGCTCCCGCAGTGGATTTACTGTTGCTGATGACTAAACGGTCCCTCTCAAAATGCAAACCTCCTGCATGACAGTAACTGCCTGGGGCAGTGCCTCGGAGGCAAACCCATGTAGAAAGCGGCCGAAGGGTAGTAGATGTCAGTTAATGAGCACTTTAATACAGAAAGATACAGAAAGACCCGAGTTGTTTGGATGGAAGATGGCTACAAGTCTAAACTAAAAACTGTAGTGAAGACTTTCAAAGCTAGTAAAAGTAGAGAAAATGTATAAAATCCCATCTTGGGGGGCGGGGGGGGGGGGTATTTTGAATGGATGGCTGCTCTATCTATTTCATCTTCCAGCCTTACAGACTCCTGACAGTGCCCCTCCTTGCAGAAAACAAAGAAGATTCCAAAACCTCTATATCACTCAGGTTTTGGTCATTTTCTACAAACCTTGAAGTTTTTTTTGATTTGTCCTGACCTTTGCACAAAAGTAAGAACATTAGGTCACTGATAATAGGCTAGTGCAGTGTTTTTTACCCTTTCTTAAATTTATTATCACAGAGGTGCCACCAGCGTTGCTGATGAGCTCAGCTTTGGGTGGCAGCAGCAGGTACATTTTGAAGCTGGCTGTAGCATGCTGTCTGACATTGGGGTAGCTCCTGATCTGTTCTCAGAGAAGCCACCGCTGTGGCTTGCGTGTGTCCCCGTCCCCCTTCCCCCCCACCGCCACCAAAACCTTGCCACATAAACCCAACACAGTGGCTCCTTAAGGAAAAATAATTTATTCCTTCCTAGTATGCCCTCCACTGCTTCCCAGGTTCCTGAGCATCTCATGCCTGCCAGCTACTTGTGTATAGCCATCAAAGACTATACAGGCTGAGTGAAAAGACGCTACTGGGGAAATCTCCTCTGCTGGAGGCGTGGATCTTCCCAGATTCATAGAAAGAAGAGAAGAACACTCTCGGGTCCTTCTGTCTAGCCAGAGTTGATCAGCTATAAATGCAAGCTCTCCAGTGTAGCTCTGTTCCTAAGAGCTATCGTTGCAGAAGAGAGAAGTAAGATTTTTTTATTTTTATTTTTTTTATAATTTGAAAGCCTACCAAATAAGACTTAAACATTGCCAACACAGTGGCTCCTCATTCAGAAATTCCTGTTTTAACAAATTATAGCACTTGCATTTGAATGTCTTAACTAGACTTCATCTAAAAAACGGAACTGGGGAATTATTTCCTTTGTTTTCCTTTTTAGTTTTAACCAATAGCTATTTTAACTCTGACTTACAAAATTTATTGACACTTATCTGCAATGTAGTTTCTCTGCAGGTGCACTTGAAAATTAAACTGTGCATCACAGATCAATGGTAATCAACCAGACGGTACCAAGGCTGCAGCCTTTCAAGGAAATGATTACAAAAATTCCTTCACCAATTACACACAGGGACCCTAACAAATAAAGAACCTTGAGATTGAAATCAAAATTACCTCTATTGGTATGGAGACAAAGTAGGAAGCACCACATCATGAACTACTTTCCAAGCCAGCAAACCAATTATCAGTTACATTACAAAATTCCTTGCATAACACCCATCTTGGATAAAAAGTAGTTTGAAGGTCCTTCAGATAATAGGGACTCACAAAGGTGAAATGCTGACAATGCCTCCTGTCATGGTTTAACCCCAGCCAGCAACTAAGCACCACGCAGCTGCTCACTCACTCCCCCGCCACCCAGTGGGATGGGGGAGAAAATCCGGAAAAGAAGCAAAACCCGCGGGTTGAGATAAGAACGGTTTAATAGAAGAGAAAAGAAGAAACTAATAATGATAATGATAACACTAATAAAATGACAACAGCAATAATAAAAGGATTGGAATGTACAAATGATGCGCAGGGCAATTGCTCACCACCTGCCGACCGGCACCCAGTTAGTCCCCGAGTGGCGATCCCCCGCCCCCACTTCCCAGTTCCTATACTGGATGGGACATCCCATGGTATGGAATACACCGTTGGCCAGTTTGGGTCAGGTGCCCTGGCTGTGTCCTGTGCCAACTTCTTGTGCCCCTCCAGCTTTCTCACTGGCTGGGCATGAGAAGCTGAAAAATCCTTGACTATAGTCTAAACACTACTGAGCAACAACTGAAAACATCAGTGTTATCAACATCCTTCACATACTGAACTCAAAACATAGCACCGTACCAGCTACTAGCAAGACAGTTAACTCTATCCCAGCTGAAACCTGGACACCTCCCCATGAGTCCCCATCTCACTGTCGATAAAGAGAAGGAGGAGAAGGCCCTGTCTGGGCTTTGTACATCTGGGCTTTTTTGTAAACTGAAAGCCCCAGCAGAATCCGATTCCCTCCTGGTGTTGGAACTGAGCAGAGCAGAATAAAAGGGACAGTATGCTCAGAAGTATCAACTAGTGCTTAAATGTGGGGCATTTTGGTTCTCAGATGGATAGCTTGAATACTACTGCTGTAAGCAATGCATTTTATTGTGTGTCTCTGTATTCAGCTGTGTACAACCTGACTGAAAGCTTCTTCCTGATGAAAGTCTCAACATTTACACATTTTACAAACTAAAGGCTCATTTTTGATGAATAAAAGCCTTCATCTGAACTGAATATGAAAATACAGTGAAGTGTCATAGAAATGCAAATTTTCTGGGCTTACAAATCACAAAAGCCTTGTACATCTGACAAATCAAGCCACTTATTAAAAACAATGCTTACCAGTGTTGTAGGCAGTAGGCATGGCCGAATACACCAGTCCCTGCGGAGGCAAGCTTGGAGTTGTCACAGACACCACAGGGGTAGCAAGAGGCTGTGTAGACTGAGAACTACTTATCCTTTGGGTATTCTATAAATGATTAAAAACAACAACATGTCTTGTGATATCAGTTAGAACAATGGAAAATCAAGTGCTAATATAAAAATAGCATTCAATTAAAATGTGTTTCTTTGCTTTATTTTTTAGTTATGAATACATCCTTTTTGTTCAGGATAGATTTTCTAAACAAGCCAAAACAGTTCAAGACAACCAAAATGATCTTGGCAAACTGAAATGAAAAATTAAGACTCACTGGTCTACTTCCCGTGCATGCAGATTCCAATAATGTTAGAGTACTAGGACATTAAAATAAATGCAATTTCTTAGGGATATACACAACAATTCTCAGAAGTTCTTAAGTGATTTAAGAGGTTTTAGTCTTAATTTCTAAAAGGGTTTTAGTGCAGATGGCGAGGTGCAGTTCCACCAGAAAAGAGTCTCCCACTTCCCAGCTGTTTATCCAGTTTTCAAAATTTTAGCTGCCAGTTTTGACACTGTGCTGACTACACCTGTCCTGAAAGGAACACAGAGATCTTCTAAATTTGTGTTGATAAGACTGCAGTGATAAAATAATCTTGCTGTTCCCATGGTTCCTGAGGAACTGAGAGAGTACTTGTTATAATGCAGATAGGTTTCAAAGCAAATGACATCTGAGTGCACACAGAGCAACTGTGCTTTTTGAACAGGAAAAACAGCTAAAGCAGATTATCTAACTGTAGGCACAATGTGGCTTTTTAATAACAGTCTGTCTTTCCCATATACCGGAATGAACATCTGTAGCAAACATATCACGCAAATTAAGCTCTTTAAACAAATTTGCTGTTTAGAAAACGTATTAAACACTGTAGTGAATACCACCAGACAGCAAAGCTGCTCTGTCACAGAATATACTACTCTTCATGGAGGCAACTTTAAATCTTTCTTCACAATATGCAGTTCAACAAATTTGGCCATGCCAGATACTGTCAAGAGCAGGAAATGCTACATGCTTTTATTTTCAAACAACAGATACTTAGTTTTACCTACACAAGTCTTCGAAATACTAGAAGTAGTAGAAGTCTCTACACCCTGTATTTCTACATTCTTACAGAACCATTCCCGATTAGGGAAGCTGGATTTCAAACTGCTGGAAATATGTTTTTAAAGCAAGCCTCTCTCTACCTCTGAAAAAACATTTGCTACAATAGTAGCATTTTTTTCATCTCTTTGGTAGAGTTCCATTTCCTAGCTTTAAAAGATTGAAGCTACTACTACTTTTTCCTTATTTCAGACAGGTATATAAGTATTTCAGTATCTGCAGCACTTAATTTTCTTCTCCACTCTGATCTTGAGAGAGCTAGCAGTATTAAAAATTCATGATTCCCTTTATAATAACTGAATGAGCAGGTACAGAAACAGGGCTGTATTCAATTTTAAGCTTAAACCAATGAAGATGAATTGAGGGTTATCAATCCTTAGCTTCTATCTTTCTAATCTAAAGAAAAAAAAGTATACCACAGCTACTATATTAAAATTAGCTACAACCTTCCACTGGCTGCCAGCTTCTGATCTCTGTTTTGTCTGTTGAAAGCCCACCTTTGAGGCTCGTAAGAATTTGGAGGCTCTTTAGCATTTGTTCAGCAGATATACCCACTCTGCTTCAGAGCTCCCAGATTTTAAAGCTCTAAGTCACAGAGAAAGTCCCACTGATTTTCTGTGTAATTTATCCCTTTAAATCACTCACGTACTTCTGAAAATCTCTGCTAGATGAAGTTTATCTGGCATAAAGACATGTTATTAGAGCAGATTTTTTGTGTGTGTCAGGAATTGACCTTTTTCCAAAGCTTTCTTGGATGGCAGCCTATGAAGTTGGGATTACTGTATAATGGAAAAGTTAAGAGGAGTACACTGGGAAACAATCCAGACCAAAGGATTTCCCCATGGGATTTTTTTTTTTTTTTTAGTGGCTAATAAAGGTGGTTTTCTGAGGTAATTTATTTCTGAATATAATTCCTGAACATACAGCCATACAAAGACACTAAGAAATACTTAGATGTGTCTAATATTTGTTGTACTTGGAGATTCAGCCAAAGATTCATGATAAATTTAATTAATTCTTTATTATTTTTTAAACTGGTGCAAGTGATAGCAGTAACAGGAAAAATTCAATATCTTTATTTCATGCTATGCTACCGTTCTTACCTATTTTTCATATTCAGTGCTCAGTTCCAACTATACAGAATGAATGTTCACAGACATGGTTTGGAACTGCTTTCTAGCATTGGAATTAGCATCAGAAATTCGCATAATAAGAGACGTAACGTTGCAGGTATACTTCCTTTACCACGTTTGAGGAAGACACTACTGCATTTTCTTTGTGTGAGCTTTCTTCCCCCAACAGATGAGCCCAGTTTTTAAAACCACTAGAGGGACCACGCTCCATACAGTATCCATAAACCAACCTGCCACCGTCAGCAAGCTGCATTATTTCACACTGCAAAGAGCATAACAGTTTTTTAGCAGGCAAGAATACCTTAATTCAAGGGCTTTTGCATTAATTCCAACTGCAATGATATTTTGATTAAGTGTTTTTGCGTTGAATTAGAGCTTTACTACTTGCACTGGAAACCAGACACTTCTCTATAAAGGTGAGAAGAACATGCATGATAGCTGTTTAACTGCTCAATTAGCAAATCATTCCAATAAACCATAAAAACTTCAATACTGACTTTCAAAAGTAATTTCCCCTTACTTTTGTAAATCTATTGCTAACATTTAAGATAAAAATTAACCAACAGCATGCATTCATGAAGAAGTTTATCTAAACCACTACATTGCATGCTTTCATGCAATTAAGAGCCTCATATTAGCAACAGGTCCATGTTCAAAAACGAATCAAGGTATGTAAATAGGCAGACTTCTTTGTGTATCTTTACAATTGCACTTGGATGCAGCATCTTCTGCACGGTTTGTGCTACAGCAGCTAAACAATTTGCAAATTGCTCTAAAAATAAGTTACAAATTATTTTAGCCTTATGTTATTTTCCAAACAGAATGCCAAATTCTAAAACCTTTTAGAAAAAATAGAGAAAACACAAATCCCAAGAGTTTCCTTTCAAAAGCAGAGTATCTTTCCACTGGAAAAAGGTAGAATTATTCGTTTGCAATTCTCTATTCCTTTTGGTAAACAGGGAACACCCCTGTGGTTTGATAATCTCACACAAGATGAAATAATTCTAAACTCCAAAAAGGTGACCTCACCAGCAATGATGTAATCTACTTGAAAATAAGAGAAGTAATACAGGGCTTGTGTTACAATCTGAAGAACTTAAGTGAAGCCACTTTCTAAAAATATTCCACTAATATAGGGGATGATGTGGTTATTTATATTTTACAGAAAAGACAGTAAATATCCTACACACATGGACAGTTACTCTGTAAGGCTCTTTTCCAATGTTCCCTCCAAGAAAAACAGAAATATTTTCAGGAAAAGAAAAAAAATAGACGTTTACAAATGGAAAGCACTAGACTTTGGATGCATTTTCAACTTGAATTGGTTGGGTTTTGAGTTTGATAAAACAAATGTATTTTCATCTGCTACCAAGGGAACACTGGAATTATTTAATATACGCAATGAAACTACAGTTAAAAAGCTGTAGTAAAAGACATTTTCAGCATCTTTCTCTCTCTCATCAAACAGTAGCCCAAACTCACCAACTCCAATTCATCCTCCTCCGACTGTACTCAGCAAACAAGAGGGATAACACAGTTACTAAAAATAGCATTGCTTTCAAAGTGAAAAAAAAGTCACGCTTGTGCTTCAGGATTTTTATTTATTTTCATTAATAATGTGAATGTGCCACCTGATTCTGTAAATAATATGACTAGGAAGTATAATACTTTACATAATTTGGGTCAATTAGAAAATACCGTACTGAAAGAACACATGCTTTGGCAAAATTAGTGCAGAAAGAGCTTAGTAACAACAAGGACACAGCTACACGTTGACAACACATGTAGATACAGAGCATGGCAGTTTCTGGATGGACTGATCTAATAAACATCCAGCGTAGTAACAGAATATTTGTTCACATACAACCATCATACCATCCCAGCATCTCTACTCTGAAATCTCTTTCCAATTGCCTCAAAAAGACAGACAAAACCTATATTGAATATTATATTGTTCTTAACAATAGTAAATAGGTACTCTACACTAACATTAGAACAACAGCATTAACAAGATCCTCCTCTTGTATCTATTTCTAATTAATTCAAAAGTGTAATTTTCACTTTAATAATCAGCCAGCCTATTTCCTATGTCTTCTACACTTCAGTATTCCTAGAAAAAACTAAAACTTCAAGAATCATTACTCTGAGAATAATTACAGTTTTTGTTACTTGGATTAATTTTGTATTATTCATCATGAATACCAGTAACAAATGTAAGCACTTGTGGTATTTTAAAAACAAGTAAGAACTATACAGAGTACTTGTATTGTTTATATCCTGCTCCTCTTGGTTATGGTTCATTCTTCCACACACAGAAAACAGAAAACGTACACACAGATATTCAAAATTTCTACATGACAGTGAAAAACTAAGACTAAAGGATCTGACCAACCAAATTAAAGGAAAAATTGAGTAACTCTTCCTGAAAGACCTGTTTTGCTCTCAATGCTGTGGTTGCCTCATGCCTGACATGAAACTCATGCGCTATTCCAAATCTAGGCTGAACAAACATTACTACCAACATGCCAAACTGCACAGTGGTATTGAAAAGTACACAAATAAGGACTGAACCTGATCCTCATTACTCTCTTATGCCTTCGCTGGAGACATGACATCTACCCTAGGACACACAAGGTTGCATTCCAGCACACCACATCAAACAAGCATTTCTCTCAGACCATCATTACCACTGAAGCCACATTTTACATCCCACAACAATTACGACCCAGGAAAAACAGGTACAAAGTGTGCTTTAGGGCATGTTAATAGAGTTCACATCACCAATAACATCAGCCATTCCTCCACAGAATGTTGCATAACCTTTTTTAAAGCCCACATCCTCCAAACCAACAAAGTTCTTTGTACCAAGTCAGTGAGATGTCAACTGAAAACAACAAAATCCCAATCTATGTCTCTAGGATTGCACTCAACCACATTTAGGTCAGACTGCTATTTTACACTTTTAAAAAAAAAAAAAAATCCTTACAAATTTAACTTCTCCCAAGGTATCAACTTATAACTTAGATTTTCATTGGTAAAATTTCAGAATACAAACATCTTTCTATTTCTGTAAGCTACAATAAGCAGATGAGATAGCTTCTCCCTGTCTATGTGGGCAGAACACTTCATTTTTACAAAGCCAGTCACAGAACAAATGTTTTTAACTTACCAGTGGTGGCATCATACCCTTGCTGGAGGGTGGGATGACAACACGGAGGTCGGGTTTGCGATTGTTCATTCCAAGATTACCTCCTCCAGGTGGAGGCGGAGACTTTGTAGGCATGACTTTGCCTAAGCCATTCCCACCACCAGTAGTTCCGAGCAGACTTGGTGAAGCTCGAGAATTCACAAACCCATTTCCTGAAAGAGGAAACACAAATGTACTGTTAAGACTGAAGAGAAGTAGCAATACAAAATCTTGGTGCACATGTACAAATTACAAAATACTGCTTTTGTAAAGCTTCCAACGACAAACTTCTCACAAGAAGCACGGTATTGAATAATCGAACAAACAAAAACCACTTTCACCAGAAGATCAATATGTAAAGGTAGTATCACCTCAAGGGCATGCTGTGGCAGCTTAAACGCTGAGAAGAGCATATTGCCAAAGAACTAGTTCTAATAACAACTGTTGTTTTTTTATTTTGCCCTTTGAAGTTCCTGCAGGCTGAGCTTGCAAAAAAGTGTGTGCTTTTGCACAACCCCGCTTCATCCCCACAGAACATGAACTATACTGGGTTGTTGCCTGTGAGAATAAAAAGATCAGCTCTTAAAGTCTCTTTCTAAAACATATTCTTCAAATATCAAGATCTGCAGGACTCCAGTATCTATTCTCTAATAAAACTAATTTCACTCTCAAAAATACATACTGTCTGATCATTATATTGAGCAACAATGAGGGGAAAAAATCCTTTTCCTGCAAATTCATTCCAAGCTCTGGACACAGATGTACACATCATTTACGCCCATCGATTACACAGGTCTTTCTCTATCTTACTCTTGATACTCATTCTAAATAGAATTAGACAAGCCAAAGCCTACAGGTCCCAGCTTCAGCATGGAAATCGCCAAAAGCTGAATAGGCTCAAGATACAGGCCTTAGCTTACACTCAAAATAGATCAGAAAAAAGTAACAAGACAGTAAAACGGTTAAATGTCTAGTATGCTATTTTCCTGTACTGGCAAAAGCACCAATCATGTTAACCAAAATATATTTCTCAAAAAAAATTTAAAGCCACATTCCAATGATTTTATCATATTTATAGCAATGATTCCCAAAACACACACACACCCCTTATTCAGCTGCAAATGAACAAAAAAATTAAGCAAGGGGAACTTCACAACAGAGAACCCTATACTCACACTACAGAACTTGTGTATGTGTGTGTATAAATAAATACAATTCACGGTAAGATTATGTTTATACTAACATTGCAGTACTGAAAGCAGCCTTTATAGTCACAATTCAGGGAAAAGTCTATTACACAAAGTTCACTGTGTGGGAAATTCTCTTCTAATAGCCTGTAGAGCCACACTGGCATAAATTTTGTATTATTATTCTAATTTGAAGAGGCCCCTATGCCCAATCCAATTTTATTAGATTAAATACATATTAATCTAAAAGCAATTAAAATAAGAAAGTTGTCAGTGTCACATTCTACCTTCTTTAGCAAAATTTTTAATGCTTTTAAAAGCTTAGCAGGAATGAGGAACAATAACATATATCAATAACAGCACAACACTTCATGAAGGTGACTGGTATGGCTAAGATGCTTATCTAGTGTATGTTGAGAACCTAGGTGTGAATTCACCAGGATGCTAATGAAGGAGCCTCCTCCATTACTACTGATCCTTGTTACATGGTGGGGGAACTGCCAAATGCAATCCTCACCTTTTCCCTGTCCACCATAAATGGAACGCTACATATTGTTTTATCAATTTAGAAATGGAAAAAGCAAAGATTAATGCAAGAATTACAACAAAGCTCTTGCGCTGATCTGAAGATGTTTTACAAAGGTCTTTTGGAAATAAAGTTCTTGCTAAATATTTTTAAAGAAAAAAATTTTAACTAGGTAGAACTTAGTGGAATTTGCAACCACAGTATTCTTGTTCACATATTGATGAGCAGTAAATTCACAACTTTAAAGCCAGGATTTCAAATTCTGGATTTACTTTCTTTGTGGATTTCCTACTGTGCCAAAAGCCTGACCATACGTGGATGATCGGATATGTCCCTTGAGTTTTTCAAGGTTAGCAGAGCAAGGAGGAGTTATTCTAATTTAGTACTTTCCTGAAGCAGTTGTATGGGAGATATGGGAATATGTTTTCTGAGGATCTACCGTTTAACTCGGAAGTTACAGGGGAAAGAAGGAACACAGCAGAAAGAAGAAAAAGCTTTTTATGTCAGCCTTCTTCCTTCTGTATTAAAAACCACAGCAAATACTCATTTCATGATTAAAGTATCTACATTCCTCGGCTGAAAACAGCAGAATTTATTGGGATTCTTCTAGGTTAGTGATAAAATTTAGTTACAGAGGCAGAAAAGTTGGGCTGGAGCTAAGAATACCTACCAGAGCTAAATATACTATTGACTGGTAGGAGAAAACTAGCCACAGCTAGGTCACACAGAAAAACGAACCAGCCAAAAAAGAGAAATTAAGTTCTGTGTTACCCCTAAGGTTCCTGAAACTATGAAACAGTTTTCATAGAATCATGGTTTTGTTAAATACAATTATGCATCAATACCTATCCATTATAAATGAGCGTAAACATTAGACAGCCTACACAGCATCAGATTGCAAGAGAAATCTTGCACAATGGACAGAGTAAAAATGAAGTGGATTTGGAAACAGATGTGAAGGAGGAAAAAAATCATTATAAAATAGCGTAATTTTCATCAAATTGTATCTAAAAAATGGTTACAGTTTCTTCCATTTTCAGCAAAAAATGCCAGAACATTTAAAGAACTTATTGTTATAAAAAAGTAAGTCTGTGCTTTAATCTAATAATACATAGCATTTTACTACTCACTAGGCTGTCAGTGTTACCTTTTATCTGCCAAAGCTGTGGTGTTCTGAGTTGAATTTAAACTTCAGAACAATAACACTTTGTATAAACAATGGAGTTCTGTATAGCATTTTAGTCTATCCTATGATACCATTTCCTGTCCTCTGTTTTCAAGTATTTCAGTAGCTCGTGTGTTAAATCTGGACAGTGTCTTTCTTCCACACCCAATATAGTCACTTCCTGTAGCCCTTATTAGAAGGCTCTGCCAATCCTTCAGAAACATTTCATGCTTTTAGTGGTGTTGTCAAAAACAAAATCCTTGCCATTGCCTTCTCTGCACAGTATCATTCAGCAGCAGGACAGAGTCAAAGCATTTGTTCTGACAAAAGGCTGAGTATTTCTTAAAATGAGTGTTTAGAAAAAATATATTAAGAACAGGAGAAACAAAAAATGTCATTAAGTGTGCAGTACTATGGGTATTAATCCAATAGCAGCCCTTTGTTATAAATAGCAAATATTGAACATGTGGCAAACACTGGAGTATCTATATTGATTATCTGAAGAATCGTATGCTGGGGCTGCAATAAGACTGTAGAGTATTTGTTTTTAATATGAAACTTAAAGCCTTTTTTCCTGTTAATAATCTAGTAAGAAAATCAAATTATAAGTTAAGAGTGAAAGGGTAACTAAAAGCATGGTATTTCTTAGGGTAAGGTCAGGAGCCAGAAAAAGATAATGATTACAGGATGATGCAACTATACGGCAGTTTGCCAAACTGAGGCTTTAAGAATCCCATAAATTCTACTTACTATTTTGTATAATACAGAAATCGTATCTACCCTTCCCACTATAGATCTTCTCCGAAGACAATTACTTTATGTTTAAAAACACTATCAAACTGGAAAATGGAAACAGAATATGAAATCCTATGTAAGCGTAAAATAAGACTACTGTTTTTACTTCCATCGGAAGAGTTTTATTTAACTCTAATTCTTTAAAACAGACTATGAAAGCATGTTCAAAACACTTATGTGGAAAACATACACCAATGCAAAGATGATAAGCTCTCAGTTACATGAATCTTAATTTAATTAGATTTTATGATAACAAACATTGCCAATGTACATTAGCCTACCTCTTGTTCAGTCAGAAAATGTTTACTTTTGAAGTAACTTCTTTTCTGAAGCTAAATGTTAAAACTCAGCCATTTTAACAACTGTGTATTCTGCCTTCAGAAACGTATTACAGCTTAATCTCATTTATCGTCCTGCAGCCCAAGACATAGCATTCAATTACATGAGCCAGACTCATATTTCACTATATAAATCACATCAGCTGAAACAATGAACACACGTGGCTGGAAAGTACTCCATGTACTTATTACTACTCAAGGAATAAATTATAGTCATTGGTGCCATTAATCTTTTCTTGTGGTTCACCTTTGGAGAAATTCAACAGTTATACGGAGTTTTGGAAAATAATTGTGGGCAAGCAGCTAAGCAATATAAGACGAAGCAAAAATAAGAATGGTAGTGAATAAATATTTATGCCTCAAATGACATCATACAACCAACAAATGTCACATAATTAGAAGTAAACTGAAAACTGTGCTTGCAACAAGCCATCAATTCACTCTGCATCTAGAAGACCAGATAAAAATCTGTTGAAGAAAAACATTTACATGTAGGGCAGGGTGGGGTATAGGGGGAGAAACGTATTGCAAGTAAATACAACAATAGCATTTCTATGTGCATTACTTGCTCAGTTTATTTACTTTTTTTTGGTAATATGATAGCTTTAAGTGGAAATGAAAAACAAACAAACAAACACACCCCCCCCAAAAAAAACCCCAGCATATGCTGTTCATACCATTTTCAGCTTTGCACAGAAATCACTGCTGATTCTAGCATCATTTCAAAAAGCTTAAGTTCTCTGACAGCTTTGGAAAGAATTTACTATAACGTCTCAAGGAAGCTGAAATGTATTTCCACTGATCTTGACAAATCAATACTTCAGATAATACTATAATTAGAATTAAAATATACCTTTGACAGTAATATAAGATTTTGAAACATGTCTAACATAAGATTTATACTTCTCAGGCAGTACTTTAGATACTGAAATGCAGCAAAAAGAAATACACATGGCAGTGTCAAGGGAATGCTTACTCATGTTACAAAACTAAAAAACCCCATCATTTCCCAGGTTGCTGGAGAATTTTTTTACCTAAAGCTACATACAAGGAGAGACAATTTTCAAGGATATTTAGAACTTAAATGGGCCTTCTTCAAGACCAGGGTTATTATTCAGAATGCAGCAGCAAACCTAAAAGAAAGGCATACTGCTTCTGTATCTAAATGTTATTCAACTTTGTGTGAAACACTAGCAGTGGCAATTGGACCCCTCTTAGGTCTTTTGTGAACTACATGGTTTACAGGTAATGAAACCAGAGTTCTACTTTCTCAACTTGTTGGTGTCTATGTATCTATACAAAGCCAACGTAAAGAATGGATGACAGAAGTGATATGTTTAGAACATCTGAGTATGTGTGGTGGTGTATCCTGGGCAAGGTGACATTATATAAAAGTTGAGACTTCACACAAACAGGTATGCTGCAATACTTCAATCCAGATAGGAGATTAATAATTTGTTATACATGTGGCAAATTCTAACCGAAATTATCTTGTACCTCTTAGTTAATCAGAAATTACAGTAAGATAATGAACTCAAAACAATATATGAAATTTCAACTGAATTCTAAGGGTAGTTCAGGGGTTGAACTGACCACATGTGGATGGATGGTTTCCAAGGAGAGACTGCTACAATTAAAAAACAACAACAACAACAACAAACCCCACCCCAAATGCTTTCTTCTACCAGCATGTTTTTCATGCTGGTTTCAGCCAGTCATTTCTTGTGAGCTGATGTAATCAGAGGAGGATGGATGGATCAAGCTTTGTTACATGCTGACATCTAGCAAAAGAAAAGGGGTCAGCTTGCACCCTGTGAAACAGCCGGTCTGCGGTCCACTTTCAGTACTCCTTTTCCTTGAGGACAGCTTGGAAGCTGTAAGAGTAAATAGGCTGCTCTCAGTGTTCTTCAGGGATCCTTCAGCTTCTTCCTTGGAGAAGGATGAAACACTAACTGTTGTATTTACCTGCATCATCTTAAAAATCAGAGTGAGGTAAAACATTATGCCAACGCTACTGACATTACAGAGCAAGAACCTTTGTCCACTGCATTTAGCATCACTTGAACACACCTTCTTAAGTCAAAGCCCTTTCAATACAAGCTAGGAAGTGAGAAGCTCTGTCTAGTGAAAGACTATCAACGACAGATACTACCTGTCTCACTAAAGAGCAAGTATAGCAGATTAGAAATACCACCAGTAACGCATAACCTTAAGTAGGAATATGCTCAAGGTTTACAGCTGCTTGCCTAAGGTGGTCATCTACAACAACAGTGCCAATCTTTTTAGCTGATTCAGACGATACAGGCTGGTGAGTTTGAGAGTGGGGGTGGAGGGAGAAGAAAGTCTGTTTTCTTAAGGAAGAAGCTGATAGCATCAATCCAGCTTCAAGCAAAATTCCTGCAAGAGGTATGTTTTTCCAGAGTTAGCTGGATACTTCTCATTTAATAAAACAACATGAATAGAAAGGTATGCACAGAAAGCTGTTTTTTTATTGAAGCCTTCTGGTGTACTCTTAAGAATTCCAGCATATTAGTCACTTGACTCAGACTTGTGAAAGACCAAGCCGAAAGATTCTTTTATCCTCAGACATGCAGAAAAAGCTCTCCCAATCAGGCAAGCCCTTAGGATGACAGGAAGCATTTACAGGTGTGGCCTTTCACAGTTCTCTGTCTTGATCCCTTTCTAGCAATATACAAGCAGTTTGCAGGTGCATGCAAGCTGACAGCTCCACTTCTGCATAATCCTTCCTGAGGCCAGGATAAAAGACCACACATGATCTAGATTGGCTCTTAATAGAGATCCAATAGCTCACAAGGCAACAGTTTTTCAAGCAGGTATATCCTTCAGCTCTATTCCAAAGAAATTCAATATTCCTCAAGTTACTTCACATTCTCAGAATCTGAAGATTAGTGAGGACTTTAGAGAAAATACAGCTCTGGAACAAAAAGGAGAAATTCAGTATTTAAAAAGACTAGATCTTTCTCATCCGTTCTCCTGATGATAAAATTGTGAAGAGGAAAGATAACTTCCCAGGAGATTAAGTGGGTCCATAATCTGCATCTGACCAGAAGGGCTACTTCACTGACGAAGAAACGTATAGACAGATAATACTGTGTCCTTGCAAGATCAGAAAAAGCATCCACCTCCAACAACTTCAAAATCACCTAAGACTGGGGAGAACTTAGGGAACTCATCTTAGTCCAAGGTCGCAGCATTTATGGTTTTCATGCAGTCTTGGCAATGAAAACCAGCTCAGGTCCTCTGCATGGTTCTAGCTCAATGCCATATGTGAAAGGTATGGAAGAAAAAGTAGAGATTGGGTAACAGTGGTACTTCTTTTGAGCCTTTCTGATTCTCAGGAGTCCTCAAGAATGGGACAACTTCACTGGAAGTGCACTTCACTAGCAACCTCTGGATGATTCGAGGTATAATACCGAATCTACTGGAACACACTGAAGCAGACCTCCTTATGACAAATTTGAAGGTGATCCACCCATCAAGTCCTTTCAGTTCAAAGTAAAGGAAACTCTCCCCGGTATTTGGGTACTCGGAGCAAGTAAGGCTACACTTTGCCTAATTAGAATCCATAGCCTTTTGAAAGGAGTAATACAGACATGCAGCACGTGTTCAAGCCATGATGATGTTGACAACGAATAGCAAGTTGTACACATCCTGGTGACATGAGATTCTTGAAGTGTGTTAAATGCCCATCACAAACTGAACAGGGTTTAACACTGACCAGGGGCAACGGTATCATGAAAATTCTAGCTCCAAAACATTTGATCTAATTAATAGAAAAAATAAATTAGCTCAAAAGCAAACACTGTTACAATGCCAGACATTTTCCTCCTCTCAAAACTGATATACTTGCCAAGTAAAAATTTTCAGCAAATGTTTTTTATGTGGTGGGTAAAATTTTAAAAATATTACAAAATAAAAATGCTTTTTCAAGAGTTATGACAGCTGCATGTGAAGCAAGCTCTCAGTATTATAAAATGATCACAAAATTTTCTGTTCTAGACATAAAAAACCACCTACCAATCTTTGCTACAACGCACAGATATTTTTACTCAACGTTATTTTCCACAGAAAAACTGTTAGGTTGGCAGATTGACTACTAAAGCAAATCATATCTATTCCAATCAAGTTACACAGGACTTGAGAAAGACTCATGTGAACTCAATATGAGCCATTTTATGCAACACCTTTCTTTGAACTGAGTCTCAACTCTGCAAGATAACCTTTACTTGCTTTTTACTCAGAGATAATGGCGTATAAGTATCTTTCAAAGAAATGAGAACAAGATCTCAAATGCTCAAAACTTCATAATGTTGAGTAAGACTTGGGTTTTTCCTTTGTCTATAAGGAAACACTTGGGAATATGGGTATGCCAGTACTCCATCTTTATCTTTGACATCTCTCCTACAAATTGTGAGCTGCAAACTTGACACATGAACTTTCACAACTATATCCATAGGAAAATTCTCCATTCCTGAGAAGTTTAAAAGAAAAGATTGAAAGCTAAAAGAAGAAAATATATATTTAAAAGCAAATTCTACAATAAATGTAGCAAGAAACTAAAACCATTGTTGTCTGCAGACATAATTAACTTGATATACACACTTTAACGGCAGCTGTCAAGCTCAAATCGACAAATTAGCAGATTTACTCAATCTGGTTATATATGGTTTCTCAATTTTCAATTGAGAAGGTTACTGTGCACCTGACAGTATTTAAAAGAAGCCTTGCCATGTCCTAGTAGAAAGTAGAGCTCTGACAACTCAGGGTACTCTGTGGCTTAATATCCTGGTGTTAACTAGGTATTTGAATTTCACTAGAGGTGCTTCTTATAGACCTTCCACTGTTCTTGTATAGCCACAACACACACTTGTATGAAAAATCTTTCTAGAAATGAGTGGGTATATGTATAACATTTTGGGTGCGATGTTCTGGAAAATAAGAGATAAGTGGTACATTTTGACTTTTCACATAAACTATTAATAAGTGCAACAAGGAAAACATTTTACTGCATTAAATATGTTCACCAAGCTGCTGTAACTGGGTATTTCTACAGTTTAATATTCTATAGCAAGTGCTGTAAACAACTGTTTTATTTGCTTATTGAAAGAAGGAGTCTTAAATCTGAGGCTGCTGTTACTGAAGCTTGATTTTGGAAGAGAGGCCTGAAACGGCCTGATAATAAACTTATTTAGTCTGACTTGAGAAATACTTTGGAAATCAACAGCTGACCTCCACACTTTCTAAAAATAGTCATCTCTCTTTCAACTGAGGAACTTTCCTCTATTTAAAATCTTGCTTACCTGATGGAAACCACACTTTAATATTTCATATCTTTACTGCACATATCCAAAGAAGAGTGGAAAGTCAATCCTGTGCTTTCTGCCTTGTAGTTGCAGCATTTTTTATTCATAAATTCAATTGCCTGACTTTATCTTCAGAGAACTTTTTCCCAGTTGCCACACTAAGTAGCCAGTGGGCAAATACTGAAAGGTCAACAGTTGCTTCTCTAATACCTTGCTATGAACACATACTGAGGAGAGTTATGTGTATTTGCAAAATTGACCTTCAGTCACCAAGACATCTGAAGGAATGGAAGGAACATGAAGGAAGTGGGTGAACTGTCATTTATTTTGTCTTTCTGTGGCCTGATAAATTTCAGTGGCTGCCTGCCCTCTATCAGAGTACTAAATTTTAGTTAGGGGAGACAAAATATTATTTAAATGAAAAAGTGCCATCATATCTTTTTACTGAAGACCAAAAAATACTGTGAATTTGATTTTTGGCAAGATCTCTCATTTGTTTTTGAAAGAAATTCTGATCATCTTCCAAAATTAAGAGAGAATCTAGCTATCAGCTTCCAAGATTTATTGCTTTCTTCGTATAACTGCTAGAAAATGATTAGCAAGATACACATGGCAATACAAACAATACAGTCTGTATTTTCTCCATTTTGATTGGCACCACAACCAGTATGAAACATCCAGGTCTTGTGAATACTAAAGTTGAGAACACAGCTGAGTTATCTTTAGTGTAATAGTTTAGTAAGCACAGTCAATTTCATACAAAGTAAGAAATATGGCAAACATAAGATCTCTTTAGAGTGCTGAAATTACACCTGTAAAGAAACACAAAAGCAAGAGCAGCATGCTACTACTGAAAGCCACTAAAATAAAAAATGCAAATATTACTGAATTGGAAAGGGCATGGTAGTCAAAAGTTAAATGCCTGATAAGAATTTATGAGACTTGACAATTACAAGGCAATTAAGAAAATTACAACCTTTGTTTTTCCAAAACCACTTCAAAACAGTCAAAATAAAAAATTGCTTTTGAGTAACTGTGAAACTAAAACCACAATACTATTTTTCAACAAAGACATAATACTGCACTTACCAACTGGACTGGTACCAGCTCCATTTGGCACTGTGAGGTCAGTTGTGCCCAGCATTCCACCTAAAAAAATAAGCCAGAGCATTAAACTAACTTGCTTTCATTACAGTATCATATAATTTTGTACTTCAAAACTTAAGCTGTTACAAAAAAGAAAAAGCACCGATACCATTAAGAACCTGTTACTTGGGGGGGGGGGGGAGGGTGAGGGGGGTGTTTGTGGGTTTTTTTAATTTAATAAAAAAAAAAAAAAAGAGAATATAAAAGGAAAGCACAACAGTACTGAAATCTTACCTGCATTGCCAGTACTCGGTGGTCTCTGAGGGGCCCCAGGTGATACGTTCCGATGCAGGGTGGTCTGAGGTGGGGAGAGCATGGTTGTGTCTGTTAACGATGAACTGGCTGCCAGTGATGGGGATACGAGGGAACTCCCTGGGTTACTGTAGGTTAAAGTGTTGGGATTGGACACTGGAACTGTAACTGACATCGAGAAGTTCTGAGCAGGCAAGCCGGGCTGGAGGAAAGAAGACGAGGAACACACACAAGACAACAACATTAGCATTAACTATGTTTGCAGAAATAGCATGTTATAAAAATACACATTAAAGATTGCCAAGAATTACTCAGGTTTTTAAGGAAAAAAAAAAAAAAGAAGAGTTAATTATGTTAGTTTTTAAACTCTATTAAGCATACAATTTTAAAACAACCATTTGTTGTAGAGTATGGTGTTAAACTCTTATACATCATATAAATGCAGTTCCAAAAGAATTACTCAAACTTCTAAAATATGAAAGTTCAAACACAAAAAATTGAAGATATTCACATGAATTCACAAGCTCAGAAATACAGATTTACCAGTTAATTTGGATTATTACAAAGCAATGACAAGGTAAACATGTCTACAAATCAATGAACTGTTGCATCTTCAAAACGTAAGCATAAACATGCACATTATAAAATAAATAGTTATTACACAAAAAAGAAAAAGTTAGTAATAACATTTTCTATTAATAACCTTGCCAAAATACTGCTACTAATCTCTAAAACTTTTTCTTTCTCAGACTAAAAAAAGCAAACAGATCTTTAGAAAGTCACAAGGTTCAGTAATTTGAATTGAAACATTTCAACTATCATTATTCTGAGCTGTGTTCCACAAGCACCTGCTTGAATAACCACTCCATCTTTCTTTTTTGCAAATCTCATTATGTAAAATTCTAATTTTTACTGCATTATTTAAAAGGCAACTATTTTTCTGAAGTGTATGTGTTCGTGTTTCCACAACTATTTGAATCAAAAGCTTAGATGCCTGCCCATCTATGGTACTCATTTGGTTATGACTAACTACTTTGGCCTTTGTCTCATTCCTATCCTTTGACAATGCTGAGTTGCTGAAACAAAAGGGACTATTATCTTTCACAACTCTCATAATTACTGAAAACAAAACCATGACAGGTACAATTTAAGGGTAAAAATTCAGTAATATTTATTGACAGAGGAGAGAGACAATAGTTTTGATTTAGAGGTCAAATGCAGATAACAAACATTCATGACCTAGCAAGTATACTTAAAAAGATGCACTATTGTCATGTGCAGCTTAAAATTTACTTAGAATGATACTTCTGTACAACAATTTTGATACTGTTAGAAATAAAACAATAACTACACTAAATTAAAAGAGAAGAATACATTTTCTAAAAGAAACAAAATCTCTTACTAGTGAGAGCCAACGACAGTGTCCCTCCCTACTGAAGCATTCTAAGAATAATTATCAATTTTTGGCACAGACGGAAGGAAAAAGTAATGAAGCATAGCGATGCAATGCTAGCAAATCATTCACAGTATCTAACTAATGACAAGCTGCACTGGTATTTGTTTTCACGGGAAACTACTTCAAGAAACTATTCAATATCTACAAAAAAAAAAAGGTTGTTTTTAAACAGCATGCTGTCAAGTAACTCAAACTAAACTTGAAATACCTAAGTATGCTTAAAACAATGCTAAAAGCTAACAGTTGGAAATTTTTTTTCTGTAGATTTCTCAATAACAGAACTAATAAACGACAGCTTGCCCCCCACACCTTACAATAAAGGCTGCCTCTGCCCATCTATGGTACTCATTTGGTTATGACTGAATTCTTCACGCTTTGCCTCATTCCTATCTTTTCACAGTAATGAGTGCACCAGAACAAAAGAAACTATGTTCTTATACAGACCCATAAGTACTGGAAATAGAACTGTAACAGGTCTGATTTAAGCTATAAATACAGAACTATAGAGCTAAAACATTATGTTGCCTTTTTTATTTACACTGATGTCTGCACAGACAATTTAGGCTGTTCGTGAAGACCACAGAAAATCAAGGGAGAGCAATTTAGCTGCAAGGTACTGAAAGATGAGGCCTGAAGATAGCTCAACACAGGAATGTTGGATATCAAAAGCTTCAAAACAAAGCAAAATGAGAAGATATTGGCTTCACTCAAGAATAAAGAACTTGCTAAAAGAAGTGGTGCTGGGTATCAACACTGCCAGTTTGCTGTTAAGTCCCAAGAGATGCCCTTATTGCTCTGAACAATGAAATAATTTCTAGTATCAGCAAGTCATTTGGGGACACACTACTCAATTGCTCCAGGGTCTGTGCCGATTAACCTAGCCAGTCCATTTACTTTAATTGCTACAAGATTTGCAATGTTAAAAAATTCAAAGGCTGTGGCAGAGCCCTGTATTAGTTTTCTTAGAAAATACTTCCCCTGTAATACTCAACACTAATTGGTTTTTGTAGATGGAAATTAGAAGTCATCAAGTACACCTCCATGAAAAACATGCAAAATTTACACTGCTGTTATCCCCAAACTTCTTGAGTTCTGAAGCCAAATGACTTATGGCTGCAAATGGGTTAGGTGCTTGGGACAAAATTTTCAAAGATCTTTCAGTGTCCAAGGAAGTATCTGTTAGAATTTCAAGAGGAGTAAGACACCAATCTTTTGAGGCTCCCATTGTGCACCAGTCTTTATCTTTAAAGATATAAAAGCCTTTCTACATCCAGCCTTTAGCAAAATAAATTCCACTGATTTGATAACAAAATTAATCCAATTCTATTTGCTTGCTTGTAACATACTGTAAAATCTTGATCAACAGACAAAGAGCTACAAGATGTAAAGAAACTATCCTACATCCCACAACAAAATTTATCTTTATAAAAATATTTTAGGTAGGATTAGGCAATGCAGCTAGGCTCCTGAAATTTAGAAACGTTACCTCAGGTTCACAAGGTATGAAAAACTATGAGTGCAAAAGAGAAGCTAGAGATAAATCTTCTTATTCTTTAAGATAAAATGTATTTTACGAAGATCAAGTATCAGCACCTCATTTTTCCTCAAATATGTATACCCTTCTCAAACCATTACATCCTCTTGTCTTTGCAGTAGTTTTCAGTGGTAAGCAAACACCATGAAAATTCTCATGCATGTAATAGAAGCACAAACCATACTTTAGTACTCACTGCGATTTTATGATTCCGCATCATATTATCAAACTCTTCATTAATTTTTTTATATTTTTCTTCTGTATGTGGCGTGAGCACATATGAAGTGTCAGGGTCCGGGCTGTCGCACCCTCTGTGTTCCTTCTTGTTCAGAGCCTAAATAATGAAGTTAATAAAAAGGATCAACAAATAAAAAGTAGAGATAAAATAAAAGTACTTACAGGGCCTCGCTTGAAAATAAAATCACTATCTTCATTTAGTTTGCTGAATCTGTCCTCCGATAGTGGACTGTGCTCAAAGTAATCGTCAGCATCAGGGCTCTCACAACCATTAAGGCCTTTCTTTCTTAAGGTCTGAAATACAATTGGAAAATTCACATACAAATCATACTAACTTGCCAAGAAATTTTGTATACTACTGAATCATTCAGAGCCACTGAAACTACATGAATGAAACTTTCACAGACAAAACTCACTGTTCAACAGAGAGGCTTAGTCTTTCAAAATAGTGGCATAGTACACAAAGAAAAAAGGTTCATTCAGAGGCACAGACTCTCCCAGGTGCCATCTCATGGGTAACTTCAACCTACAACCACTTCATCTCTCCAGCGTTCCATGCAAAACCGTTTTTAGATACTGGCTGATGGAGTAAAGTTGCCTGACATACAAGGAACATTCAAGCCTATAGCAAAGGTGTTAATGACATCACTGGTAATTAAAAGCCAGTTTACTGCATCTTTAATAATTTGATTTCAGCATCCAAATTTTAATATTCACTTTTTAAAGAGCATACAGTTAAACTCTGAGAAACACAGTGGCCAAAATTTTCGGTCAAATTCAACAACTGCAGTACATTAATAGATGTAACACTTGGTCTCAGTAGTTTATAAAGGCAGGATTTTCCCGTGCTTCTGTCATCCTGCATGATAACAAGAACTGCAAAAAGAAGTATAAAAAGAAATTACATAATCCCTCTCTAAAATGACTTAGTTAGCTAAATATAAGTTTTTCAGACTCCTTTAGGCTAACTTGATGCAACTGCTTCATTGAGCTACTTCCTGTTTTCTGATGGAGAACTCACAGCAACATTGCCTGGAAAAAAAACCAAACTTGCCTACAACCTAGGCATTACAAATAAGCTACTGAAAGAAAGGATGTGAAACTACAGGTCTCGTGATCAAATTTTAAGAGGTATTTGTATTCCTTGTTGTTTTTCTTTTTCACCCTATTACACAATCAGAAATCTTTCTTTGCAAGTTCTCATTTATAACGAAACAAGATTTAAAATATTACCTATTGAAAAATCTTTAATATTTAAAAAAAAAAATTAAAAAGGAAAGCAACATAAATTTTTAAACATTTACACGTTAGCAGTGTTGTATGTTTTCTTTTTGTGAGAAATCATCTATATTCTATAAATTGTACACAAAAACCCCTAAAGATTTGAAATCTGCAAGCTGATGTTCTCAGCACCATAAAGAAATTGCATTTGTTTTCCCATAGAAGCTATGTTTCCATAACACACTGAATTTCTGATTTAAAAACCAAACTGTTTTAGACTATAGTATTCATCTGTATTTTTCTTGGAGTGCTATCTACTAATTCTTAGTACAATAAAAAGTACAAAAGACTTTCTCGCTATTCATATATATATGCAAAATACTGCCTATTTCTACTTCAGTTTTAAAGCAGTACTTGAAAATTCAATTACGCCATTTGAAATTCTTTAATATCACAGGTCACCATAAGCTATAATTCCTTCTCAAGTTTCTTGGCTTGCTCCGCGTATCCCACACAGTATCTGGAACTCCCACAAAAATGTAATCACTAAATCAGCATATGGGGAAAACAGGTGTAGCTTCCTCCAACACCTGTCACGGCACTGATCCTGCTCCTCTAACCAATCAGCTGGACACGTATATGGACTTGGCCATACAAGGGCCGGCTGTTTGGCCTCTCAAGGTCGGAGCCTGTTATCCCTCTCCCCACCCTTTCTAACAAGTCAGCCTGCCACTCTTCTACACTTTGATATCAGCAGGGAAAATGTTAACACAGTATAGTCTGGATTACACTTAACCCCTGCAACCCACAGAATTCTGTAAATAGAATCCAAATACGTCTTTACTTGGTGCTCAGCGTCAACATGCATATGCAGTGCCCAAGACATGATTAGAAGCTGTGTTAGATACTATGAAGAAAAATCTTGCAAGAAATACACATACTGTCCAGTTCACCTCCTTTGATAAACACGTTACAACAATTCTAAGTATTGCAGCATGGGAGTTTCATTAGTGCTCCTTTCAATATTCTAAAACAATCAAGTGAAAGCTTTTAAGCATAACGCTGCCAATTCATCCTCCCAGATCTATCTGAAAATTATACTCAAAGTTCTAATATAAAGGAAGAGATTTAGTTAAATATAAAAATGCATCCTTCCTCTTGGTCACTGGTTTTTTTATTTATTTTTTATAACAATGGGGTTAACTCTGCTTTGACTCATGAGGAAGGAAAATGCCTCAGTATCTCCTGTTTAAGATTCTGGAAACCTTCACTCCAGATGGGGTTCCTGTCATTGTGGAAGGATTTAAGCCACGGTTCACTGTTACAGATAAGTCGTCTGGGTCTGATATCCAAAGCTCTGTCTCCTTATCACTAAAACATGAACTGCCACTTTGAGGACCTAACCATAAAAAGACTGCCAACTTTATCATTGCCCAGTAACATAACAGTAGAACATTTCTGCTCCGTGGCTCGTACTAACAAGCGGAATGCTGTAATCTGTTCACACAGCCAGGCGAAGCCTATGCGAGACAGCCCAGCCTCAGCTTTCTCACAGGCTACGGAGTGAGACATGATAACAGGCCCTTGCTCAAAAGAAAACAAGAAAGGCCATGACTACTGGGAATCGCTCTGTGGGGACTCAGGAAAGCCAAACTCCATAAACAAGTGCTGACTCCACCCTCAAGATTCTCTACAGCTAAATCTTGTTATTTCTCCCATTAACGTAAATAACTCGCCCCCTGAGCTACTTCCAAGATATTATCATGGAGGCTGAAATTTTATTAACCCTGAAGATGGGGGGAGGTGTGGAGGAAAAAAATGCCAGTTAGAGAGACCAAATATTTGTGTAACATGAAGAGAGTTTTATTTCTCTGCTGTGGCACACAAGCTTGTTTAGAATAAAATCAGAGTTTTTGCAGTTGAGGCTAATAAAGAAAGAACATAAATTTAGTTACAACAAGAGTGAAAAAGAACATTAAATTTCAAGTTTTGCTATTGGATGCTCACTGCAATTACCTTCTGGTGTTAAGTCCTGTTTTCCAGCTCATTTAAGGGAATGTGTAGCCTTTTGAGTTAATCTGTATTACTTTCCACTTCCTCTAGACTTAGCCAAAATTACTGGAAATTGTTCCAACATGTTTGCCAGTACACTATGTTATGCCTTCAGTAACCAAGATTGTGCAGCTTTGATATTAGACTGGAATAACTAACTGATGAGAGAAAAATACTGATTTTTGTTAGAAAATAATACACAGTATTTATGAGGGACTAGGGCAGGTACGAAATCTTTTTTTTTTTTTAAAAATGAAGCAAACACAACAATATAGTTGTGTGACATACAGAGTTGCTACAGAAGTGTTCCAGACAGCCATGGTCATCTTCATACTGCAGAATGACCCTGAAGTTTTAAACTGCTTTTGTTCCACTGTGTAAAACTGAAATATGTGAATATTGTAACTTTTTGTTTAATTTTTCTTTTTTTTTTTTTTTTTTTTTTTGAATGGCAGAGCTTAGAAAACATTGTATGAGAACAGCTGGACTAGCCTTGACAAGAAGCATCTAAGGAACAGAAGAAGGGCTTTTTGCAAAACAACAAAAAAATAATTAGCTTCTCTCCACAATTCAACATAAATTTTACTGAAACTGATAACATAGATACCAAAAAGTATGAAAATACAAAAATTTATTGTACAATCCATGAGGAAGCAAAGATGATGTTCAACCATCACAGTGTAATTATCTTAGCATAAGCTTCCTTTTACAAAATCCAACAGAGAAACATGAAATGCAGGAGCTTTAAGCCTGCTGAGTCTCCACAGCATGAAATCAAGTCACAACCTTCTCCAAGGCTTGTCCCAACCCAGCTGCACACAGCTTCTCTCACACAAACTTACACTGGCTCAATATACTGGTCATCAGCAGCTCTGGAAACCAGAAATTCTGCACAAACAAACAGAGATTACTGCTACCAGAGATGAAGTTAAGTGACAACCCCCAACTGTACTCCTCCCCATGAAAGATCCTGTTTTTTATATCCGACTCTGAAAGGACATGTTGCTAATGGCTAAAAAAGCACAATCGGCATGTTTTGTGCTCTGATTCAGTGAGTGTGGTTAAAAAGCCAAGACTACTGGTATTAGTGATCTAGGCTCCTTACCAGCTCTGGTAAAACTGTAGAAAACTTGATTATGCTCATTGTCACCCCAGGAAATATTATTTTTCTGCCTTAAAGCAAAAAAGTAAGATGACCTCATATGTAAAAAGTGTTACAAAGTGCTAAAAAGTGTCAGTTCATTCAAAACATTTTCAGTCTTGGGTTTGCTGTAATATTACACAAAAAGGAAACGGTTGTTGCTATCAATGCTAGTACGTATCATGTTAACAGCTCTATTTTTGCACTTACTACTGGAGCTGGCCAAACAGGATTTCTGTTGGTGCTTCATCCCAAATCATGAGGAAAAACATTTCCAAAATTTAACTAAGATTGAAATGAAAAGTAATATCCCTTGGAAAAGGCAAACCTTTGCTTAAAACCTGTGGCTAGTTCTGTTTCTGCTGTCGCAGTGGGAGTACAGAAAAGCTGTGAAGCAGCACAAATTTGGAATAATTACTTTTTAAAAAAAACTGTAATTTTAAAAAGTCTAAGTACTCCTCAGGCCTGAAGTAACAGAAAGGCTCCACTAGTACTGCCAAATATTACTGCTGCTCCAGTAAGCATGTACACCATGGTTATCGAAAGGATAACCAACTAAACAGTTTCCTGATGCTCTAGAGAGCTGCCATGCAATAGTGGAGAGGAAGAGTATGCTGCTGCCACTTGCACCAGATTCCAAAGGCTCCTCACCCACAAATGCAGTCACCAAGTGCTTACGCAGGTCTGCGCAGGAAGGACGGGCCTGAGCATCACTTTGTTATCCGTGATGGGAATAACGGTAAGATCACTGGGGCAAAAGATTGTGAAGTTGCAGTCTCACTGATAAAATGCGAAAGCCAGTACCATTAGCCCAGGCTGCAATAGGGCCTTTCCTAGCAATGTTCAGAAACAAAGAAAAGTAATTCCTAAAACAGAGATCCCAGGATAACTGAGAGCTATTTAGCCATACCGTAGCCTTCAGGATCAGTCCCACATTCCATCTCTGCAGATGATTAGAGATTCATGCTTTAAGGTTACTTCCCCATGCTTAAAGGGAACTGCTGAATTCTCTGTGGGAGTCCTTTGACAAGTTGACTGACAGTAACAACTTCCTGCCACAAGAAGTACAGGATCCTAGAGACCACCCTTAAGCCAACTCTGATGTTTGCTCAAGCCTGCAGTAAGTCATTTTTTCTTCACTAAAATGACAGAAAATTCTCCTTGGCCATTCCTTATTTAACTTACTTTTGCTGGGTTTGTTTTCAGTTGTAGCAGGAATAAAGTGGTTTTCCAATGTATGGGGCTGAGCACCACAGATACAAAGTAGGCAGAAGGAATGGCCTGTCCTTTCTGGCAGCAGCAAACCATTGCCTCAGCCACCACTGATAATCACATCCTACTTAAAAAGCTGCACCTTTTTTCTGAGATATTCACAAAACGAAGGACAAACACGGTAGTCACAGCACCACACTCCCACCCAGTTTTCATTCCTTTTGTGTGAAACATCAGTGAGAAAACAGGACATATTCCTTTAATGCAGTTCAGTTCCCTTCCCACAGCAGAGAGAGACTTCAGCTGGCAAGAACTGCAAGTATAACTACAGACTTCACATAGAGCAAAAAATCATGTTGAAAGCATGACAACTGCTTTATTATTTGCTTCCTGTTACATACTACTGCCACGAAGTTGAGCCTAAAACCAGGCTAGATTTTCCTTCCTTTATAACACAAAATATTTCACTTTCATCACCCTGAACAATACTACAGTGTATCATCCTTTACATAAAGTCATTTCTCCCCTATTATGTATAAAACATGTTCAAGTATCCCAGGAATATTCTTAGTCACTGAAAGCTATTTATAGTTTTCAAAATTCCTGCAGGTCAGTTTGGCTTCAGAAGTGTCATAATTTCTGTTTCTTTTCTCTACAATAACAACATGGTTCTGCAAAGTCAGAGCTTGACCCTCCAGTGCTGGGTATATGAATTTTACCACTGCCTAAAATACAAGCAAGAGTGAATCTTAAGTGCAGTGTATACATCAAAAGTGAACAGCCAGAGAAAAAACATATAATTCAACTCAGTAACCATGTTTTGTGTTTGAAGCTCATCAAATTATTTCTGTAGGCTTCAATTTCTTTCTTCATAGTTAGATGTACTGGATTATTTTATGTAATATTTACAAATTTTGCAAATTTTCCTCAGGCTCTATTAATATTCTCAGCTTCAACCACTGAAGCCTCTGCAAATTTCATTATGAAGCTGTTTTCCTTTGAGTTAGGGGGCTACTTAAGTTTAGCCCTAATACTATTGCTTTCAGTATCCCTGACACATTTTCAATTACATTTTGCTATGCTATCAGTTAGAATTTCAAATTCTAATTATAGCCACAAATACATACATCCCAAAACAGCACAGTAAAGCGGAGTGCTGCCCAGCTTTCAAAACTTCAGTGAAATGCACAGGAGATCAAATTAGATTATGACAGACATTTCCATGAGCTAAGCAACTCGGAGAGCTTAACTTCTTAAAGAACAAGGCCTCACCAATCTTTCCGGTAGGCTCCCCAACAAAAATAATGTATACTAAATAAAATCTGAAAAATTTACTTACTCTACTTTTAGCTTACTGAAATAATATTTTCCATACTTGTGCTCAATCACTAGTGGTATTTCAAAATTAAATAATTGATATTATGCAAAACTTTCTGAGTAAAGTACTTCGTTAAAGTTTGCTACAATGATTATATTTCTTGGCCAAATATTGTAGTATGTTAGGAAAAAAAGGAGGTTTAGCATTAATTACTTACTCCAGGGTTTTACAAACAAGAAAGTTACAAGCCTGCCTAGCACTAGGCCATAAAACACAGGGAAGAGCCCTTTAAGCAATGCTCTGCTATGTTCATTTACAGATGAAAAATGTTCATGATTTGAAATTTTATCAGTGTCCCTGTTATATACCACTCTAAGAAAAGACACGGTCTTGTTTCAAATGTTGGAGCACTTCCAATATCTGGCAAATTTTAACATGTATCCCTCGCTTGCCAAACATGAAAGCTAGCTGTCAAATTCCTCCAAGATATGATAAAGATGGTACTCAGAATTCAAACTCTCCTTTATATAAAATAACACATACAAAAGGTTTTTAGACATGATATGATATGAGGCTTAAATTCTAGCTTGAAGCATCTTTGCTGTGAAACATTATTTTATATAGAAAAACCACAAGCAACTACTAAAGAGTAACTATTTTATGGGCTATAAAATCCATTCTTTTCACCCCTAGAATATTACACAATGCACTGGACTAGAAGGTATAGAAAGGGAAGCTGCTTGTATATGTGATTTTAGAGAAACACCATCTGTAAACTGTGGACTTTATAATGCAGTTGCTGACCTACACATAAACTGGACTGCTCACTCCTAAACAAACTTCTTGAGACTTAAAATGATTAGTAATCCATTAGCACTGATAATACTATTTCCACAGTGAAAGCTAAGCCAAGCTCTCAAAGTCTGATATTTGATGCATTTGTCTTTGTTTCACTTTCTATACCACTTACTAGATTATGAAATTTTATATCGCTGGGCAGGTTTTCATTTCACCTGTTTTATAGAAAGTACCATCAACTACATTTTTCCATTAAAGAGTACAAAATTGCCAGTCTAAGTCAATCTTATTCAATCTTTTTATTAAAAACAAAAGACAAAGTAGCTCGATGTTTATCTTCAGGAAGCAGAAACTATTCCTTAGCATATAAATTAAGCATATTTTACAGTCCTTTCAGGGAATGCAGTCTTCAACAAACAAAATTAATGGTAAAAAAAGGCAAAACACAGTTTTATGTCAGAATGTTCAAAGAGATATTGTATGGTACATTAATGCTTTTTTCAATCCTTACTCAAGTGACAACATGTATATGTACATACACATCCTACCTCTTCACACACTTGCAATGGTTAAAATATAAATCAGCAACAGCAGTAGCTGACTGAATGCCTCCCTTCAGCAACTATATATTGCAGATAAGCCATATGGAACATGAAAAGTTTCCAAGCGTAGCAACCCATCTGCATAATATCCTTCATAATCTTTTAGAAGTTCTTTAGTAAAAATATTATCTCCTACTCATAGTTTGTCAAGAAAAATTTTCTGAAGTCTGATTACAATTCAATGATATAAAAAGAATGGGTTTCTTTTGGTCTACCTGCCTATACAGTACTGCTATTTCAAACATTTCTTGTCCTGAATTTCTCCTTACAGCTTGAAAATTAGAAAGGATAACAGAAACTATTTCAAAGTCTTGGTACTCAAGATAACTTAGTATTATCAAAACAGTAATTACAACACAAATATCAACTATTCCCAAAGAACATGTTGAGCAGATTCTAAGGATTTATACAATTGTTAAAATACCATTCACATGTAAGATTGTGGGAACTACTACACTAATGTCTACCAGAACAAGCTTCAATTATCTTTAATATTGGTATGGAACTGCCATTTTATTTCACCCAAAAAGGTGTCCAACTCTATAGACAAAAAGCTAGAAGTATGTGTGGGCACACGTGTGCACTCTGAACAGGTATGGCATGTGCATGCACAGCATACAAGCATTATCCCATTTCATAACACTACTGCAGAATACTTAACAACAACAACAAAAGGAAGTTGAATAAGGCAACTGAAAGCTGGTACTTGAAAACACTGAGAGAAGTATGTACAGCAGGAAGCAGCAAGCCTCTCTAGAAATAAAGAAGTAGGGTTCAAGCAGATACGTCTCTATTTTTACTGAATTAAAATAATTAGAATGTAGGACTTCAAGACACAACGCTGTAATAAGCATGTCACGACTCATGTTTTGAACACTGAACTTCTCAGTTATGTGTCAAAGAAATACACTTAATATGTTTTCCTTGCATAACCTGCACTTAGAGTGAGTTATTCAAAAGCCAAAACACCTCTTTGAAGACTGTTCTCACCTAACCTGAAAAGGGGGTGGGAAATCAAAGATGTGGGGAAATCAAAGGTGGGACCTAGAGAGGCAGAGAGAAAAGACTGTACAGGAATCAGGGACAGTAAAATATGAGTACACTTTACCATGTGTAATTCATGTCAATGTTGGATAAAGACTGGCTCTGGCATGCTTGATTTTTTTTTTTTCTTTTTAACAAGTCACTTTACTCGGCAAGTACTGTATTTTAAGTTAATGCAAAAAAGAGCAGGGCTTTTAATGGCACTGCTTTGTTACAGTTAGAAGACCTTTGATCTAAAAAATGTTCAAAATATTCCCAAATAATTTGGGAATTTTTAATTAAAAATATATTATTCACTTGCTATTGAAAGTAACTGAAAAATAATTACAGTAAAACATCATTTAAATGTTAAAATTCACACTACTGCCAATTTAACTAACTTAACTAGCATTCCATAGTCTATCCTATAAATTGCAGACATGTAAGCTCCCACATGAAATTTTACATCACTAATAGGACATTAACAGGATGTAAAAACTATCACTGGTAAGTGACAAAAAGACATTAACACTGTATGTGTATTGATTTATAAGTATGATGAAGAACAAGAAAGATATGATACAATAAGCGCTGTTAGAAGATTCATAGGTGTGTACCACAAGACCTACCACCATAAATACCTTCTTTATTCAGGTGACAAAACCAGTTACTATACAAAACATACCAGGTGAAAAGACCAACACGAAGTCCCTTGTTCAGATGAGCATTGAGAATGTTACAGCCTAGATAGGCCACACTACTTGGAGTAAAACACTGGCAATGAACAAACCACAATCTCCATCATATGATCAGAAGTATCTCACTGCACCCACATGACTGGGAGGTTTTATGACAGTATGAAGATCTAGGACATTTCTTCTTGAAGGCTAGAGACTCCCCCAGCCCTCTTCTGCAGAACCACCATCAGTTTAAGGCCCAAACATTAAGATTATTCAAAAGCAAATTACTAGAAACTTCTCAACAGAAACACAGCATGTAAACATGCTGAGGTCCAACAGGCAAGTAGGAGCAAAGCATCCTATAGATGACGCTCTCCCTCCTTTTTGACAGTTTATGCTAAAACACTGGTTGATGAACAGTAATGACCAAGAAGCTAGCACTTCTGCTGTCCCTTCTGCAAGGTGATTAATCACTGGCAGATTGGCAGGGTGGACAGCTGAAGACACTACCAAACCCATGAACTTGGAAATCAAAAGCTGGGCTTACATTAACTCTCCACTGAAATCAAGAGTATCATCAGAAAGAACAGTTATTTATCTCACTGTAGTTCCAGGAGATGCATTGTTCTGGGGTCTGTTCTTCCCATGCACAGCTTGTGTAAAGTCACTCACTCTAGATTAACAGATGCCATGGTCCTCACTTTGAAATTGCAAAGTAAAAATATACTCTTCTAACTGTCAATACAGAATTTCAAAAGCACCAAATTCTGCAGCAACACAAGGGCTGCAGAATAAAGACCAGCACTGCTTGAAGAACTTGTTAATACAAGTAAATAATTATGTCTTTGTGTGACTGCCTGCATGAACTCCAGCATTAACAAGCAGTGAGCTGTTGCAGATTTTCTTGGAATCGATTTTCAATGCTACTTAACACAACATCTCCAGAACAGCTAAATCCAGCAGCAGATCTTTGATATGTGTTTCCCAAGCAGTGGGTGTCAGAACTGGACTTTGTGTGTCTGCCCTACAAATTTCAAAAATAACAACATTCTCCAAACACACTGCAGAATCAGTTGGAAAAATATCACTTGCACAGCTGGGAAATAAATACAGAACTTCATAACAGAGGAGACTCACTGGGTTTATGTAGCTAACCGGCAGCACCTATTTAAATAAATACTAAAAACAGTCTCCAAAGAAAATGAGAGGTATGTGTTATTCACCAAGAATAGAAGCTATGTGCAATATTAAAAAAAATAGCTGCTTCCATTAAGTTTTGAATCTTTGGAATCTGTTGTCCAAGTCTGTACTACAAACAAATATACAAACTTGGAGCCTTAATCACCCCTTGCTTCTAAAAGGAGGATGGCAAGTAAGAGGTATAGGATGTAGGAATCACTCCAACAAACCCTCATGGACCAAAGTATCCCAAATGCAATATGTATCCCTAAAGACTCTCTCAAAATACTCTTCGTTACTCCACTTGAAAGTGCATCTTTTAAAATGTCTAGAACATTTGACATATTTTAGCTTCTACAGTTCAAAGTTTATATTTTAATAAAGATTAGTGAGGAAGGATAGAGTAAATATGCTACTACTATCTGCTAATTCGCAATATAAACCGAAGTCAAGGGTAGTTTTCACTGGAAACACATGAGAAATACTTAAAATAGCCATAAGACAAAAAAACAACACAGATCCCACCTAATGGCCAGTTTTACATCGTAAGGCCTCATTCAAAAGCACAACAGCCTATGTTTTCTACAGTAAAATGAGCAAAAGCAAAAGTTTTCTTTAGTCAAACCTCATCCTAGTAAGTTACATGGGTACAGTGAAAACAAGTTTTGCTCTTAGGGCTTTGGGCTGTTGAATATTTTTATTTATTCCAGTTACAGCTAAATACTGCACACTGCGAAGGAAAGCACCAAAAAAAAAACCTCACACAAACTAAAAAGTAGTTAACCTTACGTAATTAGAATCCAAAATATTCATTATATTCATTAACATTGTTAGCTACTGCTGTCTTTAATGGTTAATATGTCTGGAGTTCAATGAGACACTTAGAAAATGCTTGCATCATCCAAACTGAAATATTAACAACTCATGTTACCACTAGAAACTAAGGGAAGAACCTTTAAATAGTACTACTTTCTGTTTAGATGTAGTCTACACTTTAGTATTACAATGACAGGCTTATACCTCTGACTGGCAGGGGCAGGTCAGGACACTGAACAGTCATGCCCATAGTCATGTCTGTCAATCAGAACTGTTCTAAGAACTAAAGCACATCTCTGTGAACTTTACTGATTATGAGTATCTTGTAGCTACAGACATAGGTAGTGATGGGAACTGAATCAAGCCATACTTTAAGTTGTTTTAAGGAAAACTGTTATCTGTGCTCAGAAAGATTGCTATCTAACCACCCCAACAAGTACTACTCCAGCTCTGCTCAGAACTTGCTTCTTCCAGACTATGACTTTTAACAATTCATTTACTATATCTATTAAGCTACATCTATTTATTCTTATTTTGGGTTTCATGTCAAATTCAGGAAAAAAACTTAACAACATTTAATGGAGGCAGGAAGGAGAAGAAGGGAGAAAGTTTAGTATATTAGTTATCATCAGGTAACTGTAAGAAGGCAGCGGAAAAGGAGAGGAAGAAATGATCTCTGGTCTACAAACAGAATTTAAAATGCTGGCCAAGCATCTAGTTCACAGGACAATTAACCACTTCATTAAAACAGCCAGGTCAAAACACTGATAGGTTGTAATGAGGACAGGAAAGATTTAGCTATTTCCTTTTTACTAATGATATTTGGACCTGTGATATCATTCATTTCTCTTTAAAGAGAGATTCACATAAATGGGGGGAAAAAATTTCTCAAAGATGAAAACATGCTATTATGACCAACTCAAACTCTTGGTGTGTCTTCTACATGAAGTACAAAGTTATCTTGGTTCTTAAAATACATCCACATCACCTATTGCAGGGCTGCTTCTGCAGAGTTTTCAGTAGACAGGTACCACACAAAGGCCCTCTACTAGTATTTGACATAGATTTAAGATTCTGGTCTTCACAGCAGCACAGCCTCCTGAAGAGCCATCTAATTTGATTTGAGATTCTACTGATGTACAGCCAAGTAAGCTGTCATTCACCAGTTAAGTGATTAGCTTTTTCTGTTAGTTTATTAACAAAAATAAGGAGAACACCACAGCAAATTTCATTTCACAGCTTCAAGATAATCTCACTAGTATAACTGTCATCCAACTGTTGTAGAACAGATCTGAACTGGAACTACATAAAATTACTAGTGGTAATACAATAGCTAAGCACAACCATTATTAGCAGGAGACTTCAGGAACTTAATATATTAAGATGCATTCTAGACAAACTTCGTATATATATATGCTTTAATTAGTGACTAAAGATGGAATTCATCAAAATTCAGAATACCAGTACAGCATAGTAAATTTAAAACACCAGCACTTTAAGAAGTAGAAGAAATCTAGTGTTCTTAACCCTAAACCACTAAATTTTATCACTGGTTTCGACACAAGAAAAGTGTAGCTGTAGATTATTTGCAGGCAAGCCAAAGCTATTTAAAAAACAAATTAAGTTTATCCTACTTTTTGCAATTCTTTATGTATCACAAATGAAGGAATGCAAAATGACATTAACTAGGAACAAAAAACTTTTTTATATCACTGTAAACTTTCTTAAAGTCACCAACAACCTACCATTTAAAAAAAAAGTCATTTTAACATTAGTCACCAGTATGTCCAAAGCAATTTCAGCATAGCCAAAGAATTAAAAGAATATTTTAAAGTAGAACAGTATTACCAAATGCAGATATGGGAAAACTAATGATAACAGTAAACAGCTCAAATAAAACAACTTTGGGGATTAAGTGTTGAACTTAACCTCCCAAATCACCAAAAAAAAAAAAAAAAAAAGAGACACCATTAGGAGTAGTAACTGTTCTGCTCAGCACAAAATCCACAGGTGTGTTCTGTCACTATACTCAACATAACTATTTGCTACATTGACCACATTTTAAGCTTTTCAAGGAAGCTGTTTCTTCCTGAACCCTGAGTGGGAAATAAAACCCCAAAGCAGAACCTGTTTACAAGCCAGGTTTATAGTAAACACTTCTTCCAGAAAAAAATAGATTCAAGCCACTGTACATATATATAGATACACACACATATATTTTTATGTATCTTTTTCATGAATCATATTCCAGACCACTTCAGGTTTTATGCATTTTCTCTCTTTTTAAGCTAAAAGTGAGATTTTAGTCCTTAACCATACATAAATCCTCATCAATCACCTCCTTAAAATGTCTCAAAGGCATCTGTGTGCCATCTCAAATTATTTGAAATGTTATATGCAGTATAATTACATTTACATAATCATTTAGCAAATCAAGTGCAATAATGCCTACATTTTCTCAACATCATGAGCAGATCACAAAGTCATTTCCTTACTTCACTGAAACCATTTTTAAGCTTCTTCCTTCTTTTGAATCTATAGCACTTATTTCCACAGTGCGGTCCATGCTATTTGGAGACCAAAGCAAGTAGTCCAAACAGCAAAACCACATGTTAATACTGTACACAGTACTCATACGTCATCTTCTATCAGCCCAAAGCTTTTTGCTTTCTCCCCGCATACCATCCCCCACCCCCGCCAAGTCTAGCCCACTTCTGGCAATTCGCCATCTATCAAATATGAAGGAATGCAAAACAATATTAACTAATCAACATTGTCAACCTCCCTACAATCTCTAGTGTGTGTCTAATCATCAACATTCATGGTATCACCTCTCAGCACTATCTCCGTTCTGTAAAGCTGTGTTAATATTTCATGTATATTTGGAGGTTTTAGTCAGTTACATTAAGCATCAATTTTCATTTGCAGCTGAAAGTGGTTGTAGAGCATTCTCTTCCTTTTTAAAAATATGTTTAAAAACTTACCATGTAACTTCTCTTATGAAACATTTCAAAGAAATGTATTTTTGAAGGATGTGATCCAATTTCCACCATCTTACTTTTTTAGCTCTGAATAGCAAAATATGGAAGCCCAAATTGCTTGCCAAATGCATATCTAGATTGCATCTAGATACACCAGGTATCCACCAAGGAAGGAAATAGGACCAATTAATTGAACATCTTTCTCATCTAATTTTGTATGTGTGTATCCATGTATATTGAGACACAATTCCCAGATCTTCAATTTCATATGAAGTTCACCTAGATTTAAAAAAAGAAGCTATGAACCAATTCAAGTGGTACCAAAATACCATAACGTCCTGTGGTTAACAAACTATTATACTGTGTGGCACACCAATAACAGTTCAAAATACATGTTGGTAATCCATAGCCTGGAAAAGCAGCAATGCTGGGGAGGTGGAGAAAACTGGATAAAAAAACAAAACCAAAAAGCTTTTGGTTTATAAACACAGTGTTTCAACACCAACTTTTCTGTTTATGCTCCCTACACTGTTACACTTGTCTCTTGGCATATGCTCCATCTGGCTGTGGAGATGCATCTGCTTCTTTACGCTGCAGGCTCTACATGTGCAGATGAGCTCTACATGCTTACTCAAAGCTATGATCTGACAATCACATCTCTTACACTATATATGTCTGTGACTGAAGAACATGTATTGCTCCTATAACAGCTCTTCATTAAAATTTTGTGAAAAGGCAGAGAAGCAGAATGCCTGTTTGGTATTTTAATGCAAGATGATGCACTGAAAACAGTTTCTGTAAGATTAAACTGGCTTATTTACACTACTGTTAAGTTGCAGTACATACATTTACCTACTTTCTGTCTTGTTTGTGTCAAAACTGTGACATGACCACTATCACACCAAGCCATCACAAACATTACTTCCTATTAGAGTCAGCATTTTCCATGTTAAGAGATTTAATACAAAAATCCAAATCACTTCCTGTAACTTACACCAGGAAACAATTATGATTATTCCAATACAGCAGTCTTTTCACAAGATGAGTATGTTTACAGTAATTACATTATATAGTTTAGGATAGTTTTTTTTAATACTTTTTAGTTATGATTATTATTGCAGATTATTGCATATTTCAAGGACAGCTGTCAATATTTGGGGTATAATCCAAGCCCTACACAGCACATTATACTATACTGAAAACTGGATTAAAGTATACAGCACAGAAGAGGCTCATTATCTGACACCTATCCAAAATTCTCATGGGCACAGATGCCAACCAGCAAAGTAGGTCACATTTTAGACAGGCTCCTAAAAATCAAATCACCTCAGTTTGATGAGGTGATATGACAGAACGTGCACAACCCACCCACAGCCAAGTGTAGGTGAAATAAACCCTGCTTTGCTGTATTGCTCAAGGAACATCAAAATGTGGAAAAGAGAAAGTCGAGCTAAACAGGCAAGAAGAGCCTGTCTTCAACCCTTGACTCCCAGAAAAGGCGAGGCTGGAAGAGAAGGAACAACTGAACAACTGCTGCTTTCTGAGGCCTTCTTGAGGGACAGAAGGACCCACCATGGAAGTTTACCTTGTAGATAATCTGTAATAATCATAACATGCCCTACACTAAAGAAGATTGAGTATGAGTGCCTGCTCATTTCCCTCTTTTCCTCTGTATCAAAAAAGGATGAATGTTCAAGGTCTCAAATTGTCTTTTATACATTAAAACATTTTGTTGACCATATGGATACCAAATCCTGATAAAACCTGAAATTCTTCCCATTTTACTCTGCAGAAGTAGTCTACTTCTTTCTTCAGGAAAAATAATTACTTGCCAAGAATAATGTGATACAGAAAAAAAGTCCATAAACATTAGAGCATCAAATGCTGTAACACCTACAGCAAGTCCTTCAAATTATAGAGAGTACTTCAGCATAACAATCTTCAACTGTGCCATTATGGCTTTGTAAAACTAAATATATGATCCTAATATTTCAAGAATTCAAAGCACACACTGAATGAAAATTTCACTTTTTTCAATATTCCTATATAGTCCATCTAACCTGTGCAAGAGCACTAGCTTTCACTCAAGTAATTATGAAAAAATAAGACGAATGAAACCTTATTGTAAAAGAGAACAAAACCTCTTATCTGATGTGAAAAAAGACCATATTCTCCAAGAGCAAGAGACAAAGAATTTTTTTGAATGAGAATTTCTATTTCTGAAATTGTATGAAAATGTTGTTATGGAATTTCAACAGAAGATACATTTTTTTTCTTTCATGAGGCTTAAAGGAAACATTACACTCACCCTCTCTTGAGTAAATGCAGGAGATCAGCAACCATAAGCAAAGTTTCACTGTCCTCACCAACATCAGCTGTGTTCACCTACCATATTTCAGAGGGATGCAGAAATTAATTTAAGAAACCCATAAGACCAATAGTGCCTGATCCTGATAAAGAAGAAAGTTTTTTTTTTCCACAGACCTGTGTGTGTTCTGAACATTTTGAGTGTTTCAAACAATTCTGTTTTCCCTATGCACCTCTTTTCTTCCAATGCTGTAGAACAGATTCAAAACAGAACAAAAGTCAAAGATAACAGCGATTGAATCCCAGCTCAAAAATGCCACACAGTATCCTTTAAAAGTGGTTACAGGCCATCTGTCACAAGATCTTCTCCCTTAAAAATACCAAATGGCAGGGAATGGACCATCCCCAAGTATACTACTGATAGAAAACTAAGCTTACATTAAAATGAAAATCCGTAACTTCCAATTCCATCTATTCAAAAGTCTATGACTCTGCCAAGACAGCTGAAAAACCATATTCCTTATACCCATATCAGTTACTAGTTACCAAGTAGCTACGAAAGAAAAAAATTATTATAACAAAAACTCATGGTAAGAAATAGGTAAAGACGACAACAATTTATTGATAGACAGACTCTTTAGAAATTGAATGGGGAAAAAAAGGGGGGGGGGGGGACAAGGAAATGCTACAGAACTTAAGAAAAAATGGGACCAACAAAAACACATAAAAGGGACAAAAAATTAAAACCAAATAGGTACAGGACAACAACAGAGCATTCACATCTACAACAACATGTACAGTGAAAGACATAAAGGCACATATCAAAAAAAATTCTAGTATTCATTTAAGATGCCAGTGCTCTCCCTCCTACTATGTTTTCACACAAACGTTCCAGCAGCAACAGAAGATACCAAGCTCTGGGCATATAAAAGCAATTCCTATGCCAAAACTGAACAGGCAGCAACTATAAGAGGAAGATGTCTCATCAATTTCACTTAATCATTTACAACATTGCCATCCACCCAGTACTGAAAATAAGTAGCAGTAGATTTGTTTCTTCCCTTATACAGCTTCTCAGCTGTGTAGAATTAGCTTTCCTTCTAGCACTGCAAAAAAACCTCCTGTCATGCATATCAGGAACACAGTGGGTCAAGACTAGTTTCACGGTGAGCCTACATCACGATAAATACCATCTGTTATATTCAAAGAGGCAAGTGAATTACTAAAATGTTAACTAAGATATATACATCAGCTATAACTCCATAAAATGGGACTACTCTAAATTGGTTTAGCATATATTTGACATTTTTAGGGGGTTTTTTTGGTAATTTTTATCTGTTAAAATTGTATTTCTACATAGGCTCAATAAAGAGAAGCCATTTTACGTTGGTCTTTCAGCACATTTCCAAAATGCTGGTGCTGTAACTTCACCTCTATCATGCCACAAGCATCTGTCAATGGTGAAATTACATGAAGCAGTGAGCTTCTGGCAACTTGCTACTGCTTAAATACAGGAGTCTTACCCTTTCCCCATCTCATCTCTTCTCCCACCTTCCTCCCTACCTATGCTGTACCTGCCATTGCATCTGCTCCAGATCACATCATACTCTCCATTGAACCCATTCAGCTCTGTTGTAAAGCAAAAAAGTAGATAATTTTCCACTGAAAAGGAATGTTTTTCTAAATTAAAGACATTATTTACTTACAGTGGGAAGCAAACCATCCAAACCCAACCAGGAATGATCTCTTAATTGCCTAAAGAACAATAGCTAATAGACTACAAAGTTACCATACAGGCAGAGCAAATCTAAAATGCAACCAGTTGCAAAAAACGAAACTGTGGAGTATCTCTCTGAAATACTGTACACACAATTTTTTTTCCTGGAATCCAACAGAGAGAATACATCACTCTATCTTACATATATTGAGCTTGTGAATACTTCATCCGACTGACTTAACTTTCCCATCCAGAACACAGCCACAAACTTAAAGAACATATTTTTGCTGCAAAAAGGTATATGCTCCCCTCTCTGGCTAAATAACTTTTTCCCGAGAAAGAAAATTTTAAAAACAAACAAACAAAAAAACCCCAAACCACCAAAACAACAACATTTCAAGCAGACTAAAGAACACACAGGGCTAATCTGAAGAGACTAGGAGATGCACTCCTAAATTACATTATGTTAGAAAATTGACAGTAAAGTCCCAAATCCTGCACTAGTATAATACAGTAAACCTACAGAGGAAAATTAGAAAGAATTTGCAGAGAAGTCCTTGCATGTTGCCCCAGTATAGAAACCATATATGCACTTGGGTACTGACTGCACTTTTTTATGTAGCTGCCAAGGGTCAAACTCTTGACACTGGTAAAAAACAACCACCAACAAAAAACAAAAACAAAAACAAAAAAACAAAAAACCCCAAAAAACCAACAGGCAGCCTTGCATATAAGTTATTTTGGAAGAAGTTCTTACACCTCGTGATATGAAGAAGCACTATTACCACAAGTCAGAACACAGAGGCCTCAGATGCAGAACAAAAATCAGCGTGGTTAACTGACTCGGTTGCATCCTTATCTCAAATTCACGTCTGTTGAAATCAAAAGTTCATCCTGAAAGAATTAGGTTTTCCCTTCCTCTACAGTGGCTATCCCTTATTTATACTAATCCAGTGACTAAATAATACTCCAACTCTTCAAAGCTTGTGTTATCACCCTCATTAGTACTCAATGCTGAAAACAGAAGTTGGAGATTTTCTTTCTGATCATAAAAGGCAGTTGACAAATTAGCAGAGGAACTTCTCAGAAAGAAATATAAGGCATTTGTCTATTTCTCAGTTTTGTCAATCTGATTTTTGCTTGAAAACTTATGTACAAGATCAGCTAGTATCCTCCCTGTACTCTGTGATCCCCTTGGCAATAGACTCTTCAGCTATACAAGGCTAATCACTATTCCTAAATCATTCCTAAAAAGCAAGGCATTTGTTCAGAAGACAACTTCAGAATTTAAATGAAACACTTAAGTCAGCCACCTGTTTTGGTCTATTTACAGGACTACTGGAGACATATCTGAAATGCAGTTAGAGTACATAAAGGCTCCAATTGCCAAGAAAATCCTTGATTTCTACTGCACCTAATTTAGAAATTATGTACTGGAAAGAGTTTCTATTTAAAGCACAAGCATAATAAAAGTAGACGAAACCAATACCTTTGAGTAAATATATACATGCTGTTCTACTACTGCAGAAACTGCAGTCGTTCTACTGCTATGTTTTAACTGACATACAGACTGACCAGACAACAAATTTAATTAAGTTCATTTGCTCCACAGATTCACTTTTTTTGTTGTTTTTTTGGCTGAACAAGGGACAGCATAGACTGTGGTTGATCTGAGCCATGTGCAACGTTTGACTGGTAAAATGACTACCAGCTCAGAAGAGAAAAAGGGGCCAACTATAATTGCCTGTTAGGCTGAGGGCACTCTTTGGACCTTATGCTCCATCCAATTGATTTTCTTCCCTTAAAACCTGAACACTTCCCCCCTCCCTCTCCCAGAAAATCAACCCTCTTTCACACCTCTATTTCCATTGCCAAATGTGGTTGAAATCAAACATGTTTCCCAGAAACTGGCAGGGGGTGGAGGGCAGATGGGAAAACAACATAGCTGTAAAGATGACTTATTGCCTTAGAGAAACCAGACTAAAAGCAGTAGTGTACTCTTCATGACACAGTTTTCAAGTTATTAAATACATTTGTTTAAAATATCTTAAAATGCTCTATGTTGCTCTATATTTGAAGTATTAAGGAGATAAGAAAACTGATGTGTCTTTTCAAATTGTTACCTCAACGATATCTGAGTTGGTTCTGCTTTCATGGGGCTCGTTGTATTCTGTGTATTTAAGTAGAACTTTGTCCATATCAGTGCTGGCATACTGAAAGAGTTTGTTAGAGCTGTTAAAAATGATGAGTGCTATTTCACAGTCACAGAGTACACTCAACTCATATGCCTTCTTCATTAATCCAAACTTCCTCTTTGTAAAGGTGACCTAGAGAAGAAAGAATAATGATTATTTTTTTTTAAACACATGACAAGATTTCAAGGACTATAATCAAGTATTCAAGGAATACACCAATTGAGCCTACACTATTTATTCCTACTAACAAGCGACAAAACTGAACATGTGTACAAACTTAAAAGAAGAACTGCCTATCATATTTGGGTGTCACTTTTAGGGCCAATCCTCTATATTAGACTAAGCTAAACAATTACACCTCCCCCTCCCAACTCTTCAACTGGTACAGAACTACCAAGGAGAGGGTACATAGCTACCAAGGAGAGTTAAAGTTGGTAGGATCCTCTAACCATATTTCCTTCTGTTCAGCTAACACTGACTTTCCAGGTATCAGAATATTTTCTCTGTGATGACTAGTTATTCTGTAATTAATTTACAAGTTACAACCTTAATTCTAAATATGGAAGAAAAACAGCAATATCAACGGAAGCAACACTGTTACTACATCATATGATTTCTGATTATACAAAGCTAAGAAATATTCTTATTTTGTTGCTATTAAGCCATCTGATTAGATTCACTTGTACTTCTAAGTTGTTTTCTGCCACTTGGGAACATCATGAAACGATCATTCTGTCCAATTAGAACTGCTGTGGGGAAATAAATCCATTACAGACCATCACAAAGGAGCATTTGCCCATCAGGGAAGGTGGAAAGACACTTAGTTATAAAACTCACCATCAATTATGAAAAAAAGCTTTAAAAAAATTATTCCTTTCACAAGATTTCAGTTAGTTAAGGATATAAGAGTACCAATATATTTGACATCAAGTTGAATCAAAAACAGGTCTCATGCTAAGGCTAACTTTTCTTAAATGACAATATTTTTACTAAACATCCTCTAAGTGTCTCCAAAAGGCACTTAATCTACTACTATGAAGTTAATGTGCCAAGACCTTTTAAATAAAGATGCTGTTTTCAGATCTAGCCTTTCAATCTGAGCTTCAGTGTGGAATGGAACACCTCTGTCTATGGCCATGTTCACACTCCCATATTACAATTCAAAGTATATGCCTCTGTGACTGGTAGGTAAGCAACATGCCCTACACGTTTAACAGACTATAGTCAGTATACTTCTGCAAGATAGGAATGAAGTAAAACACAAGAGACAATCAAACCTGGTTTATGGGTTTCTATAGTTTAACATGTTAATTACTTAGGGGTACATCAAGTTTTCAGAAGATGGATGGGAAAATTCTGTGTATACACATCTCAAGGCATTTTTTCCAGAGGTAAGTATTTCATGTGTATTGCTTTAATACTATGCATAATACAAAATATATACTATCCTTCCCACCACATAAAGTCTCAGAGGGATGCAGACAGATATACTAACAAGATCGTGTACACAGCATGCTGACAATAACTTTATTATTGAAACAGTATATGCATACTTTGCTCTTCCACCACAAATGTTTGCAAAGGTACTGTGGACCTGAGGTTCCTCTTCAGCTATAAAACAGTATACACGTCCATTAAAAAAAAACAAAACAAAAAAACCCCCAAAATTAAAAACAAAACAAAACACAGAGAAAACCAACAACTGTTTTAAAATGTGCCCACTCCCCCCAAAAATGCACTGTGCCTATGATTTTTGAAAACCTGGACTGTTAACACTTAGCCACAGTAGGAATGCAGGTAATAAACAGAAGACCTAGAAAGATGAGAATATGCCAAGTCAGGCATATTATGATAACCATAGTTCCACATAAGTTTCTGTGCAGTGTTTCGAACTTGGAAACTTCTTAGTATTTAGAAACCACTAATCTGAGCCTTTTATGAGACTTGAATAATCCATGTTCAGATGAAAAGTGAGTACTTACCATAACTTTTTTATTCAACCCTTTTAAAGCACGTTTGATGAGAAGCTCCATTAAGATACAGCACTCTCTGAAACAATTTTATGTAGGAGTGCTGCAACACATTCAAGGTTCAACTAGGGTAAGCATATCTTCTTACCTACTTATTGTTTAACAATTACATTAGTGAGACAAGATGCCAAAAATACTGAGAGACTTTACCTTAATGCATTTTGTGTTAGTATTTTATTTTCAGTTATCAATTCAACAAGTTGACCAGGTACAAGTGTAGGTTTTACTGGGCTGCACTTTTCCCAAATGCAGGTGAAAATTTTACTACCTACATATAATACAATACAGCTGCTTTTTAAAAACAGATCTTGTCTAAAGTCTCCTAGTAGTTCTGTCACTTTACACATGCCTTCTTTCAGAACACTTGGGATTTATTTATCCTACCTTGGATGGGACATTTAGAATCACTTTGTCTGGATTCCTCTGGGGATTTGGGGAAACTGTGTGTTTTTTAAATTGCTGTGTTGTTCTTCTGATACTTCAATTACAAGATACTTAAGAGATTATTACCCAAGTATAAGCAGGTATAGACAGGTACTACTGTTTAGTTTTTGTCGGGAAATAGGCATCATAAACAAGATGTGTGTGTTACATTACTTTGAGAAGTTATTAAAAATACTGAAAGCTTAGCTCCACTGAGGATGCATACGATCCTGGACAAGGGATTTTAACTCCTCTACTGAAATGTTACCTTTCTCACCTCTTGGAAGGCTATTTTACTTGTGAGATTTTTTTTTTTTACTTTGAGATTCTTAGGTAGCATCAATTTTTCACTTTGTGCTTGGGCAGTGCTCAGCACAAACCCCACTACCACTGGAGTCCAAGGCTTATTTTAATGCACATAGATTATTATAAACTCAGTTTTCATTTAAAACCTCAGAAAGCAGAATATTAGTTCTGCAAATTTCTCTTTTTTCGTTGTTTTGTTTTGCCATTTAGCACACCATTTAGGACCACACTAAAGACAAAAAGATGTGCCCTTATTGCAGACCAATAGCCTCCTCAACACTATTCTAATATTGCTTAGCAAAAAATGGGTGAGGAGGAGAGAGCAAAGGCAGCAAGATTGAGCTCCTTTGATATCTAATTTACTGTACTTTATTCTCTCCAGCTTAATGAAGATAAATGTCCTACGGCTCATTCAAGCAGATAAGACTGCTTAATTAATAATACAATGACAGTCTCATGACAATTGTAATCCCCCAGAGTAACGCTCTATATATTCTGTTTTGAGCTCACACACAATCCCATCAGAAATAAGATGCTTCTGATAAAACAATAGCTTTTCTTCCCACATAAGTTATATGAACTTGCTCTGCAGGCAAAGGTCTATCCCATTCTACTCATTCTCAAACCAAAAAACCAAACCACCAGACTAAACATCTAAACAGGACATCATATGCATGTTCACGAGTGACAAACTAACCAGCTACGTATGCCACAGAAAAACTAACAGAACACAACTGAACTATACTTTCTGTTCAGCAAAACAAACCCTAAATGCCCTCCTTATCAGTGTCAATGAAAAAAATTCTAAAGAGTAAATTAATACCTAATAAATATGCAGTGCATCAGGGAATTTTAGTATGTTAAAACTCTATATATTAGCTACCAAAACCACAGGACACCAGTGGAGTTGAAGAACACCATCAATACCTCTACACATAAACAATTTGGCTCCACTAGTAAAAGCTATTTTATCTCTTTAAAACCTTTTAAAAACAAGATGCAGTATGTTATCATCTGAGTTTCCACAGAAGGATAAGGCAAGACTAATTCCATTTTTAAGTTAGAGCTTAAAAGCCTCTTCCTAGTCACTAAAAAAAGCAAAAAAAGTGCTAACAAGAAAACAGCCAGAAACAAAACTTAGAATTTAATCCCCATATTTTGCTTCAGTCACACCAATGTACAAGTGGGCTAAAATTTGATACAAATGCACTAATACTCCTCCTCTCCATTGTTCCAACCTGAACAATGAGATGGAGATCAAAAAAAGAAAAAAACCCCACAAACTCCAAAACTCATGTCCTCCTGAAAAAAAACCACCACACCAAAGTCAGGCTATAGTATAATGGTATTTGTATTTCAAGCAGAACAAAAATCAAGGCTGTCCAACTTAGTCTAAGTAAGTTAGAAAAAGGGGGGAGAGGGATCAATTTCTACCTCTTCAACACATCTGAAGTTCTAGAGCAAGATCTGAAAGAACTGAAGTTATTAATTCATCTACTTTTACTATGTATACTTAAGACATTTATCTACATCAAACATACAGTCACTGTGTGATTAAAGCTGTTCAAACACAATACTTGGCTTTCTCCCAAACTCCAATAATACTTTTTTAGCTATATATAGTCTTCTCAGAGTTTACATTGCTTTAAAGCAATACAGGGAGAAAAGAAATCTTGATTTCACAAACAAAAAACAATGGGCTCTGAGCTGATGTGTGAGCAGCAAGACAGGCTCATGGAATTCTGACATTAACCCAACATCAAGCTGGTGCTCAGGACCGGTTAAAAAAGCAAACCAAATACTGGGAAGGGAACAAACATCAGTACACCACTATAAAAGTCTTTGTTTCGCATGCATCTTGAACACTGTGCAGTTCTGGGTCCCCTCGCCACCAAAAATAATGCAGCAATACTCAAGAAGGTTTAGGGAAAGTAGCAAGAAAGGTCAAAGGTCTGGAATAAATTCTGTATTAAAACAACTAAGTAAACTAGGGTGCTTCAGCCTGAAAAAGTTAGTTTAAGAGAAAAGAAGAAAACATGGCAGAGGTCCACAGAGTACCAGGGAAGATGGACAGACTAGATAAGGAGTGAGTGACTGCTGCCTCTTCCACACAAGAGCTAAATAACTAGCAGAACCATGACAAAGGGTAAGTGAAAAGGTATTTCTTTAAACAACAGGTAACAGACCTATAGGAAATCCTAGCCAAAAGATGTTGTAAATGCTGCAACTTTATAAGGGCTCAAAAGATAACCAAAAAAGTTCACTGGCAGGGAAAACAAAAAAACCCCACCTCCATTAATGGTTACTAAATATACGGAAACCACATCCAGCTCAGGAAATCCCTGAGCTAAGAATAGAAAGCTAGAAGAGGATTACAGAGTAGCCTAACATGTGCATCTCTGTCCTACACTTATTTGCTTATGACCGTCGTTGGACAAAAGATATTGGCCTAGTGGAATCTTTGGTCTGACCCACTATGACTATTCTTAAAGATTTTAAGTCATTCCAACAATCCTTTTCCTTAAAAATGGTAGCTTCCAGATACCCCGCTCAACATTTCAATATACAATTAAAATTTTATTTCTTATCTCATTTAGCAATTTAGAAGTTAAGAGGAAACACTACTTCTACAGAGTCATCAATTTTGGTACTTTTCATAGAATCATAGAATGGTTTGGGTTGGAATGGACCTTAAAGCCTTAAAGATCATCTAGTTTCAAAATCCCTGCCATGGGCAGGGACACCTTCCTCTAGACCAAGTTGCTCAAAGCCCCATCCAACCTGGCCTTGAACACTTCCAGAGATGGGGCATCCACAACTTCTCTGGGCAACCTGTTCCAGTGCCTCACCACCCTCACAGTTCACAGGACACCTCTTTATTAGGGCAAGAGCAGTCAAATAAGGAGCTTTCCCTGAAACAGTGGGCTTTTGAGTACTCATCCACTTTGACTGACAATTTTTAAAGACTGTTGTAGCAAACAGCTCTTACAAGGACTATAACTCAATGCTTTTAAATAGAATCATGTTAACAAAATTCATTACTATATACAAACCACTGTGGATCATTGTCCACAGCTATGTCAAACTCCTCTGTCAAAGACGCTGCAGCAAATACTTTTACTACATCCTTTCTGAACTTCTCATCCTTTCTCTAACTTCATTACTAAGTGTTCCTAGTCGCTATCAGATCAAGTAAGGTGTCTGTTTCAACACGATCCTTCAGCCTACTGGAAGTACAGACTAGGGTACCATTTAAATAGGAATAGCAGTTTTACAGTGAATTTGACTTAAAGTAGTAATTGATATTACTTATAAATAACAATTTTCCCCTCAAACAGTAGTAAAACCACTAAGATACATTTCTTATTTGTATTCTGGTAATGCCATCTGTAGATACATAAAGACAAAGCACAGCTTTAGAAGAGTGAATTAAGATGAATGTATTCAAAGTTTCCATGCATTTTTAGGATCACTGATGAACTTGTTCATGCAGATTCCTTGTTTCTCACCTGTCTGTTCCGTTCATCCATTATTCTTGTGATCTGTATTTTCTTTCTCCCCATTTTCAGCCTCTTCTTGCTTTTGCTTTGCAATCCAGAAATATACTAATCCAAGAAATGTCACTCTTCAGTATTCTAACACATGATACAGTTTTCTTTTACTTTGTCTTCAGCTTGAGAAAAGGTTCCTATTTCTTCTTATAAGCACCTAAAAATAAAATTTTGAAAAAAATTAACTTATAAATTACAAAAGAGGAAGCATCCTTAAGCACATGTATAGCCATAAAACACACGCACGCATAAAGTAATTTCAGTGAAGAACCAAGTATTTTCATTAGTAAAATATACTACATACATACTGTGTTCCAATTAAATAAACTCCAACTAGTTTGCTAGATTCTACCTACAAACTAGAGATTTTAAATTACTAGTAATTTCATACACTTTCAATGGGATGTCTTAAATACAGTTGTCAAAGGAGGTGGTGCTCGCCACTCTAAGCTTTTAGGCCTTGAGTTATCTGAGGTTTCAAAAGTTCACCCACAAAGTTTTAGTAAACTCCATTCATTATCTTAGGAAACCTTTTAGAGAACTGCTTTGTGTTTACTGTTTCTCTTCTAAAATTATCAGCATGATAACAAAACAAAATCATGAGAATATCAAGTTTCTGTTCCTAAACTAAATTACGTCTCATTTCGTAAGACAGTATTTGGGGTTTCACTGGGAAGCAGGCGACAGAGGAAAGAGGGAATATCTTTACTTAAAAAGCATAAAGACCACAGGAAATATTTTCACAACAGAACTATTTCACAGCTACCAAGACACCAATGAATAATTAAGACCTTCACACAGCTACTCTACAATAATCTATAAGTTACACATTTGCCAATAACCTATTACCAGTCCCGCACTTGTTTCATTTTGCCATATTGTTTAGAAAGGTAAAGATCCATGCAACTTGAAAAGCCAGTGTACCATCATAATATTTTCATCTGGTACTAATGCACCAAACTGACTTGTAAAACACTGATATTTAACAAACTTTAAATGCATTTTCAGTAAAAAAAATTGCTAAGCCATATTCCAAACATACTGCTTGAACCACAAGATAACATTAATTCAACAAAACTGGAGAACTACTGAAAATAGCCACTAGAACGTCAACTGTATATTAGAACGTATAAACATGAAATAGGTACACCTTATTCTATTGCCACCTAACATTCCTTAAAATAAAAAGAATAAAACCAGCCACAATATTAGCTTATAACCTCTCTAACTTTCCAACCCGAAATGTCTTTTGAAATCAAGCCTTGCATATTTTAATATGGGTGTCACAATGCCATATCCTTGAGGCCATGTGTAGAAAGTGGTGCAACCACATCACCATCAGACAGATAATAAGTAGAGACAGCAAGAGGCGATTAGTCACAGGCTACACTTCACAATACATTCAATTTACACTGCGGAAACAACCATGACATTCTGATTCAGCTTGGGAGGGAAAAAGAAAAAAAAAAAAGATGTGGAGGAACATCACAAAATGAAGGGATGTCATTTTACATTTACCTGATATCAACAAAGGACTGCTTTGATAAAACATCATAGAATGCCCAACAGTATTTAGAAATAGTATACCATGGAATTTAAGATCAAATCAACACTAAGATTATGTGATGTCCATTCATCAAAAGGATAGGCACTAGACATTGTTTATACAGCAAAACACTTAAAAGCATGCATCAGCATTATATTCCTTTTATTTTCTTCAAGAAAATAATTTCTTCCAATGCACTATGAAAAAGGTATTAATAGCCAGCTAAGGCCAGATGAAGAAGCCTCTACACAACCAACAGCACACAGTAAATATTTTACATGGAAAGCAACAGTTGGCATATAAATTTATACCTTTTTTGTTAAAAAAAAAACCAACTCACAAAACAAAACAAACCAACAAAAAACCCCACCAGGAATATCCACTGGATTCTAAGCTTCAATCCATAAAACATAAGTCAGCTGCCCCACTCTCTTAAAAAAAAATTTCAGTTCATGCTATGATCACACATTAAATTTAGTTCTGCAAAAATCTGGTTGCATTCCTTGAACATAACTAATAAAAGGGTCTCTATAAGCAGCTCTAAAAATGTATTTTCTCCTTCATTTGTGGCTTCATTTTTTAAATGTATTACACATTATTGAAACAGTTCTCTGAATACAGAATTAACAAATTCCTTCCTCTGCCTTCTAAAAGCACTCACCGTTGTAACTAGTACATACTAATAGCCACCACATGTGAGACCAAAGATCTATCTGGTCCAGCATTTTATCTGTGGCTATTAGCAAATATCACTAAGATGCTAAAGGAAGGACGTAGGAATAGAGTAAGCATATATCACTTAAAAGCAGTATTTGCAAACCATTTTCTCCAGATATTCAGTGATTTTTGAATCAGGAAATTCTGGAGTCATATATGGAATCTTTGATTTAAAGCTGTTCATCAAATAATCTTCCATAAATATTACTTTTGAATCTGTGTAAGTTTTTAGCACCTAGAAGCAAGGAGTTCCACAGCTTATTTATGCATCAGAGTAGAAGATATATCCTTTCATTTAAGCCTGATCCTGGTAATTATATTTGTTATCCACAGATTTTTTTAATTATACGAGACAGTAAACAAACAGTCATCTTCACCTTTCATGTTAGTCCTGATTTTGATACCTATATTGTATCTTCCTTCAGTTACCTTTACTCAAAACTAAAGATACCTACTCCAATCAACCACTTTTACAAAAAAGCCATGCTCTGGCCAGCCATCCTGTCCTCCTCTGCACCCTTTCCAGTTACACACTGTTCTTTCTGAAACAGAAGGACAGACAGTGTGTACAGTATACAAGATATGAGGTGTATATAAAATTTTATGATAATCTACCATAAATTTATACAGAGGCATGACAATATTTTATGTTCTACTGCATTAGGCATACACCTAGACAAATTAACTAGTTCTCAAAATTTTCCTAAGGAAACAGACCTATGCTCCAGAACACAATTTCAAAACCCCTAGAAGGGACCACACATTTTCTTCATACAGTCCCATCTCATTCACTCAGCTCTTCCACCTTTTGCAACAGATATTCAGAAGTAAGTCTATGCAGCGAATAAAATAAGGAGTTCATGGGAGAAGAGGGTAGAGAGGAAGAGAAATATGACACGAGATTATGCAGTATATATACTTAAGGATACAAAACAAGAGAAGCCCAAACATCTTCCATGAGCTAATGGAAGAAACAATAGCAGGAAAACACTATTATGTGTTCCATGTACCATCAAGGGAAATGGGAAAACTGACAGTAATTTTCACCAACATTTTGTTATAGTTTTGGGGTGTTATTTCAGGTCTTTTAAAATCAGTATGCTCTATAGGCATAAAGGCATCAACCCATTTCCAATTTACGACCTCTGCTTCACCCTCTTTAATCAGTCCACTGTTGCCTCTCATCTCAGCTCTGCTACTTTCTTCAACCTCAAGCGCTTTTCTCACTTAGCAAGTTCCAAATTCCTATTTGCATGTCTGTCCCCATCTGGGTCCAGCCTCTCCTCCCTCTCCCACAGGTTGCTATGGACACCAGAAATCTGGCTTTGAAATGCATTTGCCAAAGGCAACCCAGCTCTGAAATACAGCATCCCTTTCATTTTGAAGTGACATACAAGATGATTTTCAGAGCTAAGAATTGAAACATAAGTTCAGCAAGAGCTTAGGATCTTGACACTAACTGCAAAATCAGAATAAATCGTGCAGTAAAAAGCCACTTTTTGTGCGTGCTCAAAACATCCAAATGGGAAGTTACTACCAATGACAAACACATATTACATTTCTCATGGGAGCAATGACTTTTCCTTTTCCTAATCCTTGATCACGTCAGAGTTGGAGTTTTATTTTCTATCCTGACTAGCAACAAAACTATGTAAGATAAGATGTAAGATTGTGTCCACCACGTGGTTACATCAAAAACGTAACTAGCAAAGTTTTAATTTTGCTAAATCGTAGTTGCGTTGCAAACATACTTAGGTAAAATTCTTAAGTCACAAAGCCATTTCATCTAGATCATCAACAAACTTTTGCCCTAATAAAGGAAAACTAGCAGACATATATGAAGATCAATGCGCATTTATTTCTGAAAGTAAACATGAAACTAATGTGAAGTAACCTTGATGAAGATCCACCTCCTTAAGTGACAGAATCAAATTACAGCCACCAAAACTGCTTTACATTACTTGCATGGGCACACGGAAGCAAAATTCCCCACCCCCCAAGAAGAATTTCAGGCATCTATTAAACAAAACAGCATGAGTAAGCAGAGAAAAAGAAGGAAAAAAACCCATGTGCTTCATGATGAGCTTCAAACAGAAAGTAACATCAGCTTGCAATAATAGCAAGAAAAATTACATTTGTAGCTGTCCAAGTAAACCCCTCTATTATTGTATAAAAGTAAACTTTATTCCAAATTTTCTGGATTTATTCCCTTCCCCAGGACATGTGAAAACACCACACTAAATACTGAAAGACAACAGAACCATATGTAAAAATATACCCTCATGACTGCATATTTTCAGGAACTCAGATCAGTTGGTTTGCTGTCAACATTGCTTATGGTTTCATAAATAGAGAAATATAAGTTTAAAGCAAGGAAACTGTATCTGACCTATTTAAAAAGATTCTTTCACGGGTTCAATGGAAACAAATTATATCTGTGCAGAACTCCACAAGGTCTGGAAGCCTTCTGGCAGAAGAGGTTGGGAAAAACTGTGTCAGAATTATACTCCTTCCATTTATTTTCCTTTTTATTTCCTTCTGACTCTTTGTTTTCTTGGAACATCCATTTCACCATCATGGTTACAGGTTTACATTTGACAGTAACTGCCTCATCACAGCTCATTTACTGCAATGGACACAAAGAAATGAGTGTCATGACGTCAGATAATTTGCATGATAACTCTCAAAAGCCACAGCTGCATGAAAACACAGATCTGTATAGATGCATCTTACACTGGTACGCCTTAGGTAAGGCTTACTAAAGAGCAGACAGTAATTTTCACTAAATCAAGGTTAACAGGTCTTTTTCTAGCCTTAAAGGAGCCTGTGCAGGTATTTTTGTAGATTTGGCCCCTACACATGAACTGATAGACTGCACAACCATATCAGGGCCAAACTGCATGCTCACTGGTAATTCTAACACTTTGCATGCTTACCAAGGATGTGACCAGAATATAAATATTCCCATACATATCAAGATGGAGACAATGCCCATCACCATGTGTTAACTGTTTTACACTAACAAGGCAGATAACACAGAGTATCTCATTTTTCCATAGTACCTGTAAACCTGTAAGTGTCCTTCCTCCCTGCCCCATAGCACTAAGTGGAAATAGCTAGAAAAACTTAAGAGTCAAATAATGTCTTCACCAAAATAATTAATCAACAGGCTAAAGGGCTGTATGGAGCTGGGTCAAACATGATTCTCGGACTCCACTTCGCTGCCCAGAAGTGAGAGATAAGAATATTTTCTTCTTTATAACCCCAAAGAGAATGTAAACCCATATAAAGTAAGTATACAACTCCAGGCACCTTCTTCCAAAATCCCAAACTAATTAGACAAAAAATATTCACTCAGATTTGGATCTGCACTGAAACATGTTGAAAGCCATGGGATGTTATTACTGTGCTCTAGACTTTCTACCAACCCTGCTCCAAAATTCATTGCTACCACTTTGAAGCTAGATTTTAAAATTAAGATTTCAAGCAAAGGAACTCTATCTACCTGTATGTTTGCACTTAGCAGAGATCACGCTCAGATTCTTGCTGGGGTTTTTGCAGAGGTGTGCAAAAACAGTAACAAAAATGTTTCCTACAGCCACGTTTCTATAGCCCCTTGTCACCATACATTGCTGTAAATAATGTCAAATATAAGTGTAAAACAATAGCATGGCCTACCCCTTCAAAACAAGTCTACATGTTGTCAGTTATCTCACACTTCTTGCTGTACCACAATATTAGAAAATAAATCTTTTTTCCATCCTCAGTTTAGAAGCCATTCTTCTACATCCAAGTAGAGCCTTAGAGTAAACGAGACTGGCCTCAGAGCTCCAAGGTCCTCAGCTAGCAAGTGATACACAAGCATTGTTATAAAACAATAATACAACCCTTAGCCAAAATAACTTTTTTTAAAAAGTGGGACAACATAAAAAACAGGAAGCCATAAACAATTCTTTATTGATATTCTTTTTTTATGCATCACAAAACACTTGTTTCTTTCAGCTGGGAAGAACACCACACAGCTTTGATACTAGACCATTTTGGTAAACTGTACTGCTAAGAGTGGATTTGTGGAGTTTTGCAACTAAACATGGTCCTCATTTTCCACATTAAAATCAAATCTGTTTTTGACCTTCTAGTTTGTAAGTTACACAGCTTTTCAAGTTAAGTTTTGAAGACACATTAGAAAAGATATCAAAGTATTTTCAAAAAATATGGTCTTACTGAAGAACTGCAACTTCCAAATACTATTTAAATATACTGTTGCTCAAAATGGCCTTTTCTGCCATTGTTTGTCATGCAGTAAGTCCTAAGATGAAGTTGAATACCTACATTTTCTTGTAAACAGAACTACAGAAATCTAAGCTGTATGAAAAACGACCTAAGATTCAGATGCCTGTTTTCAAAAAAAAAATTTTTATTACTCCTTGAATGCACTTTTTTTTTTTTAAAGATAGATTTTCCTGAGCTGAGGGACCAAACAGTTCAAGAGCTATCAGCATCACCTATGACAGTACATGCACTCCTGAACAATATGACAAATGTGGCCTTGTCCAGGATCAGGGACAGCCAGGAACTCTGCTCTAGTTAGCTATTTAAAATTAAATGGGTCCACATTTCAATTAAACTCAATATCCAAATATTTTTCACATTGTTACATTGCTATAAACTTTTTTCTTGGCCTACTGCTTAAGTCCAAAAAATATGTATCGTCCTATTCTGAACATTTATACTCTGTGGAAGCAAAACAGCCATTATCGAGCTATCTGTAAAAGCATACACCTTTACCACATATTTTCAAGTGACATTAAATTCTATTTTATTGTTCCCATCTATAAATTTGGTCTTGGTATTTTCTAAAATAATTTATCTTTGCATTCTCAAAAACACTTTAAAACACAGTTGGAAAATAGGATCTGGAAACTGATGCGATAACAGTGGAGAAAGAAGACCACAGAAAGAGAACTAAACTTTCAATACTAGATTAAAATCCAATTTTAGATAAAAGCAGAACTTAATATTTTAAGGAATCACAACAATTCTGTTGCTAGACTTCTACAAACGGATAAAGAAAATGACTGAATAGCAGTCTGGAAAACATGCTCTGGAGAGATTCTCAAGAAACTTGTTCCTAATTTATCACACAATTTGTCGGAAGATATGACTTTTCCATAGCATACAAAGATAGCCACAAAGAAAGATGATTCTGGACACTTAACAAAATAAGCCCCAATATTTAAAAGCTATGGCCAGAAAGACTAATTTCCTAGTGAATGAACCATAGCTTTTAGAATAACCATGTCACTTTGATCCCAATGTTAAATCTTTTGACTAGATAATCCTCCCTTTTTTTCCATTTACAGCTCTTGGAAAATTAATGAACTAGATGCAGAAATCGGAACTGAAGTTTAAATATGATTGCTCCATAACAAAATAGAAGAGTATTTGCAGGTATTTCATTAGTTTAAAACTTATTACATGTTTCATAACTTTCCCAATGACAAGCTGAAAGTGCAACGAAAACCATTTAAACACAGGTTTTAAACCCATAGACCTCTGCGCAACATAAGCCACAGAAGGAATGTTTCTTTCCTGAAGTGAAATATACATATAAAATATATTAAATGTTTTTTCAAGATTAAAAACCATGTGCTTCGAGGTCATTATGAATCTGTAATGGCTGTGGAACTTAAGTACCATGTGACAAAAAAAAAAAAAGGCACAAAGCCACATGTCTGTTGTCTTATCAAAACTTTTTTCTGCCTCAAAAGAAGGGAGCCATCATGAGGTACCTTCCCAAATGCTGATAAGAATGTGCCTACTAGAGATGGCTTTAAATTATACACCATTTCACCCACAACAAAAAGCTGCTACAAAAGAGTTCTCCTCTGTTACAGAAGTCAAAGCAGAACCCTGTGAAATTAACTTTTTACATTCATGAGGAGAGGCAGCAGAATCACCGAAGCCATGCTGCTACTCTCAGCTGGGAAAATAATTTCCTTTCTTTAAAGCTTGCCTAAGTAAGAATCAGCTGAAAAGACACCTTCGCAAGCATTGGTAATTAACTAAACAACAAACACCTAACAGTGTGGACAATTAAAAGGTTCATTTTAATGTTTTTCTTCATCTTACAATACGAGAGAATAAAATACATACACAGGACTCTTCAGTGTCCAATTAATAAATCTGTCAAACAGAATGGAGCTTTCTTCTGGTTTTGCAACATCTTAACACTTCATCAATCTTCTTCAGGCTCATTGATGCATCTTCAGATAACTTAGCAGTATGTAACATGTCTAAGTGTTAAGTCATGGCTTTAAGAAAAAGTATTATCATTGGGAAATCTATTTCCAGAAGTTTCATATTTCATCAGTTACCGCAGTGACACTCAAACTTTAATAACTGCTATCTAGGCTCATTACTTTTCCAATCTCAACTTAAGTTTATCAATAGATCAGAGAATACAGATAATCTTACTTTGCATAACAACATGCACTTGGCAAAGGTATAGCTCACTATCTCAAAGTTCTCACAATAGCTCTGCCCCACTTGTCACATCTATATTTACCTCTACAGAAATCAGTAGAGCAAATCAGAGTACGTACAATGAATAAAGACTGGGGACTGCAAGTGGACAGAAGATGTTTTCACAGTTACAACAGCTGAGTATTTTTCCAAGTTGATTTGGTCAGATTTCTATGAAATTCAGGACAAGCTGCATCGCCAATTTTTTTTCATTTATGTGGTCACTCACTGTTTTCATCATTTTATAGATAACTGAATTGAAAGCTTTGCTCTGATTTTTTAACATGGCCATGCCAGGCTGAATTCAGTGGGAGCAGCACTTTAAACATAAGCAACAACACGTCAAAGTAACCTTAAAAATTCAGGTTCCTGGCATGTCTATTTGGACATCCTTATCCATAAGGAGTATTGTTCTTCTTTTTACCTCTGAGAACTACATCATTTAAGTAGATTATCTTTTCTGAGGAGTATTGAAGTTTGTAGTGGGTGCTTTTCGGGGGGAGCTAATTTTACAGCCATTTAGGACCTCAACAAATAACATACATATAAAGAACTGAGCATTCATAAACCAGGAAGTAGACAAAAACATCCCTCTGTATAAATTCTGATGTATCCTAACCACATCTTGCAGCTAGATTATTCAGCAAAAAAATAAACACCTGAAAGCAACATCAGAAAAATACAAATACAGTGTACTTCTTTTATCCATAGTTCAGAATTAAACAAGGTGCCAACTGAGCTAACTCAAAAAGCATCCTGACATAAGATTTAAAATTTATAGAAATGAAGACAGGCAGAAAAAAATATTCAGAACACAGCACATACTGTAGGGCAATGTTATGAGATAAATTACTCTTGCCCTCCAAATACTCTCTTTAAAATTGCATTCAAATTTTTCAGGCTGCACTTCAGTTTCCTTGTAGCAAATGCTAAATAAGCAATTCTCCAGTTAAGGAAAACAGTGTCAGTTCTCAGTATATTAAAACTGACTGGTGTATAACAGGCACTGTTTCCCAAGGCAAGAGCAGAAACTGTAGCAGATTTTTCTTTAGGAAGTATGTATATAAAAAGCATTTGATTGCCTCTGTTTTTTAGTTTCTTCTACTGGAAAAAACAAAGAACATAAATTATGAGGTAATCTTATTTAACACTGAGTATACCTAATGTAGAAAACTGTATGAGCTTGGTACTTCAGCAAACTGATAGTGTGATTTGCAGCAAGACTTCCAAAAGTCAGTGAAGTTCTTGAACTCTTAACAGCGGCTAAACTTCTAGTAATTCATTGTTACTTTTTTACGAAGAGGAAAACTGCCCACTCTGCCTACAAAGTTCAAACTGTTGAGGTAATGCAACAAACAGCCACATGACAACAACTTCAACACATGTTACTGAACAAACATTATGGCAATCAAAAACATTTACAGCTGACTTCAGGAATGTAATGGGATACAAAGGCAGCCATAGTTTTCACATGGTTCTACTTACACTTTGTCCTATAGAGAGCTTACTCAAACCAGACTTCAAACTAAAAAATGCCAGATTTTATTAAAGTTCTTAGCAAGGAACAAACACAAGTAGATGAGAGTATGGAAATATAGAAGGAATATAAACAAGATTCTTCCCTGCATGTTGCGCCCTTGCAAGATGGGTCTTCATTTCCAAGTTTGGCATCAGTCAACAGTGGCTTTGTGACGCACAGCACCATATGCTCCCATTTTGTACTTGGGAAACTTATTCCCAAGGTTTAGCTCATTCTTAACTATCTGCTTCTTCCTGATCCTTTATATCAGCTTCTTGCCCAACTCCCATTTGTGGTGGTTTTTTTGTTTGGTTGGGGGGGTGGGGTGTTGTTGTTGGGGTTTTTTTTGTTGTTTTTTTTTTTTTTACCTGCTATGACAGGTAGTCTCCACAACCATTTCCCTCCTGAGCATACTCTCTTTCTTACCAAATACATATTTCCAGTCTTCCAGAGGATTCTACATGACACAGGCACCCCCCCTTTTAGAGGGAACAGGACAGGAAAGCAGAGAACAACTAAAAGAGGTATCACACATCAAAGAATCTATAAGAAGCTTTAAATCACTGAACAATTATCCAGAAAGCTTTCTTGATAATTTATTTGATGTCTGATTAAATGACAGCATGCAGTCATATTGTTGAAGTGCAACAATTATAAACCAGACAGACACGACAACATAACGCTTCAAACAGCCTGCACGCCTCAGTAAGACATTCAGTAAACCATAAAGACGCCTACATGTTTCTAACAAGGATTAGTGGTAAGGTTCTTTTCCTGTGGCTGCTATAGCCTTTGTTCAAAACTCAATCTCTTCTTTTAAAATTCAGATACACCACCAGTTCAAACTTCTAAGTAACTATTTTTAAAAAGTTAATCTGTACTTCAGAGAGATTACAATGAAATTTCAGTGAATTATTGCCTTCTCTGCATCCTTTTAAGCAAATAGTAATTTCATATTCAAGTAAAATAAAACACCATTACTGTTGGTGAGGGGGCTGCAGCAGATCATAGGGCAGGTCCTTTCCAAACACGCATGGAGACTGTTTCTTTATAATCTAAAGGTTTCAGAATCTGAGGCAGACAGATGGCAAATAATAAAACAAAGTACAATATATTGGAAAAAGATTAAATACAGGCAGAATATAGACAACATCAGTGAACTCAGGAAGATGGTGCTAGGCACCCACAGTTAAGACTGATTCCCACAAACTCTCTAATTTCAGCAGCCACTTTTAAAAGCAGCCTAGAATGAAATTCCTTATGACCTAAAACATTTTATTGATCCAAGTACTTCATAATCCTCTTTCTCTCTCCCCCCTTCCCCTCCCCCAGCCCCAAAGGCTGGTGTTACTGCCCTCCATTTGGATGTCTATATTCTTAAAAGCAATCACAAGCCAAGACTGTCCAAATCAAGTACAGGGCAGGCCATTAAAAACAAAAGTTAACTACATTAAGATACATAACCCAACACCTAAACATACCGTAGTAAACTCAGTTTCTACCACGAAAAGAAGTGACAATATTATTGAGAATGTTTTCTGCTCCTGCATATAAATCTTTCCCTTTATTGGCAGGTGGTGTCTGGTAGCCTGGACATTCATATGTCATTAACATTAACCTAGCCACTTTGATTCACTTGCAAAAATGCTACCTAAACTACACTGATTATAGTAAACTGAATCTTCAGATAAAAACTGTTCTCTGCATAGAAACCTAATTCTAAAACTAACTTTGAAACTATTTTTTCCTTAGCAATGGCAACAAACCAGCATAAACAGTCAGTTAATATGGTTTAGTCGATAAGGGGAAATTCATGATGCTACAGTAACTCCATTACTTGCTATACCTGCAAGGCAGAGCAAATGATAAAATCTAATTATTTCACCTTTCTTGCAGACTGCTGCAAATAGAAAACTTAAGTCATTTAACCCTAACTAACATTTCTGCTTCACAGCAAAGCTACATGATTCAAGTGGTGGACAGCAAGATGTATTAAAATATGTTTCAATAGCTTTTAGAATAAAATACTCAGTGACTATAAAAAAAGAGAGCAGTCTGAGCTATTTGTTCCCATCACTCTATTAAAAACAGAAATCCTCAAAACTTCGAAAACATCTCAATATCTCTTCCCTGTCAACAAACCCTGACAAACATCTTACATGATTAGAGCCACTAAAAATGCCTGAATGAGAAGATACAGCTGACAGAAGTTTAAGTGAAGGCCCAGAAAAATTTAATTGAGGTCCCAAACAAGAATCAATTAGGTGATCCATATGTAAATATACAAAGCCCTTTCGATAAACTACTACATGACTTAAGAGTTAAAACAAGAGCAAGGAATACTGAGAAAATCAAGATATCACAAAAGCTGGATCTTAATGTATTTGAAAGGCAGCTGGCCTATTTTCAATTACATTAAGTAGCCAGGAATCTGAAGCAGAAGCCCAAACAAGCTCAGATTATTGTAGACTGCCCTTACTGAAAACCTCTTCCATTTAAACAAGTATATTCATTTAACTTTGACATGAAACATTAGATGCAAATGCAAGGTTTTTGAAACTCGAAGGTAGACATCTCCATCTTTACTACTTAGTCAGCCAAGTACTATCTGATGCAATGAATGCCTAGACCTGACAATAACCAGGACTGGTCAGGAATCAGAGACTATAAATATATCTGGCTATCCAGACCTGCAATTATGCATTAAAAATTAAAAACAAACAAACAAAGAACCAGTCACACACAGCTTACTATCCTGATTTTGGAAAAGGAAAAAATAATTATCCTCACTATCAAAAATGCCAAGAAGCAGCCCTGAAACCACTTCAGAAGGGAAGACTGCACAATCAGCCTCAGTCTCTTGCACTATTAAACGGTCAAAGTGGACATCTCAGCATTTAATTATTGCACCAATGATTTAAAACTGCTAGGGAAATTACACAACAGTGCCTCTTTCACACACACTGCTGGATCCCTTCCATCCATGCTGTCTTCTTGCTCATCTCTGACAAAAACCTAGCTAAGAGACCTAGGAACTATACTTCAGTTGCAAAGCAAATACATAGCAGTCAGATGTGAATGACTTCTCCTTGAAGGTATTAGTTCTAATTGCTGCACTTAATGTTAACAGCAGTATCTTATTTTGGTAGGAACAGTTGCATCCCACTATAAAACTTCAATACCGCCTGTAGCCCTGGTAGATGAAAGCGTGCAATGTGCAAGTTCAGACACCTCAGTCAATCTCTGAGCTTCAACTGGTTAAAGCTAGTATTAAATTCCTGCATGTGAAGTGATAGACTTATTTAGACATAGAAATGAATTTTTTTTATTCTAACAGTATCACTAGAATACACAAGGAAGAATCTGCAATCTTTTCCATTCCTTTCTGGTATGAAAATAAAGCATTTTAACTGTATAGGGTTCTTCATGCAGACATTTCCCTAACAAAAAAAACAAAAAACAAACGAAAACAAACCACCATTCACATATTAAATGTATTCATTAAAGCGGATTCTGTCTGTGAACTTGATTACATGGAGTTACGTGAACAAAAAAGTGAACCACAGCAAACTGGCATGCAGTTTATGCACAACTTTCAAGAACCTGCTTAGGATTCTTGCATTTGCAAGAAATCTTTACTCCTTTTAAAAAAAGTTATTGTTGAGTACTCTGGGCCTTCAAGACATTAAAACCATCTTTCTTTTACATGCTGACTGGAAACCTTGCAGCAGCTGAAGCAATAAATATTGACAGCTAGCTGGCAAACAGCAGAGATACCAGTGCTCCTAGTCTCCAATTTCACCTGCATCAGCAAAGACCGAGCCTAGAAGGAATAGCATAACTAGGGCTTAATATGTTCATCTGTATTACTGCTGCTTTTGCCTGTATTAAAAGCATATTTTCCCTCAATAAGACTGGTGTATCTTTGAACATACCTGCTTTCGTATACCACCCGGAAAATTGCAATTATCTATTAAATCTCACTGCAGTATAGAGCTTTGTTACTATGTATCTGCAACTGGCTACAAATCATACTGCGAGAAACTTCCAGCATCCCATTCCATCCTTTCATGCTCTTCCATAGCTCAGCTCCTTCTCCCTTAACTCATGCTTTGCAAGTTTTGCATATGAAGCCACACACTGCTTAACAAAAACTAAACAGTCAACTTAGAGTGAACACAGGGAAAGCTGTATGCCAAAATATGACATACTCCTGACAGCACATACAAAATGGAAGAAAGAATTAGTAAAGTAGATTTTAATTAAGAAATTATATTGGTGACCAAGTTCTACTTTTCTCTCCGTTCTCATATCCTCTACTTCGAGGCAGGATTACAGAAGCTGTAAGTAAATGCATTCAGACTTGCTTAAAGGAAAGAAAATTAAAAACACAACACAAAGACTACAAAATTCTGTCTTCCCACTGGAAGAAAGGTAACTTTCCAGCAATTCACTTTGCAGTTCAGACAAACTGCAGATTGATAGTTGCTTTTTAGCAGATTTCATCCTGCTGCCAAGCTAACAGATTTTTAAACTGAGATTTGAAATGAACACTTCTTAGTATAACCAAAATGTTGACTACTGAGTCGGACCTAGTTCTCAAAACTTCAGCTTATGATTTCATCTGAAGCTAATAGATTTTTACCCCCGCACAGACACACCTATGATTGTGGTCTATGTTTAGATTTGTAAGAATTCACCAACATACAGTGTCATCATTTTCTCCAGCACACAGCTTCACTGGGGGGAGGAGTGGAGACATCCTTCAGACTATAAACGTTTGCTTGCTTTCAAAAGGAAGATACAAATCAGAACAAGCTTACCCTGTACTTCTAGCAGGCACTACTCAATGCATTACGTGAACCAATACTTGTGGAGATTCTTCCTTCTAGCTTCTTGTAGCTTTTCCTTCCTCTTTGTCTACCACTGACTATATTTAATTTTGATGGTAATATCTGTTTAACAACATTAGCTAGCCTTTATAGATGGCAGGCACTCCCCTTTTATGCATTACTTAAAAAAACCCCACAAACCCTATATTCCGCATCAGAAAAAGAACCACATAAAATCTTAAGACCACCATAAATGCACAGTTCAGCAATAGATAAGCATGCATGAGCTAGGTCTGTTGCATAGGTATACAGCATCTACAAAGCAGCAATGCACTGAGTTTTGGTTTAAAAAGAGTAAACTAAGATTTCTACTCTTACATTTTAATGCTGCCAAGTCAGCCCATTTGCATTATTTGCAAGATGTCATTTTGGGCATGGACAGGAAGTAGTACTTTGTCCATCTAGTGCATCCTCAGACTCAGAATCTCATTTTATTCAAATGGGTACCCTTGCCTAATTCTTTCAGTAGGTGGAACTGAAGCCAAAATGTTCCTGAACAGGATGGTAATATTCCCTATAATCTTCCCATATGGAAGTGAGACAGCTCTCAAGTCTCACTCATCTTTTTTTTGGAATGAGTCCAAGTTTGCTTCAGTGAAGATGCTCACCCCATGTAACTGGAAGAAAGGCATTAAAGAGAAGGGGAAGTCCCCAAAAGCAGAGGAAAAAGCATGATGGAGGACAGCAGCAGAAAAAGTTAATAGTAAGTTTATCTGTAGGGAGTTTTATCTGTGGCATTTTATGCAATTTGATGTCACGAAACATAGAACAAAGACACAGACATGGCTTTTTACATTTAGGCAATTCAAACAGACATTAAAAAGAAACTGGTTCTCATTCACTTTTAAGAATTTCACCTTAAGGGAAGGTCTTTCAAGGATGCACATGGTATTCTTTGGCCTTCTGAAAGCAAAATCAATTAAGCACAAGACTCAGTTCTTGTAACAAAAATTTATTTAGAAGAGCCATGAGAAAAAGCAAGCTAAATCATGAAACTGAAATTAATAAATACTTGTCAATAGCACTGACCAACCCACTAAAAACAAGCTGCAGCTTTTGCTAGGGACCTGAGTTTTCACTGGTGGTTCTGCAGTGTCTCAAACACAGGCTGCTATGGAAAAACAAAATGGGAACTCTAAAGGGACCTTGTTTTCATATCCCATTAATTCAGGAGCTTGGGCAAGATGATTACTGATATTTTGAAACACTTAAAAAGACCAACTGTAATTTCCAACACAGTTACATTCTGCAGGGCTAGGAAACGGTATGTATGCTAAGGTACGTAACTCTGAGCGCACAATATCATTATGCTTTACAGAATAATTTCAGTTCTTTATTATGTTTAAGACAATTTAATGCTGCTTTACTATGTGTGTCCATGGAGTACTCAAAAGAAAATCCACTGGGCTTCCTTATAATTTTTCTGTAATGCAGTATCTACCAAAAATAGAGAATTTGATAGAAAATATCTTCAACCTTTGAAGGAGCTTACTAGTCCATAATGACAGTGTACCTAGAGAAATACCATCAAAAAACAAAATCCAACAACCCATTATCTGGAGGAAAGTGCCTACATAGTCTTCTCAACAGGAAGAGGTGGAAAAAATTACCAGCTAGAAGATGTACAAGTTAAATCACAGCTGAGGGAGCTGGAACTCTTCTTTATTCTGCTTTTAGGCAAGCCTCACTGGCATGACATGTGACCACTGGACCTGAAGAAGAAAGGAACTCCCAAAGCATTCAGAACCCACTTGAATCTTCAAGCTTAAGGAATGCAATCATGCAAGTCTGAGACTTAGCAATGGGTTTTTAGAAATATGTCATCCCATATTCAGTATTAAAGCTGCACTGTGGTGCTTAGATCCAACCTCAGACATTTTTATTCATCTGGGCCCATAGCTGCAGTGCAAGAAGAATCCTGTTACTTGCATGTTAAATGGTATCGCGCAACTCTCGCACAATAAACAGGAGAAGATGAGCAAGCCATTTCACTCTTTCTGCTCAACACAAGATACCAAAAAGCCTTAAACAGTAAACCTACGTCAACATCACACTTTCAGCAACAAATAAGCAGAAAAAATTGTATTAAACTTTATTAGGATTTTGCATAAGAGAGGTTATATTCCATGAAAGAGATTATCCACCTTGTAATGTTGTCTTGATAGAGGACTTGATGTGGAAGAAAGAGCGGCATACATATCTCCCAAATGGTGACCTGTTAAATCTGCAGAAGGCATGTATCTGACACATTAGCTTTTAAGCACAGAAGATACCGAGAAATTCTGACAATATCACAGCATTGCCAAAATTTACATTCGTAATTTTTCTTAAAGATTAAGTACCTGAGGATCAGATTGCTATTTTCAGATTTCATTTAAAAATTAATCTTTAGGCATCATGGCAGCAGAAAACTGAATTGTAACAGCCTAAGAATGCAACAAAACACTCCAAAAACTTAAAAAAATCCAACTACTTTTGAATTTGCAGTCCTCTCTGATATGCAGACACAATGCTGCACCATTCCAAATTCTGCTGTTGGTTACATCTCAGTTACAAACAGAGTCTCTTCCAATAGTTTGATAACATTTTATTTAATTAACAGAACTCTGAAACATTTAGAGAAATTATAACTTTTAAGAGTTTCACTGTTTTATTCACTTGCATAAGATCACACGGTTACTAGACACATGCATGCTAAATATATTACATGCTATCATGGCAGCAGGTCAGTTCTGGACAAGCTGCTTGTATTAAATTTCTCCTCTAAGTTACATTACAGTTTAGTTCTGCTACAGCAAATATAGGAAGAGGCCTCACATTCCAAACAACCATATGAAGGGAAAAACTGTGCCAACAGAGTACTAAGTACGCCAGTGCTACTTTAACCCATTTACTATTTTAACACACACATGTAAGCCTTGCATTTATGTTATCTATATTATGAATTTTTAAGATGCAAAACTCCAAAGCTAATTGGTTTGTCTTACTCTCTTGCTATGAAAACTTAAGGAAAAGGTCAGAAGATTATAGTCTATAATACGTGACATATAAGAGTGATGAAATTCAAAACAGTACATGTTATTAACTGGGTAGGATATTCAACTACATTTGAAATATTGTACTGGTTTATTAAACCAAGTAACTACTAGAACACATTTTAAATAAGTATCATTGCATACTGTTCTAACAATTTCATAGCAGATGTTCTCTATAAAAGATACTGACATAAAAAAACCCCACACATTGTCTCTACATATATTGACATATATAGAAATACACACACTGGCATATAAAAAGTACAAACAAATCTGAGTTGTCAAAATTAATGAAGCACACACTAGAAATATTTTATCAACTTCTGTCACAATGCTTTCCTATGTCATACTACAAAAGAGGATACCACTACAGAGAATGCCAGCCTAATAGGGAAAGGCAGGCAACCTCTTCTAAAAGCTGCCTATAGACTAACACAGGAATATTTCAGATAATGTCTTTCATTGCTTCAGACTGCTGCCTTGGAGAATGCTAAAATAAAAGGGGAATAGACTTGATCACAGAGGTCAAGAGAGATTAGAAAATTATCTGTATTCTGCTGGAAGAGTATACATTATACTTTTTCTTTTCATAAGCATAGAGGAAAGCCTAACTCAAACTCAAATACTTATCAGTAAGAGTGTACTCACAGTAAGCTTCAGCAGTGAAGTTGGAGGCAGGGGGAATCATACAGACCTTCGGTAAATATTTAGGCAGCTAGCCCACATAAAAATCTCAGACTGTTGCTACCCTAGTGAAACCATATCCACAATGGCTACTTTAAAGTTATCTCAACTTAAGTTGCAATTGCATGTTTGCTGCATACTATAAGCACATTCTGACACTGTTCCTCTAAGTAGGAACTTCGCAAGATTGTTCATACATCACTGGTCCTCCCTTTCCATTGGATAGGGGACTCCTGGAAACCAGATAGAACTATCAACAGCTGAGTTATCCGCAATAAAAGATATGCTATGGGCATATCAAGAGAACAAATAGAAGCAAAGGTACAGGTATGCTGTAAGAAATGGTTGGATTTTGAGTAGATGATACTTTAAACTGGCTCGTAATTCACAGTCATTCCTTAATTAGTCTGCAGAGAAGACTACATTTATCAAATAATACAGACAGAAAGATACAGAATACAACATTTTTACAAAAGAAAAGTATTATATAACACTTGCAATTTTAGTCACTCAAAGGTTAAGCACCAAGCTATCTGAAGCCTACAGTATGGTCCTGATATATTGACCAGGTTTCACTTTGACATTACAAGTTCTGCACTAACAGACTATGTTGGAGGCACCAAATCACCTCTAATATAGGAGAGATATTTTTTTTTTTTAATGAACCAGGATAAACACTTATATTAGCTACATGCAGAATATGTACTCATATAGTGTCACACATAAGCACATGATTGAGATACTTTATCTGGTCAAATAGCCTCATATTGACAAAGTGCCAATACACAGCAGTACTCTGCCTGATAGCTTTAACATCAAATCTGGGCCATCTTTGCACTTACAGGTTTCTATGCAGCTGCTGGTAAGAATTCCCCACCCCCCAAGCCATGGCAGCACAGAAGATGTCACTGCAAAGAAGAAAAAAAAAAAAAAAAACCCCCCCAAAAACCATGCTTCACCTCTGCATAACTGTCAAAAACATGAGCCTAGCTGAATTAAAACAGTCCAATTGTTTTCTTCTGCTAAACTTTGCATTTGACTCATTATTGCTCAAATATTTAAGCCATCACTTCCTTATCTGCATCAGACTTGAACCCATTTTTTTCATTACACCTTATTTGAAAAATTTTTTCCATCTTGATGACTTAGATTACATACCATTCTGACCTGCTATTAGCAAAGTCACAGCACTGAAGAACAACACGCAAAAAAAAAGTACCAGCTCAGTAGAAGTATACAACAGTTAACACATTTAGAGCAGTCTTATACCGGATTCCTTTCACAAAGGAAAAAAACCACATAACTAAAAACAAGAGCTGCACTGTTAAAAAACACAGAAAAGTACTGAAATAACTGATCCAGTAAACTTCAATATGAAGACAAAACTAGGAAATGGGATCAACAAATATAACTTGTCTACAAAAAACAGGTTTTTCATCCTTCTAATTAACACGTTTCTGACTGCACCATTAAAAATGTAACTTCCAAATTTCAGCAATATAGTAAAAAATAAAGAAACATTGTTTCTACTGCAAGCAAAAAATATTAGGGTCCTACAGAGAAAAGTTACAGTCTTACAGATCATATGAAACATGTTTTGACTAAGAACAATACATGCTTAATATTATACAGAGCATTTTAAAAAATGTTGACCTTGGTGGAGGACTTGGAATTAAATTATCTGCAATTGTTTGATGAGTTACAGGTTACTCTTATTTCAGAGGCAAAAAAACCCAACCCCAACCGAAATCAAAACCTACATAACATGATATCAATAAAAGCATAGCATGCATAATGTAAAACTATGCAGATGCTCTGTTTTTAAGATCAGACAGGAATCGTTTTGTTTCTCCATAAGTGTTGGTACATAAGTGGTCAGTTTTGGAGCATCTCCTCTTCAAGACACCAGGTAGAAAAAAGGAACAAAAATCTGTTCATGTGACATACCTAGCTGACTGATCTGGAACTTTATTCATGAAAGCATTAGAAAACAAACCAAAAATGGACGGAAAGATACTAAGATAAGTTAAAAAAAAAAAGAGAGACACTTAGTGAGAGTAGAATTCACAAGACTTTCTCTTTCTTCCTCAGGAGAAAAACACTAGCACTTTAATACATAAATCTGACAGAAAACTCATCACCTACCCACTGGGAAGTGAAATGAATGAAAGCTCAAAAAAGCAGAGAAAGATGGGGTGGGGGGCAGGGGGAATACTTCTGGTTTTCTTGCAACTGGGGGGGGGTAGGGGGGGAGGGGAACAGCTGAATTCTGACATACTCACACTTCCAGATCCTTACAGCAAAAATGATATGCAACATAGCTTCAATTGTTTATATCGCTTCATTTTAGCCAAGTCACATGGCACACCATACCTCCTCTTCAAAATACTGTTCTGCCCTGTCATACTGACAAACAGGACAAGAGATTGTTAAACTGCACCTAGGCAGGGAGATGAGGATTAAGGCATTTGCACCAGGGTCAGAAAGCAATCAACCAGCTTCAAAGGCAAGGTAAGGCACCGATCTTAAATTTCCTCAAGGGCAAAACACTCAAAACAAGGCAAGGTTTGCCACTAAAAGTAACAGTTGCTGCTAAAGCAATGAATTAGCAGACAAGCTTTGAGGCACAGAAGTCCTCCAGATCACAATTTAAACTTTTAATTTAACCCACAGGTATCAACTAGAGAACTGAAAACAAATGCAAAAATGCAACATTCTTACTAGAAAATTATTTCTAATTTTTTATCTTCCATATCTGTAAATAGCAAGAGCTGATGGAAGTTATACTTGGCAGAATAAAGTCCTTAGTTAAAGCTAAGGCTTCTCAGAGTCAGGCATCCATGTGGTGAGGTCAAATTACAAGAGTAGAAACTACCACCATCATCATCCAATCATTATCAAGACCACAGGATCTATATGCTGGACAGTTCAGAAGCCTCTGTCATACATACAGAACAAAATGAAACAAAATTTTTTACCTCCCTAGTTTTACTGATTTGTTAAAAGCCATCTGAGCCAAAACTTTCTTCTTAGAAGAGAGGCATCAATCTAGACCACAGACAAATTTTGAAACTACAAGTTTTACTGAAAGCCAAAAAAATAAACAAAAATAAGATTTTTTTTTTCTTTAAAGGATTACTGATTTAAATTTGTCACACAATAATTAGGAAGGATTTCAAGCCTACTTTTCAGGGCATTTCATGCAGCAAGGCTTGCTATATCAAAAAGATCTTAGTATGTTCTCACAATACATAGAAAATGACCAAACCACATTTAATAAAGAAACAAATGGAAAAAGAATAAAAGTTGGTGGGTGCTGACTGTAATTTGTTTTACTGGAACACATCAAATAGTTTCAGTACTCTTCTGCTAAAGGTATGAAGAAAAGCTGAAACAGGAATTCACAGCTACAAACCACACGAGACCATGTGATAACACATACCCACCTCAAAATGCAGGTGCGTTGCCATCCACATCTTGCTAGTGAATAGTCATAACTGAATGTATTAACCCTGTTCCCCAAAGACTTAATAGATTACAAATATGACTCTTAAGATGTATTCTCCATTAAAAAACACATTTGCCCCATTTAGGTACTACAATTGAAGAGCATTTAGTGACATCACAGATTTCCAAGTGGTAGGGATAAAAAATAAATGCTTTCTCTGTGCGGGTATCTTAACATGCCATTGACTTACACTGCTACATTAAACTAGTTTAGAGGTAGCCTGCATACATCTATCACAATATAGCTTCACCTTTGATCTAAGAGGGGATCTGAGGAATTCTAGCTAAACAGACTAAAAGACTGTTTACCTGAATTTGGCCTCTAATCTGGAAGACAGATCTAATTAGCAATATTTTTCCCATTATATGTTGTTCAGTATAGTACCTTAGCAAGTCTTTCAAACGACAGCGTTATTAAGATAAGCCAAAGAAGTTGCTTGGAAACTTAGGAAAAACAGGTAAAGCCTATAAGCTTGTAACATACCTAAACATACTGCACAGATACATTGGATGCACAGATCTAAGGTCTGGGTGAAGAACCTTCTGGATTTAGGAGATTTCATACATAAATTGTCTGAGACCAGCAAAGCAGCACTATAACCCAGAAACACCTTTTAAAGAAAAATTATGAAAACAATATGGATGTTATCTTCCCTCATTATCTAAATGACTCTGAGCATCTCCAGATCCAGTGTATCTTCCCAGGGGCTGAGTATGAATCCTGGGCAGTAAGAGGGCTGAAACGTCCTGTAACAGACACAGCAGACAAAGCAGAAGAGAAAGGCTGGCCACGTGCTCACTGGGCTGGGTGGGCAAATGGCGTGTGCCTTTCTCTGCCACTAAACTACAGACAGAGCTCCCTTCGCCTTCACCAAAGTCCTCGAATTCCAGAACAGCATCTCACCCCACTGGTGAGATGCTTAGTTTCCCATTCCGGAAGCTAAGAGTGGCAATGAAAGTGCAGATCTAAAGCTACATTCGTTAGATTGAACAGTGAGACTTCAATATTTATTGTAGCTCTCAAACTGAAATGTACAGTTCCACAATGAATGATTGCAGACATGTTCTCTAAACAATGATAATCCAATTAGGTATCACTCATTTAGACAGATACATTATTTTAATTATGCTCAAATTGTCTCCTATTGCTAAAATAAAAGTTAAATAATTTAATTTAGTATGGGAATACAGCAGAGGAGAAAGAGACAAAGACTTGGATTAAAAAGCTTATGTGAATGCCAAAGAGAAAAAGACAGTTCCCTACACGCTCAGGAACCATTAGAACCCTTTGGCATTTTTTGCCAAACATGGTTTTACTTTTTTTTTTTATAGCATTTTAGAAAGTTTTGCTAAGCCAACTTGTGTATTGACTATAATACAGGCAACATGCTGTATTATAAAGAAGACAATAGCATGATCTGACTAATGTGTATTAAAGAAAACACATTCACTACCATGGGAACCCCATTAGAATTCACCACTATTTCAAGTAGTCTACAGGAAGCTTTTCTGTGCTAGACTTCCTCTCCTAATAATCTCTCTACTAATACTTCCAAGACATAAACATTAATACTATAACGGGGATCAAGCACACAGGCAATGCCACCAGCTTACAGCATTTTCATCTAAATAGGTCTAACACACACAAGGAAACATGGTAGAAACAACACCAGAATAAGATCTCTACCACTTATGCCATCACTACCGCCAAGGATTTAGCTGGAACATTGAAACCAATTCACTACAAACTCACTGTAAGCACAGTTAATGAATGTGGGAGAAACAAGGAAAAAAGAAAAAAAAAAACCACACAGAAACCCAAGCGTTACAAGAAATGTACCAAATTCAGCTGAAAGCTGACTTCATCTAATCCGGTCTAGAAGCTTCACCAGAATAATTTTGTTGTAACAAACCAAACCATATTAAAATGATGCCTATACCAAGCTTCTCAGATGCATAGGTCTAACAGGAAGAGAAGCAAGTTCAACCTCCCAATCTTCAGTTATATTGCAACTCTATCTATATAGGTAAGAGCACTGGCAACACCAGCAAAATAAAACTAGAGTTAGTTTAAACATTAAACTACGCATAAGACTTGCCAAGTTACTGCCACTTATAGGAAAAGCTCAAGAAATCTTGCAGCATACACAAGACATTAACATACAGTTAAACTACTTCTCTCACTTCCTGCATGGAGTTGAGAACCACCTGGAGAATGCACCTGGAAGCAAAACTCAAACATTATTAGGAGACTTTGTTTTTAACTACATCTGTACAGAGTCCAAGTTAGTTTTTCAATGATGGTCTGCAAACTCAAGCACTATGTAATAAAAGCATTTCTTAAAGTTTGTTTTTTGCAGGGTTTGAGAGATCAAAACACAGGACCTAAAAATGTCAATGTAGAAGTTTTATTAAGACTCCAGAATGAACAGAATTTCAATCCAAACCCAGAAAAAACTTTCCCTGAAAAGCATTTTACATGTTGAAATAATAGAGCTAGATTTTCTGCTTAAAGTCAAGAGCAGCCAGTGTTTGTATACCTGTGTCTAAGGAGATGAAAATGGAAAAGGAAGACAAGACAATTATAGAAAGTAGTCAAACCCAGATACAGAGCCTCAAGTAAGCAGATACATTAATGGTAGGACACTTCAAAGTTTAAGGGTCTGAGACCAGAAATACTCCTAAGTTTGAAAGGAGGATTTTGAGGTAAGATGAGGCTCACTCTCTCTCAAGCATAGAAGTTGATAAACCAAGTCAGACACACTCAAGCTACAAATATAGAAAACAACCTAAGCAAAGAAACAGCCTTGGAACTAAATTTTCTATTTTCTTTCCACTTGTATCTTGGTTGAAACAAAACAAAAGCTGCCTTCTAGTTACTTTAATTGGCTGTTATCAAAATCCTGATGGAAAACATCTGTAAATCCTAACACAGGTGGGCTGAAGCATTCATGTTCAAGATCCAGGTATATCTTCAAAAAAATTCTCACCTACTCCTTCCCTCCTCCCCTGTGGTCCAAACACTGACACATCTCTGTGGGTGCACTACATGAAACCCAGTGACTGGGCTGGCTGTCCCTTCACTGTTCCAGTGTTGCTAACAGATCAGACTATTTTAAGATAAGCTAATTATGCCCGTGAAGTATCTTATAAGCCATTAAGATTAAACAGAAGAGACCATGAAGAATTAAAAGCAGTAAAGTACAGATAAGACAGAATCAAGAATTGTGATCTCAACCATTCAAGATAAGAAGCCTGGAGGATTCCTCGTCAGGTTGCACCTCTGGATTTTTCATCTGTACTTACTTTCTCCTGCTTCTAACAGTTGTAACCAGCACAAAAGAAACTTCGCATGAAGGGCTGTTGTTCCTTACACCTTCAGAACATTAGTCATTCAAGCCTTAGAAGAACAACACACCAAAATCTTTGTGGCTTGCTTGTAGGCATTATCTACATGCATGCAAGACAGACAGCTGCAGAAACAAACATAGATGCCTTAAAAGAAATAGATCTGAAGAAAAATCCTCAGATTATAAGTGAGTTTGTTTCACAGAAAATTTTCAGGAAGTTTATCAAATCATCTTCTCATTAACATTTCATTAAAGGAACACATGATGGAAAAGCAGATTAAAACCTCTTTTGAGAACCAGTCAGCCAGTATCTTCAGGAATATTGTGGTACTGTTCATTACTGAACAGTTCAGCCTAAAAATATCATGTTTAAAAAAATAGGATCCATGAAGTCCTCAATAAAACACAGGTATGAGCCTCACATGGGGGGCTGGGAAGAGGGATTTTAAAGAAATGTATTAGTATCTCTTAAGAACAAAAGAAGATATTCCCTCCACTCTTCTGTTCCTTTTTCAGGGCAGGGAGGGGGAATGGGGCAGGGGGGGGGCGGGACACCAGGTGCACAGGAGATTAGACACAAGGTGTTAAAACAGAAAAATCTAAATGGTTTCCAGACAAACAGGTCTTCTGACTTTCTTTGATACAAATAAGCCCCTGCTCCCCGACCTCCAGAACACATGCGTAAGAGAAGCAAACTGCTGTCTGAAACTATATACAGTTATGGTTCAAAGTCTGGCAAGGGATAAGCAGAGGACAAGCAGTTGCAATGACAACCCATTGAGCTTCTATTCTAGATCACAAGAATCAAATCCTGGGTACAAATGCTGCAGAGTCAATTCCCTGCATGAAATCCCCAAACCATTACAGAATTTTGCAAACAGCATCCTGACCAGACTCTCTGGGTAGGAAGAAATCACAAATGTTCTACACAACTATCTTCCCATACATTTACAAACAGGCATCATCGAAATGAAGATCTATTTAAGATTTAACTTTATTCTGCTAAATGAATGAATCAGAGCCCAATATGACATTTGATCAAATCAAATACATTAAAAGCAAAGCAAATTAAGAAACTAAATGCAGAGTTTTAAATCATCCTACCTTTAAGTTTATTTTCATAAAATTAAATAAAAACACTTAAGAGAATAACACTGTTTACTGATCTAAGATTAGGGCATTATCAATGATGGCGCCAAAATCTTGAAGATGGAACTGTCTATTACCCACAGCTTCTAAACCTACTTTTCCAATAAAATGAGGTTTACATGATCATAGTCTATTCTCCCTCACTCTGATTTAATGGGCCAGTTTCAGCCAAGTGCAACAGTAAAACTATCAATTATTTTTAAGACTTTAGAAAAAGTGCTGCGGAATTTTTGACCTGGCAGTTGCACACAGCCCCCAGGTAAAGCACCTGACCTGCAGTGACCAGAGGGGCATCAGGTTCTATTGGATCACTCAGGCAGTCAGCAGACACCTGTACTCAGACTAGCCACAGCCAGCAGATATTTAAGATATTTACAGAACTTAAAGAGAAATACACCATATAAAGGGGATACTCTGAAAGATCCGGGAATAACAGTGTCCTGGTTTCAGCTGGGATGTAGTTAACTGTCTTCCTAGTAGCTGGTACAGTGCTATGTTTTGAGTTCAGTATGTGAAGAATGTTGATAACACTGATGTTTTCAGTTGTTGCTCAGGAGTGTTTCGACTATAGTCAAGGATTTTTCAGCTTCTCATGCCCAGCCAGGGCACCTGACCCAAACTGGCCAACAGGGTATTCCATGTCACAGGACGTCCCATCTAGTTTAGGAACTGGGAAGTGGGGGGGGCAGGGTTTTGCCGCTCAGGGACTGGCTGGGGGTCGGTCGGCGGGTGGTGAGCAATTGCCCTGCGCATCATTTGTACATTCCAATCCTTTTATTACTACTGTTGTCATTTTATTAGTGTTATCATTATCATTATTAGTTTCTTCTTTTCTGTTCTATTAAACCGTTCTTATCTCAACCCAGGAGTTTTACTTCTTTTCCTGATTTTCTCCCCCATCCCACTGGATGGGGGGGAGTGAGTGAGCAGCTGCATGGTGCTTAGTTGCTGGCTGGGGTTAAACCACAACAAACAGAAGAGTCAAAAAATAAGGCAAATTGAAGTTCTGTAAGCTTTATTACTTGCAAAACCACTACTTTACTATTACTGTTCAGACTATTTTTAAATTTACTTCCACTCTTTCTCCAAGCCGTATTTTAATATCGTTAGTAAAATAGGCTATAATATACAGAATAAAAATTTTCATATACACATTATCTTTGTTCTTCCCTCTTCCCCATACCATGCTTCATTTGCTCCTCAGCAACGCAGCCATAAAGCTGGAATCCTTATATCTCATGCAATCACACTGGTTATGCTTGCCTAGAGCCAATATTAACAGGACAGTCTACAGATCCTTCAGTGACTTCTATCTCATCTTAAACAATAATTAGAAGGTGAAAAGGAAAAAAAAAATGGCAACAAAACCCAATAGCACCATCAAGTTGGTGATAGCCTAGGCTTGTTCTAAAGTATTTCTTCGCTCCTCTATCAAGACCTGATAGTTATGCTCATTCAGAAGCTCAACCAGGACACCAACTGCTGCACAAGCATGTTTGGATCACCAGAGGGTGCTGCAGGGGCTCATAACATGATTACACAGTAGATTTGGGGTTGGATCATAACCTTCTAACATGGGGCAAGTTCTCTCCTCAGCTTCTAAAAAAAAAAAAAAAAAAAGATTTTTACTTGGATCTCTTAGTAGTCATAACATTTCGATCTCCTCTCCAATCACCTCTTCTGAGGTGAATGACTCTGTAACATTTTCTGCTAGAATCTAGTGCAAGTTTTATATAAGCACCTCATGCTAACACACTTTTCACAGTAAATACGCATGTACTTGTGACAACAACAGAGTTCATGGACTAATTCCAGGGCATCCTCAAAAGATAACTATAAAAACAAGCATGTCACCACTAGGCTTAACTTGACGGTACAGGAGTCCATCTCCTCAGCAAAAACATATGGGGAATCTACAAACTGAGAAAAAAAGACTGCAACCCACTGAACTAGCGAAGTCTCATATATAGGGCATGCTAAAAGTATCTGCAGAAAGATTTACCGAAAAGCAGCTAGTGGGATAACTGTGGGCTATCAGGTTACTTTTCATCTTACTATGAATCTAAGTGTCCTATGTAGATAAGCCTGTTAAAAAAAAAAAAGCAATTCAACTAGGAGTCACTACACGCATCCTTCAGTATGCTGACAGAAACAGTAATTGAAATTTTCAACTCTCTCCTAACCCTATTTCATCTCCTGAACAAATCATTAAAGTACTTTCCTCCTATTTTGCATAAAGCATCTAAAAGACCCCAGCATTCAGGAACATTAATAACTTATGTTTTAAAATCCAGAACTTCCAATCATTTGAACATCATATTTAACTAGTTCCTTAAAGCTACTGAATTAACAGTGATAAATAGTAACAGTGACCAATAGTTGGTTTTTGTTTTGTTTTTTTTTTTAAATCATTTGACAATTATCTTATGATAACTCTTGTTGTTTGCCCCCTGCCCTCAAATTTCAACTCTCATTAAACCCACGACAAAGTCTGGGGGTCTTCTGGAATTTCTCCATGTCCTTCACTGAGAACAAGTGTTCTGTATTTCTGTCTGATTTTGTAATATAGTTTTGGTAAAATACAAAATTTTTTAAATTTCAGTTAATCCAATTGATAGTTTCCCATTACTTTTTTGACAGCTATTCAGGTTAGCAGTTTTCATATTTGTGACAAAGAAAACAACGCTCTACATACTCCTTGTGAATTTTCAGAGTATTTGTGTTAATAACTAGAAATTCTGCAAATATACCTATATTCCACATCTCCAATATCCAGTGAATACCTGCCTCCACCTACTGACCACACGTCTCTCCAGCTGTCCATGATTTTGCCTCCCTCCCTTGAAGCAGAAGTTCTAATTTAGTGCTTCCTAATGGAAACCATTAATACTTTTACTGCTGGCACTTTTTCGTAGTTAAGCCAACATCTCTCAAAGCAAAGATCTTCATATATGTTTCAGCGACAAAGAGTTAGGATACCAGCATTTGGAATGCTATGAACAAAGATAAGAGGAACAACAAGAGAACAAAATAAAACAAAAAAACAACAACACGCAAGCCACAAAAACCTTAACACTCCAAAAGAAACACAGGAGGATATTAAGGAAGTCTCTCAAAGGAAATCCTTATTCTGCACTCAGAAGCTTCAAATCCCAAAAGCCAACTAGCCAAGTTAATATGTGTATTATTAAACTCAGACTAACAAGCAATTTGACAGCCTATAGGCTCAAAAACTTTAGCAGAAAGCCCTTTCCCTACACATCAAAGGAAACAGTGTATCTCTTGCTGTACCTTTTACTTTCCCCTCTTTTACGGTGAAACCTATGGGCATCTGAGCATAAATTTAAGACACCCGAATTGCAATTAAAACGTCATAGCATTACACAGTAATTTTAACAGCTTCAAGGAAAAATAAAAATATTTAGTTACTGAAAAATGTAGTTTATTACTCTCACTGCATGACAACATAATACCCACACAGTTATGATGGAACATCCCATTTTCTCAAATATTCTCAGAAGACTCAGTGCTTTGAAAGCTTACACTAAAAAGCAACATTTTTTAATTGCTATATACACCAACTTATTAGCAGTCAGTCTTGTCAGCTTACAGCTTTTAAAACAGGATGCATGCAGTCATATCAGGAAGAGGGCAGTTGCTGTGAAAAAATGATACCAAAACCAAGATGTCCTTAACATTGATAACCTCACACAATGTTTCTGAGCTATACTATACAAGTTTTCCACAACAGTAAGACGGTCAATTAAATACTATTCAAAACATCTGGCAAAGATGTCTGCTTAAAAACACTGCCCCTTTTTTTGATATCTGAGGAAAAAAAACTATTACAACTTCTTTCTCAGCCTCCCGGACTCAAGTAATAGAGATTTTTGGTTATACCAGGGCAGGGGGGGGAAGTCACCTGATCCTGGCACTTTTCAATGGTTTCTTTAATGGACACTGCCAAGGCAACTCTGCTCTGCCCTTTGTGAGCCCTCATCTTTTTGTACATGTGTGTATATCTGTGAGACTCTCAAGGTTCAACTACTTATTTACTCTCTTCTCTTACAACTTTTCGTAATTCTTCCATATCCCATCTTTTTACACTTACAATACTTTCCTACACATAAGTGATACTAAAATGATCTCTGAATTCGCTCTCAACTCTGTATGCCAGTATCTTTAAGAAATAAATGTTTAACACCATAGCCACAGCACAGCTCAGTTATAGATGTGCTTACATAATTATATAGCTAAAGTTTAATAATTTATCCCCCTTGACCTTCCAAACATTGTAAGTGATCATAGAAAATTACAAGATCAGTCCTGTGTATATTCGTGCAGCACTCGATAGTGATACTGACCACAGCTTGTGAGTATTACTGCAGGTGTCAAGACGACATATCTGCTTTACATATTCTCACAGGTCTATGATTAGCTTTCAAACAATAAAAATAACATTAGTCCACTCTATGAAATCCTAAATTGCAGTGCTGGAAGCAATCTGGTTTTCAAATGAAGCTGAGTTTCAAAAACACTTGAAGGGATCTGAAGTAAATGGAAAAAAATCCTTCTTCCCCTCTATTATCATCATAAAAGTATCACGAGCACAAACCCATCCGCTCTACAACCCACTCTTTTAGGTGGTCTCTGACCACCACGATGAAGGCAAACACATTTTTCTCCTAGTTATTTAGCTCTTTATTTAAAAAAGAAAAAAAAAGGGGGGGGTAAAAAAAAAACCACAGTAAAAGATGCTTTGTCATCAATGCCTGGTACACAGATACTTACCTCAAAGCAAGCACCTTTTCACAACTATGCTTAGCTGATAATTCTAAACACTTACTTTTTATCTTGGTATACTTAAAATAGCCATGCAACAATACTTAGTGACTACTAGTGAAATTCAGCTGAGCACAAAGCAATAGAGAACGCACTTTTAAGTCTCTAGGTTGGCCCATAAGGACTTCAGCAGAATTCAAAAGCTCTTCAGGGGCAGAGACAAATATAACTGGGAGACCTACCTAATTAAGCATCACTAACATTTTGAATACAAATTAGATAATTCCCTGAAAAATAATTCAATTAATCACACTCTTATTAAAAAAGATGTATCATCTTCTCATAATATAGGCACACTTGTACTGTTACAATACATGGGGAACAAAAAGCATAGTTTTCTACCTTTCTGTAGAAAAGGTTCTATATTCCCCTGCGTCAAAGTTTTGAAAAAAGACTGGCCACAAAATCTAGCTGTCTTGACCCGACAGTCATTCCTGCCTAATTCTTCACTGCAACCTCAGATTAAGGAGAAAAGGAGAAAGGAAGATTACCATACCATTTAAAATATTTCAACCCAGTGACTATTTTGGCAGGGGGGATGGAAATCTCAGCAACAGAGTTGTCTTGCAAGATATTAATTCCTCTTCAGCATCAAATGGAAGTGAGAGTATACAGTAGAGGGGCTTTTGCTTCTAAAGAAAAAGATACAAGTTAAAGATAAAGAAATCTAGAAAAATTCTCACAAACTCATTAAACAGAGGTTGGAACAATACAGTTAATAAACAAAAGTAAGGAGTCCCTTAATAGAGAAGAAAAAAAAAATCCCTTCCTTTCAACTACATAAGCAGTAACTTGAAAGATCAAGTGTTAAAATAAGAATGCACCGTATGAAGGGGGTGGTAAGAGGTAGAAGTCTAGATCAGATGCTTACTTTAAAATAAACAAAGCAAACTACACTATTGCAGGCTACAAACTTAACCCTCCATGGCATTATTTATTAGCTGGTACTCTACCACAGAACACATGCTGGGGGAGGGGAGGGTAACTGTCATATTACACAGCTGAAGTCCGTTTTTAACTCTTAGTAATACTATTTTGTTCATTCACTAGACAGTGCATCAGTGACCTAAAATGTACTTTGATTAGCTGTCCAAAAAAGTTCCTGAAGTCTTTTACTGGAAGGTCAACAAAAATAACTTGGGGAAAAAAAAGCAAAAGAATGTCTTGCTGTAATCTTACAAACTTCATAAGACACCAAAACCACCTTGTAAACATTCAGGGAAAAAGCCAGCTATATTTAGTTATTTCAGGATCTGACTGCACCTTCGGAGACTTTAATCATTTCACACAATAGGTGAAAGAGTTAAACAAACCTACATTCAGTACCACTGCAGTAACACATTGGCAAGTCCATTCAAATAATTATTGCATTAGGCTTTCAGCACTAGCAGTAAAGTATACAAGAAAAAGAGGAGGAATAGTACATTTATTTTCCCTCATTACTTTCCAGAGCTGAAAGAATCAAATCTGAACACAAGACAACAGGCACCAAAATAACCCGTATTATCACAGATAGAGATTTTGACTTTTGTTCCTTTTGACCAATTGAAGAACACATTATTACACATGTGAAATATCTTTCAAATACAAGAAATGTGAAAACTTAAATAAAGCGACTTTGTGCATTAAGAAGTTACATAGCATATAGGTTGCCACATAATATTCCATTTAATTTAAAGTAAGCTTCGTTTCAACGAGAAGGAAAAGTATGTCCCAGTGTTCTGCACACGTTATCAGGCTGCTGTCATGACTGAATAGGCCCAAAGCCTAAGTTTTACACAGATTATTTAATACTGTGGCCTTTAAAAATAAAAATTAAGAATTTTGAGGTGAATAAAATGTGCTAATGTTAATTTTTAGAAGATGTATTTTTTAAAAAATTGAGCTGAAACACACAGACGTGTCTTGTGCAAGGCATAACAAACTATAGTTATTACTAATTCAAGATATTTCTTATTTAGGCGAAATACAGTTCCCAAACTAGCACAGATTTGCACATTACAGAGCATTATACTACACTACTTTTACTACTGTTAGAGAATTCATCAGCTGTGTTTTGTGACACATGGCATGACTGACAGCAGGCACGGTAGCATGGCATTGTTCACAGACTAGCACGGTGCTTCTAGTCTCTCTGAAGCAGCACTTAGGCCCAGAACACATGGAATGACATCAACAAGTTATCTGAGAAACTTGGCTAACATTCTAAAATAAATCCCGTAAAAGCTTTGCTGCCCACGTTAACCAGTTTAAGGTAAACCACATGCACTTCAGCTCAAATAAGGTTTCTAAATAAGATAGCTCTTCTGCCATAATAAGCCATTTTATTCTCCAGAATTATTTCAAGTTTTAATTCAGCCAAGTCCTTCTCGTCTTACTAGTCCAACATGACTCCATTCTAAAGATCAATTCACCTAGCTTCATAAAATTCAATGTTCATTTCTTTCTTCACCCCTTGCTTCGCAGAGAAAGAAACTAACGTTATGTGAAATTATAGGAATCTAAATCCGGATATCTACGCTTATGCAAAGCATTCTATGGGCCCACTCATTTAGAGAGGTGAAGTGTAACCACATTGGTTTAAACACACTTAAAAAATGGAGCAAAACAAGCAAATGTACAGGCTAAAGACTAATATATTTCTACCATAGTTTACAATCTGTAAAGCCCTTCTCACAAATAAATCATTAGAAATGCCAGAATATTAAAACTGGTTTAGATGAGATGCACCAGCAGAAAGAGAGACTGCCATCTACACTCAAATTGTTCTGAAGTAGAACCCATCCCTCTCATTGAAGGATTCTTCTTGTTTACTGATGACAATCCTCTATTACTGCTGGTGGGCTACATCAACTACAGATTTAGAAAAGAGTTACGGAGGAGAAAAATAACTAACCAGGGCACTGGGTTATTTTCCTTCCTAAACTCCAAACTGAATGCCCTCAATCAAAAAAGGCTCATCTCCAACTGCCCAACACTATTATAATCCCTTCAACATCAAGACAAATTCTTCCATTCTCTCAGTTTTGTTTTGCTAGTTAAATAAGTATAGATTTTTAAAATATCATTTCATACTTATGCCCTTTAGTGACCAAAAGTGTTAACATGACATCATTTATTACAATTTTTCTAAATTATGTAATTGAAAGACATGCCATTTTGCACATATTCTAGCACCTAAATAAAAAAAATAGTTTAAAAGAGGAACCTCACATTTCTCCCCCAAAAGCAAATCACTTGTTAGAGAGGAGGAAAAAACCAAAGATTACATTCTTACATGCAAGGGGTAGAGATAAACATTTTAAATAATTTTAAAGACAGACAGAATAGATTATAGGAACATTGCTCTGACACCTTTCGCACAGGTTGTTTAAACACTAGTTAGCAATAACAAGACAACAGAAATATCTATCAAAATATAGATACCTAGCTCCTAAAAATAAAAAAAGACTTGTATAAGGAACAATTATGTGTGGATGGTTAACATTATTAAGTCTGAAAGCTTATAGCCTTCCTCGCGCTACATAAAATTTTACCAGACTGTAGAAAAGGTTTAAAATAAATACTGTCTATATTACCAATTCCATACCACACCACTCTTCCCCACACACACTACTGTTTACAAATTGTTCCTTTTTGTTGCTCCTTTGTACTTCCCAGAACCCCTTTCTTCCACTGTTCATAACAAATTTAGTCTTTGTACGACTATGGAACACAATGGTTTTACACTTAGCACTAAAAAAAGCCCTCTTAAATTGTCTCCCCCCCCCAGCCCCGAGAACTCCAGTTTCTCAACTCTGAAATTAATCAGCTGTCAAACAAGTCACTATGGATTAGTTTTTCCAAGCAATTCCACTCTCCTGACCACCTAGCATCTCAAAAGCAGGTAAAAATTTATTGGAAAATATAGGTCCATAAACTCAAAAAAATTTACTGTCTTTCCCGTCAGAAATAGAACAGTCTCTTTTCTTATCCTCATGACTTCTGCAGAGAGCTGCTGAACACAAAATCCTACTTGCAGTACAACACAGCTCTACCATCAGTCTTTTCCTCTGGACAAAACATCCTCTAGTTTACACATTAGCGACCAGTTCCTCCTCCCATTCGCAACGCACCTTTCTTTATGCGCCGTACAACTACTTGAACAATTTCTACCTTCACCTCCTCCCTCCCCGACCCCCGAGCGTTTTCGTTAACGTATACGGCGGACAGACTCCGGGGGGGGGGGTTTTTTGGGTTGTTTTTAAACGTGATGTTGCTTACCCAACGTGGCTGCCGAGAAGCAGGACAAAAGGTACTTTTCCTCCCCGCCTTGCCAGACCCCCCCCCCCCAGCAGAGGGCTCGGCCACCCGGGCGAAGACGATCTTACCTCAGTGCTCCCCGACCGCCGCGGCCTCGTACCCCACCCTCTCTCCCTGGTGCACCAGCCCCCGGGCAGACTCCGCTGGCCTGGTCCATAAATGTCCATCCTCTCCTCTCCTCTCCTCTCTCCAGCGAGCGGTGCAGGAAGTTCTGGGGCGGCCCCGGCCGCGGGGAACTTGCCCACCCGCGGGACCCCGCGCCCGCCGCC
>NW_010972775.1:19719836-19799430 GCF_000737465.1 Haliaeetus leucocephalus | reverse complement strand
ACTGCCCCCGCCCGTCACCCGCTGCCCCTGCCTCCGACCCCGCTCGCTCGCCTCCGACCCTCGCCGCCGTCCGGAGCCGCCGGGCTCAGGGAACGCCCTGCCGCTCGCCCCCAAAAGCGGGGAGCCCCCTCGCTCGCTCACTCACCCGCCCGCCCGCGGCCCCTCGGTCCCCGCCGCCGCCGCTCCTGCCTCCTCCCCACTGAGGCTCCTCAGGAGACACTGACACCGGCGCACGGATACCCGCTGGGCGCTATTTTTGGGAAACAAGGCCCAATCGGGGCCGGAACTACTTCCTCTGTCACACTCGCTTCTCAGGCGGCGCAGCCGTCTCCCCCGAGGATATCCTTCCGCTCTTTTCTCCGGGAAGCTCGGACGTCGCTGAGGGCGCTCACCCGAGCCGCGCAGGGGCGGGGCGGGGAGGGCAGCGAAGGGAAACACGAGGTGAACCTGCGCCCGGCGATGGGGCTGGGAGCGCCCCGGTGTGAGCATCTAGCTTCCCCGGATTATTTTGTTTTACCATGGGGAGCGGCCGGGTCTACATTCTTCGCCGACCCAATCCTGCGGCGCCGCCAGCCGATAGGGCAGCGCGCCGGAGTGAAGGGGCAGCCGCGCCAATCACAGCGCCCGCAAGAAACAGAGGCGCCCGCCAACCACAGAGCAGTTGGTGGGCGGGGAGTAATGAAACGTGGAGGCCTTGAGTGACAGGAGCGCGCTCAATCAGAAAGGCGGCGAGGGAAGCGGCAGCCAATCAAAGCCGAGCGTGTGCGGGCTTACGGCGAAGGAAGCCCTCGGCCGCGCCCCCTCCTGCCCAACCTTGGCGGCAGCGCATGCGTACAAAGGCTCCGTCGCTCTCCGGGTCTGCCCCGACCCTCGCTTCGCCACCAGTGACGCACGTAGCCAGGCCCGCCCCACCGAGAAGCGGCGCATGCGCCAACGCTCCTGCCCCGCTAGGGCAGGGCCGCGCGCGCGCGCCCCGGCCCAGCGGCGACGGGCCGAGGGGGTTGCCGGGGGCAACAGCTGCGGGCGGGACCTGCGGGCGGGCCGTGGCTCCGCCCCCTCTCCCCCCCCCCCGCGCTGCGCGCCGGTCGCTGCCCCTCGTGCAGCCGGCCGCCATGTCAGGGCCCCGGAGCCCCGTGGCGCAGGCCGCCCTCCTCCTCGGGAGGAGGAGGAGGAGGCGGAGGAGGGAAGCCCCGCTTCTTGCCCGGCAGCCAGCAGAGCTGCTTTCCCCCGCTCTCCTCGCTCCTACAACGCGAAGCTTGGCCCGTAGGGTCCAAAACCGTGTCCTTGAAGTAATTAACGCAAGCCTCGGGAAGTGGTCCCTCATCCTCTCACAAGACCTGATCACCGGAGGGTGTAGCGTGAGACTAACAGCAGTTACCACCCGCAAACAGCCCAGCTGCCTCTGTCGCCCTCACAGAAACCACCACCACCACCTCCCTGCTATGTGTGTGTGTGTATTTTTTGGTTTTCTTTCTTTTTTTCTGACTGGCTTTCCGTGAAAATTAGTGCTCTATGGGGGACGTGAGCTCTGTCTTCACTTTCAGGCTACGGTGACAGTCCACCTTGGTTCCTCCTCCACCCATCTTCACCTCACATTATCTTTGTCAGAGTTCCCATTAATTTTGCTTTAAGTAGAAAAGACTACTTGGGAGTGCATAATAAAAGACATAAAATTGGCATCTTTCTCCTTCACAGAAGGCAGCAGCTGAAGAATGACCCAAAAATAAAATCTTGATGACAAAAAGATACTTGCCAAAAATCATCTGCGCTCTACAGCTTCTCCAGATTTATCCTGCAAGATACCCGCAGCCTGAGAGTAAAACGATGGGAGCCATTTCAAAGCACTAAATCACTGACGGAGAGTGCACAGCTCTGCTTCAGGACACATGAATCAAAGGTGCTTTCTCTGGAAAACAGAAACCAGAGGCTGTTCTTTGCATTTGGAAGACTATGTCATTAACTGAGTACAAAAAAGTAGCTCCACAAATGGTTAGAAAACAGGATGCAAGAAATGGTGACACAAACACCCAACTTGCAGTGTGATAACCACACCGCTGAAGGGAAGAAGCTAGATCCTCCAGGATCGTTCCCAAAAAATGAATGCAAATTTCTGTTGTCTGTTTCCAAACATATAGCTCGAATGGAAGTAGTAATTCACAGCTCACAGAAATTTTGAAGTTCGGGATTTATGATGTTCAGTTTACTTGCGATTTAGATATATGGCCAGTAAATAAGTTGAACAATTTCTGAAACATCCAACTTTCATGCAAAACAGAAGTGCAAGAGTATGCACTTTTTACTGCGGATCTAGGAAGAAGCTAGTACAGGGTGTGAAAGACAAATAACAAAATACAGTAATTGCCATCTACTATGATCTTTCCGAGCTGATTGTCACTGACTTATAATAATCAGGAAGAGATTTAAATGCATACAGTTTTCTTACAATTCTCAACATGAACAGTCCAAATGTCAGTGATTTTCATATGAATATAGTTTATTCTCTTCTTTGTCACTCTACCTATCATCCATAATATCTGTAAGGTGTATTACTAGAATCTAACAATTAATACCATGAAATCCTCTCATGACAGTAATATGCTGAAAAGATGTTAGATAAAATCCTGAATTCTTTAACTTACAAAGTAAGACCCCAAAGCAAGGCCTGAGCAAGGACTTCTGGATATAATCATTAATTAATTTCAGTATCTAATCATATTATTCTAAGCTGGCAAAAATCGAGCAGGAAGCCAAAGAGATAAATAATTGGTTTTAATCTGTCCTTTTCAGTGGCACTACAAGAATAAGCATTGCATGTGTTGCTCAAGGGATTTCTATATATGCCTTGCAAACAATAGTTAAAAGGGTATAGAGCAGCGTCTTTCCCACTGAAATGCATTCCTCCCTCAATTGAAACACTACCCTATGTAACAATTGAGAAAAGGAAGTGCAAAATACGGCATCCAATTGAAATTACAGATGTTGTTTTCCATACGCAATGATGTGCTGCTACATCTGCTTCTGCAGCCCCCTCTTGGGACTGCTAGTGAAAAAGAATGTGTGGTGGGGGGGTCACAGATGTTCTCACATGTCACAATAGCATAAATGAAAAATCAGCCCTTAGGGTGACACGAATAAAATCATAGAAGAATTTACATATCAAAATGACTAAAATCACTACATGACTTGATGGCCACATTCTGCGTTAGGTTTAATTTCCAGGAGAACTGCAGAGGCCAAACGCACCTGGAAAATCCAAAGGATGCAAAGCTGTAGGTGATTCAGAAATATCCACACTACAGAGAAAGAAATTACAATCTTTATAAGACCGTAGAAGCAGCAACATAACAAAGCCCCAGAGAACATCACACTTCAGTGTCAACGTGACAAGTGAAAAATTATCACAAGCATCTGCTAGGATCACTCTTGAGATATAAGAGAACAACCACTGAATGCATTTCTGCCCATCTTATTTGCAACCCAGAGAGTAAAACAAACCACCTGAAATCTATTCCCTTGGCCAAATAGCAGCAGGCAGTGTAATTTCCATGATATCCAAGGAGAAATAAATCCAGAGAAATGGCAAATATAAAGAAAAATATGGAAAAAAGACACCAGTATTCTTAATTTTAACTAAATAGCCTCACAGTTGAATAGAGTCATCATGGAGCAGTTGTTACAGCAATAAAGCTTTCCCTTGCATCTCTATTCCAGTGCATTTCCACCTACCCATTCAAGGTATTTTGAAAGCAATACCACCAAAATCATATCGCCACTAACTTTTAACTTACGTTGTAGGACCTCCTTACAAAACACTCCAGAATTGTACCATGGCTGTTCCTCAGGCCTCCTTTCAAATGTTCCTTGTATTCCAGAAGTCAGCTTTTTCACCTCGTGTCCTGAAGAAAAATTCTTAGTCTCATGCTTCTAAAGGTGAACTTTGTATAAAGACAAAATGCACGACTTTTTAAGAGGAATAGGGGATGTTACTTAGCTTTTGCATATTTGCCAAACAGATAAGTTATCCTTCATAGGGAAGGAGGATCTAAGAACAAGCTTTTAAGAACGAGGTTTCTTAAAATCACAGGCCAGATTAATTCCTAACATTGTTTCACTTACAATGGTGGAAACGCTCTGTGAATGAAGATTTTATAAAGGACTACTTATTGCAACAAAACCAAATTGTACTCACAGCATTTCAGGATGGGAACTTGCATTAGAAACAAAGGATAGGAGCAGGGGGGACTCCCACCTAGGGAGCAGGAAATCAGAGAGGAGCAGATAATGGTTCCTTTCCATTAACACTTTGGGTAACCCTGTTAACCCCATAATGACCACTTCAGTACAGACACAGACTTTTGCTCTCAGAAAGCTGGCTTGGAGCAAACTCCCGTGACCTCCCTGCCTGTGGTTGGGAGTATTGCTGTTACACTACTATTTGGCTCTGGTGTTCCACTAAAGACAGATATAATCAAGTAAAGATTTCCTTATTTTAGTTAAGTCCAAATTGCCTGACAATGCATAAATTAAATTCACTCAATCCATTTCATAAACTGCCCTCTGTAAACCACTAATATTTCCACATTGTTATATGGTGCATTCAGTAATCTGATTGCCTTGGGAATATTTGTTTTTCCAAAACTTGTGGCCAAGGTACATGAGATTAGATCGGACACAGCTTGTCTAAGAATGCTGTAATGTGGGTGTACAGTATATTTGCTAGTTTTCAGTTACAGGTAAAAGTTCTCTTTCAAACTTTTCCAGCCAAGGGTTCAAGCTCAGTTATCTGAAGTTGTCTGTTGCAGCATTTGGCACTTTTCGTTTTGCTTTGCTGTTGGCCTTCTAATACTGGAGGATCAACACGGGAAATATTTGTATTGCATGCCTCACTGACTGCTCGCCTGATCCATATCTCAGCAAAACCTGTGATATTTTATAGGTCCTCACAATGACAGAACACAAGTCTCTCTGGGATTCACGCTCTTCTGCTGGGATTTTCTCACCATTCTGCATGTTAACATGAACCAACAGCTGGGTTTAAGAGATCTGATATAAATAGTAACATCATGCTGCGAGCAAGCTTCTTGGAAAGTAAAGAAAATACGTTATTTAATGCACTCTGACATTTGCCTTTCCTCCCCTTATTCCTAAGCTGCATTTCTGTAAACACCCATAATGACAACTGCAAAGACATTGCCTTCTTCACATAGACATAACAAGTGCTGCCTTGAGCCCAGGAGATGATATCCAGAACAGCTTACCTCTCTCCTTAGCCAGACAGCTGGCAAATTCTGCACAGTAGGAAAAGGAGTCAGAGCGTGGATGGAAATTCCTGCTTCCAACAGCATTCAAGATTACAACCTTTGGTATTTTATTTTCATGGTTGCGCTATGTTGCTTCAGCAACTTCCTGCTTTTGCCATATCTTTCCATTCATTAAAACTGCAGCTTGCAATTAAACATTCTGACATAACATAGCTGAGATTTTTTGGCAGCAGCCTTAACCAGAGGTTTTCAGAGTTTCCTGCAGACGGCTTTAAATTTTCATATCCTCATGAATGCTTGCCACCTTCTTTTAATAACTTGAAAAAATAAGCCTCTCTTAGGAACTTCATTGTTTCTGTATTTCCCCAGCACTCATTTACTGCTTTTAGAAATGTGTCATGCACATGTATATTTATAGAGAGAGCAAAGTGTACATATGCACAGTATAGTTTGACATCTTATAGAGAGCACACAGACTGCTTAGCAGATCTAAAGAAAAATAGTTATGTTCAATATTTTTGTTATTAAAATGTACTTTTCTTTTCTGATGGTATTGTATTATTTCACCCCTCTAAAAACAATCAACATATTTACTATATTATTCAAAAACTGCAGACCTTAATCTGTTAATAATTTTGTAGCTTTATACATATTATGACTGTCATATATTGCAACACTAAACTATTTTTATTATTTTTATGTAACAAAGTATTTCTTAGCATAGATCTTGCCCTTCTTCCAAACAGCTATAATTTAAAAGGATTTAAAAGTTATTTGCATTGTTAAGGTGTAGAATGTATTTGGAGACCTGTTCAAACACTGCTTGCCATTATCTCTAATATAGATTTGAAATTGATTTAAAAGGGGTTCTTTTTAATGTTCAAACTGACCTTAAAGTCTTTTTTCTTTTAACATTACCTGGCAAATAAATTCTTAAAGGGATATTATCAATTTAAGAACTATGCTTTAGTCTGGAAAATTTTCCAAGAGATTAAAGAGAAAATGTCTCCTTTTTTCTCTAAGTTTAATTTCTATATTTGACAGCAGTATGTGTGGTCAGTATCCCATGCTGTTAGGAAACAAAAGGGACAGAAATAGATATAGGAGACCATAATACCTGAAAAGTCTTTGAACTACTTTTTAAAGTAGATTTGAAGTTGATGGGGCCTCTTCAAGTGACAAAAGACTCATGGAACTCTTAAAAGCCAGATAAGTTGCTCCTGACTTGTGCAGAGCACCCTTAGCTCTGACTGCAATCAGCTAGCGCTGCTCTTAAAACATAAGTTTTAAAGCAGTTAATTTATGAAATAAAGTTTCATTCTTAAACTTGGGCAGTTTACAAGGTGCATTTTGGGCCTTTTATAATGATGTCTAGACTCCTCAGTACAAGTGTGTCGTTGGTGTATCTCCCATTGATTTCATTGGGGGTAGCTGTAAAATGATTGCTCTGTGTCCCACAGGATAAATAATAGACATCTGCTTCCCTGCTCCCTCTGGTCCTTTCAGGTAAAGGCAAAAATGCCATTGATCCTCTGTTGAAGGTTTGCTTTAGCTTGGAAAACAAGCCTTAAAAATTTAACCAGAGTGTTAACGTGGATCAACTGGTGTGCATTTCTGAGTTCTGTATCTGAACAGGCATTTGTTAAGGGGTTTATGGTTTTCTTGGCTGTGATTTAGGATTATTGCATACTTTCTCAACCCTTTACTAAAAATATGCTCAGTTCTAACCATGAAATGCGGCAGCACATTTGTTGCAGTCTCTGAGGATGGTTTCTTATCTGTCAAACAGTTTAGAAGACAAACTGGCACTGAGACAGCTCACCTGTTTCCTATGGTTACTTGATGATAAACTACTTCACAGACCCTGCTGTTGCATCTAGGACAAGTGATTTGAGACAGAGCTCCGATGCACATGTAAACAGGTCACCTCATGCTAAAATGCCATTTCATTTCCAAGCCAAGCCAGCTGGCTTTGGTCAGAAAGTTCTTTTCTACTTGCGTGGGCACAAACTTTATCGCCTTCCCATCCTTTTTCTCCTGCTGTCACATGACTGCAGAGGTGGCAGTGGCTGATAGCAGAGTGAGAAGCAGTGTTCAAAATGTGTCCATGTTAGCCAAGATAATAATGCCTGGTCCTGCAGCCATGTGTTGAATCAATCCACATGATCTCACATAACCTAATGAAATATCTTTCCTTTCATTATATAGAAGCAGAGAAAGATTAACTGAGATTGAGTTCAAGTTATTGAATAAAAAGGAAAAGCATCCAAAGTTTTGGTGTTTGATCCTGTGTTTCACTGGCCCCAGTCATAGTTTGAAAGGGTCCAGACTCCTCCTGAGTTTGGAACTTTTGTATCTTTAATTTCAGTTTAGCAAATCCTGTTGTGTTCCTGGTTGGAAAGAAGCAAATTTCTTCTTAGCTCTCCCACAGGGTGGAGTAAGAAAACTAGTGTTATCTGGGAGCAAAGCTGAAAGTTTGGGATTGGTTTCTTTTATTGTTCATATTGGGGTTTGTTTTTTTCAATAGCTTTTAAGAAAGATGCAAGTTCATCTTTAAATTAGACTTTAAAATGAAGGGTCTTCAAACTCCTCCGTAAAATACTGCTCTATAAAGTCAACAGAAAGTCACTTACTAATTCAAAGATTTGACCTGCAAAACTGCACCACCTAAACAAAAACTAGAATACACAACAGGTATAGTTTAACTGGTGTAGAAGTGGTTTAAATCTGACTTATTACACTTTAGCCAAGCTGAACTGTTCTAAACTAGGTTAAAACCATTACTGCAATGGACGCCAGGCTCTGAATTTACCATGCCTTAGCTATACCTTCCCCCTGGGTAAAAGAGGACGAGGCTACCTCAAATCACCTAGCATTTCACACAGGTATGCATATGGAAAAAGCTGACACATAAGGACTTGTTATCCCCACACTAATTTGTCCATGTGTCCATATCCATAGTTACACTTGTTTATGTAACACCAGTTTAAAATTATACTTTCAGGGTCTGAATACATGAATGAGTGATCTCATTCACGTACTGACATGCTTGACACTTTACCATGCCTCAACTGAGCCGTGGTAATTGACCATGTGTGTTTGCTCTTAGCCTGTGGCGATCTCAGATGGAAGAAACCAGTTTAGACTTTTCTTTTTCTTGGTCCTGAGGTTAAACTGACACACTGAACCTCACGTTTGCTGCAGGCTAAAGAAAGGCACGCTGCAGTTACTGTGCCTCAACTGATGTGCGGTAACTTGTTAAGTTGCTGGAATCGGACAGCATGCCTGAGCTGTTGGTTAAAATGGCATAATTGAGGGCATAAATCAGGTGTTAGTTCAGTTCAGTGCAAGTCAATTAGGAATGGATTTAAGGTAAATAGACACAAATCACTCTTAGTCCAGAATAAAAGTGGCTACCCAGCACCAGCTTAACTAAATCCAATACAGCTTAATCTAACATAAATGGAAAGACTTTCAACTAGCCATAAAAAGCCAAAAATCTTACGTGCATTGCCCAGGGCATGTGCATTCACTTCAAGCAACAAATACAATTGGACACATAAACAGAAAGTGAGCCCAATTCACAGCTGTCTCTGCAGACGATGTAGAGAGAGGGACAGAGGTAGCTGTGAAAGCAGCAATACCTTCTCTGACTCTCCTAGCAGATTTAGTACACTTATTTCCAGTTGTAAACTGCTGAAGGTAAGAACAGGTTTTCTGCGTTATCTCAGAAATATGCACTCTGCCATCATTTAATAACAAGTATGTAACAATGCTAACATGATCCTAGTAAAAGTTGATTGTGAACAAACATGAAACAGCTGAGTTTGTTTTCATTCCTGGAGTTTGATGAGAAGTATTAAGGATCAGAAGATGATATCAATAGTGAAAAGTAAATCTAGGTTTCATAAATTTTAATAAAAGAAGTGTTACTAGTAATTCAATCTAGCAGAAAAATCCCTAATGAATAAAAAGCAAATAAAGCTTGATTTTCTCAAATGGCTTCACCCTTCATCTCTAGAAACTGTTACTGAAATTAGGGAAGCATAGTTGGGATTAGTCATATAGGGACAATTTTTTAAATCCCTTACCAATGGGAGATTGACTTGAAGGAAGGAATTTAGCCCCCTAGTTCCCATTTCCTGACTGAGTTATCTCTTCTAAGAAATTCTTTTATGGAGAACGTCCGTGGGAAACTAGTCTGAATTCTTTGTGTTGTGTGCAATTTTAGAAGACTCTGTTATGGATCAGCATCCCACTAGGGAGGATACAAAATGCATATGCACAATAAAATGATAGTCTTGCCCCTACGACATACTACATAGTCCTAGCAGCAGGCTGTGCTTCAAATTTGTTCCTGTGTGGCTGTTGAGAATTAGTAAGGAGTCATCCTGCAGCCTGTGGGAAGAAATGCAGCTCTTTCTTATGGTGGTTACTTGGCTTATCCATCCAAGGTAAAAATACATTGTCCTCCATGCTATGGGACTTGTGCTGTAAGTGCCCTTTGCCATGGCGTGAATTTTGGTCACTGTTTTTTTTCCCCCTCACTCCAAACAGCACTGTATGTACACTGCACAGTTGCAGCAGACCACACATTTTGAACACAGGAAAAAAACAAGCATATTATTATCAGGATAATTGAGTGTTGGAAAGAAAGTTGCCTCCAGCACTTTGTCCAGATTAAAATCTCAGTCAGTACCATTATCTGGGAAGTATCTGCAGTGACACGTGTGCACTATGCATCTCAGTCAGCAATCTGGCCTGTAGCATTTGCAGAAGCTTTAGCAATTTCTTTAATGACCCTTACAAGTCCTCCATTTATTCAAAAGCTGAAATGCTAGTCTATGTGAGACAGAAACTTCTAAACCAGCAGATTGAAGTACTCCATGTAAATTGAGCAATTTCTGTTAACACATGTCGACTAAACCAGAGCTGCCAATCAGCCAAGCTGCTGCTCTGTGACAACAAACATCTGAGGTACTGGAGCCTGAAGTTAATCGAAGTTATTTATTTTGTCATGGAGAAGTAAGCCATCAGCCATTGCTCTCACAGACATGGTTTTCATCTTCCCCCTCAACCAGAGTATACATGCTTTCTTCAGAGAAAAATAAATGTTATGTACTTAGCCTTAATATTAACCTTAAAAATTCAGCTATTACAGTTGATGTTTATTCTGCCTCTAGTACCAAATTACGCACACAAGCATAATTTGGGGATCACTGAAGGAAGAAAACCTAAACCACAGCTATTGTAATTCAAGACCAAGCACTTCAGTTTGTATCAACGTGAAGTAACTACAAATATAAGAACTGTAGCTAATACTATTTTCCTCTCATCATGTTAGTGATCTGAAAGGTTCCTTCAGAGGATTATTATTTAAGAAGTGGTTCAATGGAAGAGTAACTAGTTTTGGAGTGTATACTACAAGACTCAGAATTGAGGGAACTAACAATATCAAGTAAAGCAAAGCCATTTCCCCAGCACCATCTCTATACCCTACCACCAGTTGTTTCTTTTTTTCTGGTGCACATTTTTGCTCCTCCATCATCAAGAGTGAAATTATCATTCAGTTACATTGCTGTAAATTTGGACGGGTTCCACTGACTGTTGATAGTCATTGCCTCCAAATGCCCTGGGGATGCATGTTATACTGCATGGTCTGTGTGGCTCCTTCTAAACAATGTATAGCTGATCCCTTTCTTTATGCCAGCCTGCTCGTGAGCCATGCGGCAGTGTAACGGTTCCAACTTCCTTCTGTGTCCTGAAGATTTTGGCTCAAGTCTTGCTTGTTTGCCGTGAGAAGGTTCCAAAATAAGAAACACATTCATTCCTGCTCCCTTCTCTTCACTTGGTTACATTTAGTGTATCTTTTAGTGCTTTCCTCTCATCACAAGGCTGGGAGTATATGCTGTCTTACTGCTTATGGAAAATATAATTTCTGTACTGTCCCAAAGATTTGCTCGTATTTGAGCTTTTCTCGACCAATCTGACTTTATAGCCTATAGCTTTAGGTGCATCTGATGATTCCCCTTTTTCCCCTCATTGTTTTGGTTCATTAGTTTTAGCACTGCTGACACAAATAGTGCATTTCAAAAGGCATCTTTCCTGTGGGCTCTGTTTACTCGTTAATGTGGCTAAGTGTCATCTGAAGTCCTGGGTGACAGCTTGCTTTGCTTTAAATTGTGGCATTCCCATCTATGATTTATTGTATCTGAAGGAAAGCACAGTTACATCTGTAGGAACGTGAAGAAGAGTCATGGGAAAAGGCGAGTTGTCGGAGTTCTGGCTGTGAAGGGGACTGGGGAACTTGACATTTAGGTTCCTGCACAAGATGTAATTTCCAGCTGACTAGCTCAGGCACTTACACAGCTTCACTTTGGCCCCAGCTGTGCGCTAAGTGCAACCGACATCTCTCTTAAAAGCCGCTCACAGCAACCTGACTTGATGTGACTGTTTTGTTTTCAGTAAAAGGCAGAGGAAAAAGTTGCTTTAGTAAAGTAGCTGATAACCCACATGAACTGGATTGGAATATTTCATCCAGGCCACTCAGAAGTGAACCAAAGTGGCTGGGAAAATGGCAGATTCATCTGACAGCTTGCAAATAAAGTTTTACTGGAAACATTGCACACTGAGTCAATGGCTGTGTAGCTTCTGATACTGAATTATTGGTACAATCCCAGTTCTTTCTAATTAATCACATTTTCCTCAGTTCAGGATTAATCAACATGTCATTTAGATGTATTCTCAGACAATAAGCACTATGATATGGATGTCAAACTATTTTAGGTTAGACTGTTTTCTATTTTTATCTTATCTATTCCGTTACAGGACTAATGACTCAAATTCAGAAAAGGCAAGTGTTACAAGATACGAGCAAAATCCTGACTCCATGGAGGATCAGTGAGAGTTGTGCTGTTCACCCTAATAGGGCCAGGATTTCACCTGATGGGTCTGTTTAATTAAAAGCTTCTTCCTGTTCAAATTGGAGTTCTATCCTCAGTAACTGAGACAGTTACTCAAATGCTTGCTTTTAAAATGCTTTAATGTTCTAGAAATGTTGCAAATGGGGGAACATAAGAGCAGGAAAGGGGGGTTACATGTTTTGAGTGAAACGTAAAAGAGGTCCCTGATTCACTGCACCATGATACTGCCTAGTACGTAGGCTACTGCATTCTTAGTTTTTGCTGTGGATCCTTAATATCTTTATGTATCATTCTAAGATAAGCAAGACTGAATTTTGTGTATGTACTTATACATAACCATACCTGCTTCCTCATATTATACATGGCATGTGTACATACGCACATATATGTACACACACACACACAGTGCTTCCTTCATTAACGTTAAATAGTAATACGTGGTGAAACATCTTAAGCGAAGCAGTCTTCAAAATTAAGACAATGAAAAATTTTAGGAAGAAAAAGCCAGCAAAGATATCCATCCAAAATGGAGACACCCTTTTTTCTTAGTTGAGCGTTGGACTGCACAAGCACATTATATGTGCAGGTACACCTTCGCAGCTCAGAATTCAATGTGGACAACCAGGGGTCACATTATACAGCTCCTGCAGAAACTCACAGAGCCAGTGAAGGCTGAATTCAAACCCTGCCTGTCCATAACGAGTCACTGCCATCCAAAACAGAAGAGAAACCCTGGGTATGCCTACAACAGGGATAGCCAACTGGAGGCCCACAGAATTTGGATCAAGCCCACAAAGCAGTTTTCTTTGGCCAGTGAGAAGCTGGCTGGCTCTGAGGCCAACCATGTGGTGTTGCTCTTTGTGCTTGGGGCAGGATGCACAGTAAGTTGTGTCTGCCTGATCTTCATGGGGTCAGCTAACCTGTCCTAACTGATAATAAAAATGGCTTTCCAAATCCTATGCAAGTTGGCTATCTTTGGCTACATGCTTTCCTGCATGCAGACGAAAACTTGCTTTACTTATGGTCTGAGCTGGCCAGAGCCCTCAGCCCAAGCTAATATCCTGCCTCTCAGCAGGCCACAGTAATTTGGGCATGTAGCACATTAGCTGCAGCTACATGGCTTCTGGTTCTCTTGGACAGCGGCCAGAGTAAGCTCGTATCTGCCTTCAAAAGACCATGTAGACATCGCTTGTGTAGCTGGTAGTCAGAAGACCTATGACAGGAGTGGAAAAATACTGCTCCTGCACAGTGGAAAGCAGGAGCGTAGCTTGTGCTTTACAATCTCTCGGTGCCTTTTCTAGGGATCTTTAGTTCAGACCAAGATTGCAGAGTCTGACTAGTTTGGCCTAAAAGTCAGCAAGTTCTGTCTTTGCCAGTGTATGCCAAACGTACAAATGCCCACGCAGCAGATCACGAAGTACCTTCCTACTTGAGATTCGATTACTCTCAAAACCCTGCCTAATTTCTCGTATTAGGTTTCCTGATCTCCAGGCTATCATTCCTTTTTAAACTGCCCCATTGATTTAGTAGCGTCTTTAAAAAGAGCATTAGAATTATTCCCCCTCTGCAGCACTGCTCTGGTTCATTAATTACTTCACATTACCAACATAAAAGTTGTAAAGCAAAAGAAAATTGCAGCACTGACTTGCAATTGCTGTCACATTTTCTGATCCCAGAATCGGGGACTGGCTGTACTCTGCAGTTACAGCCCCTGCCCTCAACGCTCACTGCACAAACACACTCAAGAGTCGTTGGCTGCTCTGAAAATAATTACAACACCACATTGTGTATTAGGGCTCTTTGCACTTCGCTCATAAGAAATGTCTTTCAAGCTGTAACAATATGAGTGCGAATCAGCTTTTAGGGTCTTTCTGGATTCTTTTTAGACATTTTCTTTCCTCCTTTCTCAGAGGAGGAAGAGACCACGTGGCCCTCTGGTCCCTTTCTTCAGCCATGCAGAATTACTCTCTTGTGTACACAAGTAATAAAAAGATGTATTTTCTTTTAGAAATCTGCAGATTCTGCAGATTAAGTGATGGCTTTCCTCATCTGTTAAGCATTATGAGCTGGACAGGAGATAACAAACATCAGAACTACCTCCGCATTGATCGAACTTTAACCCACGGTGGAGGTGGGTGACACCTCTCCCAGGTGGCACGCTACGAAGTCTGGCTCCAAGGAGTTTGTGCGCCTTGTCGGGAGCAGCAGTGCTGAGAGCACCTGAGCCTTGACCCTGTGGCGGAGGGAACACGAACAGGTATCGAAGACTCCGGTGCATAGCCTGGCTGTAGGAGCTGAGCCACTCTTGCACATCCAGCCTAGGCACCTGGGGATTCTCCCCTCCAGCTGCTGCAGGGATCCTCTGCAGAAACACCAGCCACTCAGGCTGCGCTTGCCAGCATTCACCTTCGCCTCTCATTTCAGTTTTCCATGGTCTCCAGCTTCTTCCATTTTACATCTCATTCTCTGACCGGAGAGCTTCCAGACTAAAGTTGAGTATCGATTCGCTATTGCTCAGTCTTAGCAGAAAGGGAAGAGCAGAGTGATCATCTTCCCAGTGAGTCAGTGCTACTTGCTGGAGGATGCATGACTCACCAGTCCCCACACCGGCTGCCTCCCTCCCCCATCGCTGTGCCTCACCTCCAGCCTCTCCTATTCCAATCCCACCTTTACAAAACCCATCCTTACTCATTAGTCCTTCCTGTCATTACCTGCTTTGCTATAATAAGCTTGGGGACAGGGAAATCTTAACGGTACTCCTGCTTTCATATTGGAAGAAAGCGCTACTGGTTTTCAGCACTCAGGTACGTGTCTGCTGTTCCCTCTGGACACGCATGCAAGCTGTGCCGCCACAAACCTGTCTGCGAAGTGACTTTCAAGTGAGGCCTATTAGAAACAGCAATTCCCTGCTCTAATACATTCATTCTGGGCCACAGGTAAGATCCCAGTGTTCTTCAGCTTCCCCTTCACCCCGTTGTTACGATTTCTCAGGGGTATTTCTGTTAAGAACCCACTCCACTAAGTAGTTATGAACGTGGATTAAGGAGAAGCAGTAACTGCTGATTGAACCAAGAATCAATGAGCCAGTGTTAGAAATCAAGGAACAGAGTACTTTTCCCCCCATCAGTTCCAGTGCAATGGTGTTCACTTTTTGCTTCCTGACTTTTACAGAGGCCTAGTTATTCTCATCTTACCCCACTGGGGTAATTTTCTTCCAGAAACAAAGTATTGGCTGCTTGGGATCGCACCAGGAAGCAGTCAGGAAGCAAAAAAGTGCCTGGATTTTATACCATAGAAAGGACAACTGGCTGTAATGCCGAAATGATGACAGGAGAAGCTAGTAGCCTTTACAAAGGGAAGAAAGTGGCGGGGGGGGCGGGGTGTTACCTTTTGGGACCCACAGAAGATAACAGGATACAACTTTTGGAAATACAAGCTTATGGATTAGTACTGGGTGCCAGATTTGCATCACAAACACGTCAATCACAGACTCCAACCCTAGCAGGGCTGCAGTTAGCAGGCATCAGCAGTGAGTGTCATTTACAGCTGCTGGGTGGAGTGGGAGGAAGAGCCCTTACCCCTTTGTGGTGAGGTCTTCAATGGATGTGCTTATCTGGAAGGAGGTCCAGCGAGAGGTCAAGCTCTGCTCTACGTGTGACTGCCATGCAGACAGTAACTGCAGCATTTGCTCAGTAACGAAGGGGACCTCTCCACAGGGAGGGACTTGCCCTGCCTCAGCCCACACCGTTTTCTCCCAGGAAAAGAGGCAGCTCAGCTTCCCATGTTACTCGGAACATAATACCGTTTGCTGGCAATAATCACACGTTGCCATCATTAAGAGCAAAACTTGACATTAGCCGGCCAGACCTGGTTTCTCTAGAAAATCATCAGAAAACGGCTAAAAAACAAAACCGCAGCACATCTGTGTGACTTTGCAATGAGACTTTGCGACAGCCTGAGCTGGACTGCTCATGGCAGTTCCAGCGTGTACCCCAACATCAGACAGGACAGGGGATCCGTAAGACGACAAAAGCCCCAAGATCAGCTCATCCAACCCCAAAGCTGGACAGTGGCTGCAAGGAGAGGGCATCTAGTGGATAGAGTGATTCAGAGAAAATTCGTCAACCTGTCCAATGGAAATGCCAAACCGGTAGCAATTCTGCTTGCTTCTCTCTTGCAGTGAAATCTTTTGCCTGGAGCTGATTGGGATTAGCTAGTTACAGGGCAGCATGACACATCTTTGCCACAGCTTGAGTGAACAGAGAGAGCACTCCTTGGGGCAATCCCTGCCTCTCCCTCAATCTTGTACAACACCACGCACACGAAATAAGACACGGTATAAATAACAGCTCTGTCTCTCTCCTGCTCTAAAATGCAAGCAATTTAAAACAAGCCTTTCTTACAGGGAAGAGCAGAAAGCCAGTGTTTTGAAGCCACTTTCTTCTCACTTGTTAACATTAAGCCCAGCCTTCTGCTCATAAATAATGCATATGGCCTCTTTTTCCTCAATTACACAGCAGTGTCAGATTCCACACTCTGCCTTCCCAGAGTCACTTTCTGTCTCTTCTGGAGACAGCAAGGCCCACTCGGATGTCTGCAACAGCCACAGACTCATTAGAGTTGAAGAGGATCCTTTCCATACACCAGTTAAAAGATAGACAACACCTTTGTCTTAGAGTTTTAGTAATTATCCCTTGCTGGACTGAAATGCTGGGTGGCCATGTGTTTACAGCAAATAGGTTTTGCCTTATCCCAGCATTCGTGGTACAGATTCTAAATATACTCCAGGATGCAAAGATGAGCTGGGCAAGAAGGTCACTGCATAGCTCATGAGCTGGAGTGCACATAGCTGAGAAGAGAGGAATTAAGACAATGCTCCTGCAAGCCTAGCAGGGAGACAGAAAAATCACGGGGAATTCAGCTTGTCAGGTGAGTCAAACATGGAAAAACAAAAGAAAACAACCCCTCTTCCCCTCCTGCCCACCATCTTTTTTGATTAATTTAAACTTAAGTTGTTGAAATGAGAAGCCAAGATTTCTGCTTTGCTATCAACAGCTTGCTGTCTATAGATACTGACTCATTAGAGAGAGGCTGCCTGCTTTTATGCCTTCAACTAGGCAGCCAGAAAATGTTAGACTGAAGTATTGTGTGTTATAGATTGACAACATTTAAAACCTACGTGGCTGACCTACTGATATAATTTCCATACTCATTAACCATGACATCTCCAGATCTCCCCCACAGCATTCTGTCAGATTCAGCCGGACCAAGAACCTGTCTTAGCTGCCAGAAATCATTTCTTTACTTCTCCATGGATTGGCATCGCCTGAATGTACTCTTACCCCTCAGAGCAGAAGTTTATAGAAACCTCCTTCCCATTTCCCAGCTGTGCATCTTGCCTTCCCTGCACACACGCACGGTCTATTAGCTGTCCACAGCTATGCCCGTCTAGCTGGCAAGCTGCCTGTTCACAAGCTGCTCCAACGACTGCCCTTGAGCACAAGCCAGTGCCAAGTCCCCTCTCAGGAGTTCATGCTCCGTGCTAGCACTAACACGATCGTACTGGATGGCTTCGCCCCGCACGCTGCTGACAACGACCTCTTAGGGACCCCAGGTTTGCTGATGGCAACAAGCTCCTGAGTATTTTCCAGGCTAATATTTGCCAGGTTGTATTGTCACAGCCGTCTCACAGACCAGCTATCTGCCAGTAGCAGAGTTCGGCTTACAAATGCAGCGTGACACAGGAATCAAGGACTCCTGAAGTTCTTCGTGTGAAAGATTGTTTCACGCACGATGTGACACTGGAGAACGAGCACAGCCACAGAGGCAAAGGGGGGGTGGGTGCTGGGCTGGGCCAGGGAACTTCACGCGGGCATTTTGAAAGGGAAGAAGTTTAACTGGTGGGTGTTAAAAGGGTGAGCGACAGCATTTCCAAGTAACTTCTCTTACAAGGAGAGTAACTTTACCCACTAACAAATCCCGTCGGTGAACGGGAAGCAGCTTCCCATGCTCCTGCACGCAGCCAGGGTGAACACCAAAGCGGCAGAGGGTGGATCACCCTCAGTGCTTCACGGCTGAAGTACCATTTGCTTTGTAAAAAAAAAAAAAAAACCAAAACAAAAAACCCCAAACCAAAACATATTGACTGAGAACGAAAAGAAAGGAAGAAAAATAACTCCATACCGCCAGCCTAGGGTATTCACCTGTAAAAGGGCACAACTAAATTCTGGTCCTGACACTGCAAGCATATGATTCCTGCGACCAAGTGCAACAGTGTCAAGAGGAAAAAAATGTTCTCACCCACCTTGTATCTCTCGGGAGAGCAAATCGCGTCAGCTGGTACGGTCGGCATCGCCACAACACATACGCCAGGCTATCAGGATGCCTGAGGTGAAGCTCTCCCTAGCACTGTGTGGCCTCACAAGGCATGTTCCCTGGCATAAGAGGAGCAATATATTAATGGCACATATCACGTACCATTGATAACTGCTGGCCATCCCACACACAGGCTTATTGTAGGTCAAATTACTTTTGCCAGTGTCAATGTACTCTGCTCATGTTCAGCAGGAAATTGTAAAAAGATGCTTTGCTTTACATTCTAAAGCTGGAAGAATGAAAATACATGTACATCTTCAAAATTTTGTTTAAAATATGAAACCGGTCCAAATGCTTCATATTGAAGCTGCTCGCAGGAACAAAGAAGAAGTCTTTCTGACAGACACAGAGCCCAGTCAGGAACAATGGGGCTTAGATTTAAAACACAGCCCAGAACTGAGTTCTTGCAGTTCCTGGAAAATATGAGTACTGGACTGGTGCAATTTTTTTATTCACTATTATTATCTCCCATAGACATTCATCCTGATCTTAACATCTTTATTGTCCACATAGAACAAGTTTCCTCTCAAACAGAAATGAATGTTCCAGTAAATTTCCTTAGATAAAAACATAAAAAATAAAAAAAAAAGACCCCTTTGTAACTTTTTAAAAATCATACACTTCATGTTGTGATTCAAAGTGTTCTTTGTTTCACTAAGTATAAATACAGAATTTTACAAAGAAAAAAAGCAAAAGTGAGAGAAAGAAAACTTCTCTCATACATGGGTTAAATAACAATTGCAGTCTTAGTTCCAGACTGATTACACTGAGAGGCGAATACTAGGTAAAGTCAGGGTTGTTATTTTGCCTCAAGGACAACAGATCTTTGTCCTGAACCCTGCAGTCAATACCTATAAATATTCTGAATGTTGTCATAAAATTTTGAAAAACCTCTCTATCAGGGACACAAATATAAGACCTTCTGCTTTAAAATTATAGCGGAGTGAAGTTAGAAGCCACAATTCACTTCTTAGAAATGTAAGACAATCGTTTTGCATGCTATTCATCTGATGTAAAAGATCTTTTGTCTGCATTAGTCTTAAATCCTTTCAGCTGAACTCGTTAGCAATGGGGAGAGGGAAACCAGTATTATCTTAAAGCCTTCTACATACCACCCTCTCCAAGGAAAGTTAGACCCTCTCCCAGGAAGAGAGCAAAGGCCAGAGCACGCGTCGGGGTAAGGGCTACTGCCGCTGGTTGAGCAGGGAGCTCGGGCACCTCTGAGCCCTCCATGCCTCATCTTTAAATGAGGCTCAATAAATCAGCCCTCCTGCAAAAACGTCGTGTGACCTCTGGTGAGAGACGCAGTATAAATCCACATGAACATTTCCTTTTATTATCGGTAAATACTCTTAGATTGGTTGAAATTGTTCCTGCCACTGATATCACTGATCTCTGAAGAGATAAACATGAGCTGATTGATGACTTGTCGGCAGGATCTATTTCAACCACCCCCAGGCAGGATATTTTCCATGCGGGTAATAATAAATCTTACTATTGAATGTCATCAAATGAAAGCAAATTATGGTAAAAATAGGCACAGTTATGTATTTCTTATTATATAATATTAAGGAAGATTTTTCAAAGATTGATGGGGCTTTCATTTGCATGCACAATTTTGGGTAATGTAATCCTTTTGCGTACTTATAGTATATATTTTTTAAAGCCTTTGTACAGTCAAGCTATCTCCTCAAAATAGCCTGTCCTGTAGTCAGGTCTGGAAGGTAAGTTTCTTGTCACTCCTGAGACTGAATAAGAACAATGTCCATTCTCAACAGATACCAGGGCTGCCTTTTACTACCACTTTTTACATGATATTTTCAGGTATAGCTAGTACTATTTTATACATTTTATTTGCAAAGGAAGCAAATGGCATCCTTTCTTGTCAGTTAATAGAAAAGGTTTGAGGAGAGAGCTGTCACTCACTCTTACTGCTCCCAATTCTTTTCTAAAAAAGACTGTAGAGTTCCAGGGCAAAGTTCTACCTTCATAATGAGAACAGCATTGAAAATGCTCATGGCACATTATTTGTGCCAAGCTCAGAAATAAAGATCTAAGCAACTTTCTAGGACCTATTACATACAATAAAGCCAATGCTTTTTACCAGGGTGGCTGTGCTGCAGAGGAAGGAAAATGTGCAAATCCAAATCTCACATTCAAGATGTAAGCATAAGAAAAAGAGCTATGAAGGCAAGATTACAGGTGGTCCACTTACCAAATGTTGTATTTTACCATTGTATTATCTGCACAGTATCAAAAAAATCTTTGTCTCCAAATGCAATAAACCAGACAGAGAAAATGTGGAGATACAGAAAAAGGACTGGAGAGAAAAACTAATCTGAGGCAGCATTTTCCTGCTATCTCTGTCCTCAGCCTATGGAGGCCAGGGAGAGTTTGGGCTACAGAGCTTGGGGAGAAAAGTGACAGTGAAAGAAGCGACTTGTGGGAGAAGCAATAACTTGGCAGATATGCCTTGTGCTGTCTCTCCTCTATGCAAAATCTACTGCTCTGCTCTGGGTGTAATTTGTGCAGAGCAAAGATGGTGAGGAGGAAAAGAGAAAGAGAATAGAACAGAGATGAGAGAGCTGTGTAACTTGAAGGGAACTTATCAGCTCCCTTAGGGACTAGATAAACTGTTGGATGTGGCCAGCAGGACAAGTGGATAATTTTTAGAAGGGCTGGGGAAAGCCAGGCAGGAGTTCAGAGGCCACAGAAGAAGAGACTGGTACTGCCAAGATGCGACACAACCATGGATCTCATGAATGGAACAGCAATTCACTGCATAGTCAATTTGCCATTAATTTGGGGGTGTAGAGCACATGATTAATACAATAAACAACAAAAACAAATCAGCCTGGAGAAAAGGACGGTAATTCTTGTGACTTCATTGACCTTCAGGCTGCCATGGAAAGTCTTCTTTTCCATAGTTGAAGTGGGGCCTGCTTGATTTTGATATGAACCTGAATACCCAGATCAAAATTTCTGGTCTTTCTTGTTATAATTCAAGCACTGCTTTAGCATCCAGGTGATTTCTAGCACCATGAATATATGCTGAGCTCCCTTGGAAGGGGACATTTTACTCCTTAAACTGGTTTGAGCCTACAGATGGTCATCAGAAGGAGCACAGACTACACTAGGTGAGCTTAGAGTCCTGTTACTAAAGGACAGCATCATGTGCTGTAGTTCAAAAGAAGGCACTAAATTAAACCCCTAAGGCTGATTCTCCTCTGCCATTTAGTCATTAGCTTTGTGCACCTGAATCGTAAGAGAGAACCTTCACATTTGTAACAGAGCTGAGAGAAGCTTCACAAAACTCTCCATGGATCACAAAAAAGCTCTTGGATGTAAAGCTGTTAACTCAAAACTGGCCACAAGAAAGATAAAAAGACACCATCTGAAAGGATAGAGAACAGAGGAGCTAAGTTCTTTTAGATAGCAAGACCATCTTCTATTTATTTTTATTTATATATATATATGTGTATCAGCAAAGCATTGGTGTTTTCCAGGACTGGGCTCATCATGCACAGTCCTGGTGGGACAGGATCGAGGAAAGCTATCTTTCACCTTGAGCTCACTGGGAAACTTGCAGTGTGAACAAGATCTGGCCATGTCCAGTTCTTTCTGGGCAGCGCAGCCAGAGATGAAAGCAGCTTTCAGATCTCTCAGATTTAGCTTGGACTTCCACATCTTGGAAAGCAAACCCAGGTCCTCCAGACAAGCCTGCTCCCTCCCTGTCTGTCACCATTCACTCACCTCATACAAGTCCAGACAAAACCATGCAAGTCCAGTACCCATAGCCTAGTCACACCCACTGTCTATGGCCACACAGGCATGGCAGTAGCTCTGTGATGTTACATGGTGCTAAATATTCAGATATAACTACAGATCAGAAAGCCATCATGAAACTAAAGAGCCTCAGTGGGGTGGTCTAGATAGTCCTATTCTACACAACAGAAAGCTACTGAAAAACTTTGGCCCCCCCCAATTGGATTTAAAACCTACCCCAGCTGTGAGCTTCCAGGCAAACCCAGCAAATATTTCTTCTTCAGCACATCTGACTAAAGCAAGCTGTAAGGTCGTCTCTGCTACTAGCTTGTGACTGAGAGACAGAGGCACTCTTCAGAAGCCTTCAGCATGCAATCTACAAGAAGGGAAGAAATAGAGGACTTTGGTTTATTAGTTTGTTATTCTCCAATCCCAGCTATTACAGGACAGGCGCTATGTTTATGATGGATTCATTCAGAGAACATTTTCTCCCTGCCCACATAACTGTGCTTCAGACCGAAGCCAAAGCTGTATGGGGGGTTATAAAAGCTACAGACATTTTTTAGTACCATATACGACTCAGTGCTTCAAAAGTGCATACAAGGCGATGAGCCAGCAATGAGGAGCTGGCCTGACCTGTAGGAAACTACATCCAATTCCGCATTGTACCACAATGTTCTCCTACAGCTTCGGCAAGCCCCACATTGCAAGGTACAACTGTGAGAAGGGGGCAGAAAATTCAGAAGCATTCGCACAATCTGCCATTTACTCTTCCAACAAGCAACTTCTGTGTTCTTGGAAGCGTTTATTTTAGCCTCAGCCTGAATAAAATGTAGCATTACTCCCTGACCATTTCTGAGCAGCTCTCCAGCATCACTGACACATACCAGGCTTCCATGTACCACTGTTGCCATTTCACCTGCAGTTCATAGCACATCGGGCTCATCTCTAATACACATGTATAGTCAAAATCACTATGCCCACAGGGACCAATTTATTTTTCCATCACCTGTAGCTTCCTTCATTTTATGCAGGAAGAAGCTGGCAGCTTCTAACAAGGAGTGTTATGAATAGCGTGGTAACGCCTTTCTTCATCCCTGTTAAATTTCTCATTTCATCTTGTGAAGTCAAATCCTGGTTTCTTCAAATTCCCTAAAACAACCTACATTGATTATAATTAGATCTGCAGTTAGACTGCATGTATTTTATCTCCAGTTTTACAGATTCATTGCCTACTACTGCTGTCTTCCTGCATTTAGATACTTATCTGACTGCCCTAGAGGTTGTTCTGACAGCTGGAGGTTGTGACAGTCCTGACACAATACACAGGAGAGGTCCCTTCCATACAAAAGCTTCCTTTCGTTCCTGTTTGACCATTAATTATGTTTTTTGCCTTGTCCCTGTATGTATATCACCCCCGCTTCCCCATTAGGAGCTGAGCATTCAGACAATTGCCAAATTGCAGGGAAAAAACATGGTGCACAGCACAGGATCCAATAGCTTTGGGTGGCTTGTGTATTCTTTGCTATAGGACCCAGCAAAACCAAGCCACGATATCAATTTATGATTTTGGTCAGACCATTTGCACGTAATTTGAAAGCACAGTAATTCTGAATTCATGTTGATTCCTTATGCTGTTGGTGTGTAAGGACTAATACAACAGAATGTAACTCAATGAAAAGGCGATACTTCACCTCAACAGTCAAAGCTGCAAATTCCACTAAGATGGATCAAGTCACAGCTGCTGAGGATCTCTTAAGTATTCAGACACCTTTGTGAACCCTATGATAAACTCAGTTTGTTTTCTTCAACTAAAAACAAGAGCCAAGCAACTTTCACTGCTATGAATAGTTCTCACATTTTTGATACTTATATTTATAATGACCAATGCGCATTTCACACTGGGCTTCAGAAAGACAGATGCTGCTGTCCAGCTTTGCACCCTTGGCACTATACTGTTGATAAGTAACTGAGGTCATTTTACAGCTTAAACAATACCATAATGGACCAGGACACTCTATACATGTCACTTCACCAGGCTGTATTGAAATAACAACTTTCTAGAGGACCACAGATTTGTTCCCATGTATTTTATACTGCTTTGTTGCAAATGTGTCACAACAGTGCTTCGTACAGGTTTCTCATTGCTAATGCATCCCCTCATGGGATTATCTAAGTGCTCTTGGTCCAAACCCTCTGATAAGCCTTGGAAGCAGCCAGCAGCACATCTAGTGCTATCAGCAACACGTTATGAAAGGAATGTCATGGCAAAGGGCTGCCAGAGTCACAAGACAAAAAACACCCTGGTGTTTACAGCAGGGTAGGAAATACCACATTAAAATAAAAGCATGACAAGGGAGGAGTGCACACTTTGGGGCAGAAAAAAATCCAAACCACCTCTAAGCTCCTGGTTCCTTTAGTCATCGAGTCAGTACATTACAGACAAGATTTGTCTGGAGTGAAAGGCTTTTTGCGAAGCTTTATCTTGGCCTTTAGCAGACAGAACTGACAACCCTGAAGTGGCAAAAACCACTTGCCAAGCGCCACATTCAGTGAACAAAGGAACCCAACACCATGCACCGAACAGCAAACTATCAGCTCTCGGGGAAGTGTCATTTTCACATCCAGTTTGCTACACCAGAGTGGGAGAGAAGCTCCAACTGTTTTGAATTCATATGTCAAGTCAATCACAGGAACAGATAATATTGGAGTTATATAAAATTTCGGAAGGAACCTCCACCCACCACCTGTAACACTCACTCGCCACTGTCGGAACAGCTCTGTAACTGAAGACAGCACTAAAGAGAAGTCATCCTCACAGCTTTCTGCAAAGCAGATGATGGGATCATTACAATTTATTTTACATAGGAACTGAGGCGGAGAGTAAGTGTTTATTTTTGTTCCTATCAGAACAGTATCTAAAAGTCTCCACTGGACTCTGACTGTAAGTGCTAGTTGCTTGCTTGAAGTTTAAAAAAATTTGCATCTGATCCTAGAAACTTGAATTTTCAACAGACTCGGCAGGATCTGCATGGAAGGAAGGAAGGAAGGAAATGCTAGCAGTCTGCCCTACAGATTGCTTCAGCCTTTTTTGCTGCAAGGCCTTGCTGTCCCCCCCAGGGAAATCAAACCAGATCTGTCTAGTTTCCTCCAAGTACCCTAACCAAGACCCTCCGAATGGAGTGATTTTTGTTCATGTACACAGACAGTATCAGTGTCAGAGCTGGAAAGTGAGAAGTCACAAGCTATGTTCAGGAGGAGAGTGGGTCCAAGGACCCGCAGCCTCCAGCCCAGCAGCCAGGGACGGTCTTGGACTTTCTGCTGGGTGCCGTAACGTAATGCGCTTTATTCCTGCCCACACCTAATCCAGCCAAACAGCATTAACAAGAGCTTGGGCATGCACTGAGGAACCAAGTCTCTCCAAATTTTCTCCCACAGGGAATTAGGAGCTTGCACGAGGGTAATTTCTGAGCCCAGGCAGTGGAGCTTAATGTGAACAGTACCTAAAAGCATTCTTGATGCTGGGCTCAGACCCGTGGTCAGTGCTGAAACTCAGGGCTTCCTGATGCTGCAAGTCTCACCCCTCAATCTTCCCAACAGCCCTCCTAATCGTCCTTCAGATGCGTTCAGTGCTAAAATCCACGGGCTCGAGTTTTACACTCTGCTGTGTCGCAGTACACCAAGGAGGAATCGCACCTGCCCTGATTTCCCCATCCACCATTACCCAAATTAAAGCTGCGCCAGCCCTGTCCTCTTTCACAACCACTGCGTGAGAGCAAAAGGAGAAAACCACAAGGCGAACAGATGCTGTGGTTTGAAGAAAAAGAGAGAGAGAGAAAAAGAAAAAGATATCATTGCTCTCTGAAAGCATCCAGAAACGTTTCTATTCAATTCATTCAGGCCTACACAAGATCAGGGAGAGCACAGGACTACTGTGAGGAAAATCTAGGTCACATATGATCACAGCAGCACAGCTGCCATCATCTCAATGGCCATGTGAAGCAAGGACTGCAGCAAGGACCTCTGCTGAAGAGGGCTTTTTTTTTTTTTTTTTTTCAGTCCAGTTTTACAATTTCCCCTCATTAAGGTGTATTTTCCGGCAGGACTGTGAGTACATTGGGTCTTCAATTGGGGTGAAGGATTTAGCTATAAATCCCAAAGATGATTCAGTAAGTGGAATTTCTGTAGGATCGTTTAAATAGTTTATAGGCTGCCAGGCAGGATTTTAACCTCCTAACAGTGACAGGAACAGTGTTACTTTCCTGCTCTTTTGAATGCCAACACATTTCTTAGTTCTCTTTGTTTCATATCTGTTGTGGAAAGATACACTCCCATTTGCTCCCATTTTCATTAAGGAAACAGGAATCTTAGGTTATTTTAATACAACTGTGAAAACGTCTTGAAATTCTCTCATTCAGTGCTCTCTTTTTGTTAAAAACACAGCTCAGACCCTATGGTCCCTTCTCCCCTTCAAACAGAAAAGTTAAAATAAATGCATGCACACAAAATAGAAAGAAAGAGAAAAAGAAGGAAAAGAGAAAAAGAAGAAGGAAAAGAGAAAAAGAAGAAGGAAAAGAGAAAAAGAAGAAAGAAAGAAGAAAAAGAAAAGAAAAAAAAGAAAGAACTAGGACAACGTAGCCCCAAACCATTATCTTTTCTTTCTATTTAAACAGACCCTGCATCACCCTCCCTTCTCCCCTTTTCTACACCTGAATAAAACCAGGAAGGATCTAAAGCCCAAATACCGAACACTCCTGCAATTCAGAAGATTAGAGGGAAAGGACAAATGTTCATAGGTGCCATGAAGTTAAGCCAAGCATCTTGGAGCAGCATTCATTAAGGAGCTCAGCCAAAACTCCTCACGCAGGCAGCTGCAGCAGGAGCAGCTGCGCGGCTGGGGAGCAGGAGGAAGTGATGCACAGCACGAGTCAGGAAAATAACGCACAGAGGGATCCTTTCGGTGGAAGCGAGGATGTTATAGATAAAGCATTAATAAGGATTTGTTCCCCAAAACAAGCAGCCCAGACAGCAGAGCAACAGGAAATCAAATCACCTAACTGCAAAGCCACTGACTCACGCCTATTGTTAGACCTGGCCATTTGTGTCCCAAGGTTTTCTAAGCCTGATGATGCTGCAACCCTTTCCAAGCCCGAGGACCAGTACAATTGCTTCCAAGCTTAGGGGACGAGCGGTGACACTGGGGGCTCAGGGCAAGGACTCCTTTGAGTCATGGCTGCTAATTATACAACTTTGTATCTGTTGAAAAGACAGACATTTTAATGCACGGGGCAGTTGCAAGAGCAAGGACTTATCTCAGTGCGTTAGGTAATATGCCTATTACCAGGGACTCGAAGAAGTAATGTCCCTGCTATAATATTAGAAAAATCTGACATGAAATTGATCCTGGCTGGAGCTCTTGTGTGCTAGCTAACCCTGGCAGCACGGCCCCTCTGCCCTGGGTCAAGCTCCCCCTGTGGAAATTTGGGCGGGGGGATTCCAGTGATCCTTTGGAGGCGGCATTGGCAACTCTGAGATTTGGGGGGACTGGATGAAACAGACTGTTAATCTGTTCCAGTGACTCTTAGGCTCAGGTTTTGCAAGTAGCTGAGGAGTGCTGTGCCAGTGCGTTAGCTGGTTTGAATTCAGAATTCTAATCAGATGAACTAAGTAACTTTCAATCTAATTAGGAGAACAGTAGGGTTTGTTCTTAATCCACAACCATTTAATCTTCCAACTCATTAGTTGTGCACGGGCTTTATGAATATGTATATCTAGAAGGAAAAAAAAATTCTTTGACCTTGATGAGAATGATAACACACATATAAAGTAGGTGTGCACTCACCTTTCATCACATTCACTTTATTATGTAGATTCAACAATTCCTATTGCTCTGAATCAGGCTATCGAGAGTTATAGGCAATCCTGCAGCCAATTAGGCATCACAGTCCTGATGAACCATGGAACCTGTAATGATTGGCACAGTATTTACAGGCAAGCTGCCTCCTACCAATTTGCATGCAAATAAAAATGTATCTGTTTTAGAAGGCTGTACTAGGCAATAACTAGCACACCAACAACTGGGTTGAGGAAGAGAAGAAATACATTCAAAGACAAAAGATTCAGAGCACTAAATAGGATTTTGTGTAGTATCTTGAATATACTGTTTCAATACACCAGTGTCATTCCTGCATTACATTATGAAAAATTATTCATACAATTTTTTGAAGAATTTAATTTTACATACAAAAATATTCAGCCATACTCTTCCTAGTGTAGAATGATGATCTCTACTATCAGAAATATTTCCTCAGTTTATAAAATTATTCCATACCCCTCAGAAAAATAAACTCATGTGCAAATTTTCTGATTTTCCTCTGATTTCCTGATTTACACTTTATTTCTCCTTTCATTGAAATTGGGGGGCGGGGGGGCTTCCTTTGACTGCTATAGAAGTAGGATTGCAGAAAACATGTCTTCCTTAGGTCTGTTTTGCTCCTCTTGCATTCAATTATAACATCTCCCAAAATTGACCTTAACACCCATCCACTTCCTGCAATAGCTGCATAACTCCTGCTGAAGTCAGTGGGAATTAGGCCCAAGTACCTGATGCTTTTTGGGCACTACACCTGGAAAATATTCCAGTACAAAACATCTGTGAAGGATGGACACTGGTTTAGGCTAGAGACAACCCTAAAGATCAGGGGCTAGGAAAAAAAAAAAATCTGACTCAGGTATCTAAGTAGGACTGTTGCATAGCTGTTGCTGAAAATTTCCCTCTGGGAGCCATAACAAAGCTGGGGACGGATCAGAGAAAAGCCGGCTCCTCTTCCCTTGCTCACTTGGGTTTTCATTCTAGAGGAGAGCAAGCTGTCCCATCAGAGTGGTCCAGAGGCAGGATATGGGGAAAACTACAGATCCCAGCAAGGGAATGAAGCCTAAACCCCAGTCAGACAAGAAAGATCCCAAGAAGAACCCCAAATCCCAGGAAGGATCATGTCAGGGGACTGCGACCTCCTCAGCAACAGCCGTGAGGATGAGAAGAAAAACGTGGGTCTCTGCTATGTGAATAACCAGGCAAAATCCAGCTAAAATGGGGAGTGCAAGGCAAAGAAGTCTGATGTAGACTGTAGACTGAATGGTAGAAGAAAAACAAGGGCTATATTTACTTTTGTTTTCTTCTCCTGTTCAGCCGTTCTGTTTCTAGCCTTTTGCTGGCTCCATTGTTATTTATTTAAAAAGCCTCCAAGGACCAAAAATTCAAGACGCAACCCCAGCTTGTGATGCGAGACACTGCAGAATTGACTTCTTCCCTCAGCAATAAAGCAAATGCCAGCAGAGTAGAGGGCTCTTTCACTGCAGAGGCAGCGTTGCCCTTAAGTGAACCAGCATCTACACGTGCAAAGCCTTTACCCCAAGCGGGGAAGACCTTTTAACTTGACTCTGCCAGTATCAAGAGGATTAAGGGTACCATTTAACTCAGTCCAACTTCTCAGCTAACAGTATCCTTGCACGCACCTCCACTGCTCTTTTGCAGCACTGGGCAAGTTCACTTAAGCCAGCTCTTAAGGCTTTTTATCTTTCAGGCCAATGTAGATAAAAACTTTAACAGGCCATGGAGATGCAACCTAAAACTGCCCCTCTAAAATAACAGGCTCTAGCTGCACAAGGGAACAGTAACAGACAGCGCCCCATGAGGTCCAGTGCTTTCACTGAAGGATCATAGCCAGTGCTGGCCCTGTTGAGCTCGACCTGCCACGTCCACGGCAGAGCAGGATTTGTCCACCTAGCAGCATCCCCAAACCCCAGCTTCTGTAGAGAAGTTGCTCACAAACATCATCTGTTTCCAAGGAATAGTTTGTGCTGGGGTGAAATGAAACAAGTCCAGTTGTTGCGTTTCTTTTCCCCTATGGAGCAGGTTCACGCCAAAGAAATTTAACCGCTACTCAGCTGTTTTCTGCTGACATCGCTTGCATTCCTCTCTCTTCTCAAATAACATTTGGAACTCCCTGCCAGATAGTGCAATTTGATATATGCCCCGATGATAGAGGGTGGAGGGGAGGAAAGTACGTTGACTAATATTTTTCCATTACAAATCTAAATGGCCTAATCTACAGTTTAATCTGCAATAAACCCAGCAATTTCTGAAGGCTGGGTTACTGACTCGGGGCCAATGCTTGTACCTGAAGCCTTTATATGCACATTACTTTTAAGAGGTTGTGATAAAATTACTATCAATAGTATTTCCAAGCTACAGCTTTTGAAACCACCCAATGAATTTTAAGCCCCAGACTCTTGGATCTCAAGACAAGAATTGATTCTGCTCAGAGCCGTTCAGCTGGCACCCAGTCACAGTACCAACATCCTTATTCAACCCTGATGAGATTTTTCCTTCCCAGGTACCTCTGAGATCCTCCAGTACTGAAAAGGATGGTTTGCCTGTCATGAACCCAAGTTTCAGTGGCTGCCACCAATGGAAAAAGCCAGCATTTACCACACAAGGGTTTTCCTATACTAATGGCAGGAAATACCACAAATACCAGGATGAAATAAAAATCCACAGCCCCTCCAAATGCCACATGAACTAGCAAGGTAAGGGCTTAGAATTTCTGGTATTTAGATGTCAATGCTCCTCTATGTGTTTGGAAATTCAGGGTTTATTACTGCCTCTTATCCACAAATATAAGTTTGCTTTATTTTTGCCTCCTGATCATGACAGCAGTGCTCTCAGAATTATTATATTTCAAACATAAGCAACAGGGACGATCACAACAGGAAAAGAAGAAAACACTCTTTTGGCTGTGCCCCTGCTTTGCAAGATAAAAAAAAAAGAAGTCCTTTCCTTTCTGCTGGGACTGAACCATGCTGGGATACTTGGCTCCATTTACTTTACCATCTCCCTGCGCTTTTCTCCCAGGGCTGGGAGAACTGAAACACGATGAGAAATTTTACTCCACTGTCAGCTGGCCCGAGGACAAGGCGAACAGATCTCTCTGAGGAAAGACAGTTCCCAAGGGGCTCACAGCTAAAAAGTATTTCAGCTGCCCTGCTGCAAAAGCCTCGCTCTCCCCATAAGCATGGCCGTGGCTACTGGACATGCAGCTGGAGCACAGCCTGTGAGCTGCACAGACAAGGCAGGGACAGAGCAAGGACAGGCTCCTGGATAGACAGACAGCCCTTTCATTCCTCACGCCCATGTATTAGTGACTATTTATCTAGCTGTATGTCCTGGGAGATGGAGTCTGGACCCTGGTGCAGGCACCAAAAGCATAAATGTCCTCAGGCTAAACAAAACCTAGTAAATCTTAGACCACAGCAAGTTTCCACTTTTTACATTACTCCAAGATTTATCACCTAATCTAAATTATACTATCACTGATCTAATTTATTCTGCGATCACCTCTCACTCAGGGTGTCCAGGGGCCAAATATCAATGGAGCGTGACAGAAAGTGCCCGCAAGGAGTCCTGGGTCCACCCTGTCCCTTTACAGGTCCCTGAGGCCTCCTACTCACACTGCCAGAGACTGCTGGGCTAACCTGATACAGACGTTGCTTCATTCCAAGCAGCCACTAAAACATCTCTTTGTAAGGGATTTCCAAAGTATATTTATCCTGAGGTATTCTCCAGTCCTTCACCCCTGCGGGGACATGCTTCAGGACAGCCAGCATTCAGTTCTCTCTATGCCTTACAGACAAGGAGGCAAGTTAGTTGGCTTGGGGCTTCTATGAATAAATTGGCTTTCAGAGAGGCTGAAAGAAAAGCATAACAGAATTTGGTCCTTCTCATTCAAAAGACCTTATCTAGCAGCAGAGGGAGTGAGTAGGGCAGATTCACCTTCAACATGATAATCTCTTGCTAGCTCTCCTTACAGCATTCCCAGCTTCTGCCCTTCACTGGATGCTGAGCATGAATGTGGGAATGAATCACTGCTGATCTTGGCAAAATACCAGTCTCCCTCCCTTTGCTCCAGCTTGGAATAATCCCAATTTTCCAAATGGCTTCAGTGAATCCAGGATTTAACTTCAGCTATTAAAAAGTAGCGGGAACCCATAAATCACAGGCTTTATATCAGTGAGCTCTTTGAAGAATTTAAAACAATTACTGGGAAATATATGATCTTCCTAAAAATAACTATTTACGTGAACACCAGGAGAGAAGCTGCTGTCAAAACATAATACATGGACAATCTTATCTCCACCCCTCAACCATAAAGGCATGCACAAGGACTGTCTTTACTCTCTTTTGCTGCTCACGGCTGTATTAGAATTGATAATATGCTGAAATGACACGTGCTTACGATGATGTTAGAGCAGTATAAAAATTATGCAGTAAATTAATGTATGCCTGCTTCCAAGTCCAAGAGGGTGAAGATCACCAGCCTACAGGAGGGCATTTTTTTCACCCATCATACTGCTCACAAAATGGCTTGTAATTACAAACTTTTACACCAGGCTTGTATCAATGATGACATTTCATGCCTGCCACTGATGTGGACATAGGAGTGCTAGGAACAGACAGAAAGAGCTAATCTAGAAACAGGTCAAAGAAGAAAGCAGATTAATTCATTCTGCAGCCCACATCTTGCTAGACATTTTCACCAGCAAAACTTTTCCAGCCTGCAACTGGCTCTGTCATGGGAGTATACAGTTTTCAGCTTTCGCTGATGTTGTTTTCAAGTTTCCACTATTGCTATTGGTATGTCACTAGAACGTGACAGAGTTTGGGTAGCATAGGGACGTGGTTCCCGTAACAGCATAAATGGGAGTTGCCATCTCTGCTGCACATGTGGTGACAAAATATGACTTGTATTAATTAAGTTTTAGAGGAGAGAACAGGCTTTAAACCAGTGTATCACAGATGCCCTACTGACTAGGTTAGAGCACGCCTACCGCCTGACCTGAGTTAGGACAGATCAGGAAACCACACACCAGCAGTGCGTTAGCGCCAGGTCACGGGAAGCACCTGCGCTGCAGTGGCACCAGATGCCTACTCAATAAAGTATCTGCAATGGCTACAGAAACACATAACCTCTGTGCTGTCATCAATTCTTTTGCAACGAGAGAGGACCAACGCACAGCTTCCACCATTAAGGCAATTTCTGTCATTAAACCCAACAAACCTGCAACTCAGCCATGAATGCTCTGAAAACTAACCCTTTAGTGGCGGTGTACGATGCAGCAGAGCTGGTCTGGTGGACCTATCGAGCAAATCCATGCTGTCCTATGGATCCTCCAGTATGCGAATCCATGCTGAAAGAAATACACTGCCTCATCCATGCTGGGACCTCTGAGACACTTCAGCCTGCAGGGAAAGGCTTTTCCCGCTATGGTTAGAGCGGGCTGAAGCAGGAAGAGGGAGCTCTCCCACTGTCCCCTGCAGAAACCCAAAGAGACAAGCACATTCCTGAGTTTTGTCCTCTCCTTCCCAATCTCGTCTTTGCTCTCACAGCCCCAGATCCCTTCACCTTCTCTTGTTGCTAATTCCATCACCCCCTCCCCAAGAAAGGGCACATTGCTCATGAGCTCGCTGTGTTGGAATCCAGCAAACTGCACTTCTGAGCCTCCCTTATCGCACCTTCTCAAGGCCACACTTGCTCTATGGTCCCTCTGGCAAAAAGCTACCAGGGAAAACAAACACAGAGTTAACCTGGTGGGGGGCATCCAGCTCCAAATAAACCCAAAGCTGGGAAGTAGGATTTACTGTGGGGAGCATTGAAAACCTTTGGGTTTAGCTTCCTTATGCATCTAACTTTTGACTGTACAGTCTGTCTGCACAAGATTAGCGTTATTGGTACAACCCACTTAGGAAATCTCTGAAAAAGATTCAGCCACGGCAGCATGATGAGGGAAGATGTCTTGATTTAAGAACACAGACATTACTAGAAAGGGAAAAAAAAATAAAAGGGTCCCTTACTGTTCTGACATATCAAAGGGAGACTAATGAACCACCAGTTCATAGAACGACCCTGCTCTTCATTTCAGAGCCAGGCTGGCCTTTTGTGTTAAGGACACTGAATAACAAGAGCAAGAACAAACAGAAAGAACCCTTTCCCCCTGCCCAAAGTAAATTTTGAAATGAAATAATTTAAAAACTACACCCTTCTGCCCTACTTTAAGGTCCACATAAGAACAGATGAAAAGTTTTGTTCTATTGGCAAAACTGAATCAAGGCTTTTGATCCTCAAAGATCTCTTAATCGCTTTGCACATCAGTTCTTTTCATTATTTCAAACATACTTGAAGACAGCTACTTTTCTCTCTCTCTCTTTTTTTAAGGAAAAAAAAAAAAAAAACACTTTTCTGTGTTTGGGCCATTTCCCAGCCAACTCTGGCAGTATGGCAGACAGCTGTTTGTTCTTTACTCACTGTAAGTTTCAACATATATACATGTTGATCTGCATTAATAAAGTCTAAAAAAGCATAATCCTTGCCATCAATTGTGCTAGCTCACAATATCCACCTCTTCACCCTTCTGGTGCTTAAGAAAAGTTCCAAGGAAGATTACATGCTTCTGGTTAAAAAAAGAAAGTAGTTGTTGGTGGGATGATTGTTGGGTTTTTTTTAAAAGCTTGACTCAGAACTGGAATCTCTGTCGCATCAAACTGAACTTAACCCAAGGTTTCTCGAAAGTTTCATGTCTCTGCAATTCCAATAAGTCAAATCCAGCACTGAATCACCAATTCTTAAACAAAACAGGGATGGAATTTGCAATAATCCTGGCCGTCTTAGCATCCCTGTGAGATGAATGCTTAACTGGACTCAGAGTTTTCCAACAAATAAGTACAGTGCCCTTTGTTTTTTTATTAAAGCCTTGCTCCTGGTTTTTCACTCATTTGACCAACTGAAAGGGCAGAGATGTTTTCTGAAACAAAGACCTTTCTTTGTCTGCACAAGACTTTGCAACAAGCAGGCTCCCAAAAATTATAATACAAATTATAGACAGGAGAGATGGGAGGTGGAGTCAGAGTTAGCCAGCTCACAAGCCATCAAGGAGGATGGATAACATCAAAAACTAACTCCACCTGGAAAGCTGCATGTAGGCAGCAGAGCAGAGCAACAGTTTAATGCATTCAGAGCCTGAGGCATTGTTTAGCAAGTGGGTGGATGCTTTCTGAGCCAGCTTCATCTACCCAAATGGTGTCAAAGCCATTGTAAACTGCCTTGTTAAATTCTGGTCGTAAAGCAATCCAGAGCTGAGGAGGGCCAGCAACAGAAAGCTTCTGGCTGCACCAACACAGAACAGGCGTACGCCTTGTTGTGCTACAAGGTGCAGGTAATAGGTTGTCTGCAGAGCAGCGCACAGTTTTGTCATTCAGTCCAGTCAATACAACCCGCCTGAGACCCTGCGGCAGTTTGAGAGGACACTGGCTCCGCGTGATCTGGGCTATCTATCAGTCAGACTCCTCCATGTTTCCTTGATATTAACTAGAGGAAAGGCAGTCTTTCCGGTAGGCATCAAAAGATCCGATTGGAACTTCTGTGCCCTGCATGTAGCTGTCAAACAGTCCAGCCTCTCTGAGCCTCCTCTGCCTTGCCTACTCTCTTTTTCTTGCATTTATCCTCTAAAGGCAGCGGAAGTCTCTGTCTGTAAATAAATACGGTATCTAGCACCACACTGTCTGTACTGATATTTGGGCTTGCAGATTCAGCCACAGTAAAACAACATTTAGATCCTGGTCATTTATTCCACTGTACCAGATGAGTCAGATGAAACACAGCTGAGACCACATCAGCCATCACTGCCCCACAAACCACTTCATGAGCATCAGAGATGAAAAAAAAAAACAGATCCCCATCTGACAACTGTCCTCCCTGCAGGCCTGTGGGTATCTCGCTGACAAAGAGCGGTCCCCAACATCGAGCCCACGCAGACCTCACAGAGGCTGTACACGTCCAACACCGCAAAAGGAGAAAGCAGACCTGGGAAGATGAGCTTTCTCCTCATCAATTTTTAGGACCAAACCACCACGCAACATAACAAGCATGTTTTCCACTGTTTGCCAGGGCACAAAGCTTGACAAGGGAGGACTAAAAGGAACCCAGGGATTCTAGCTACCTCCTGACTAGCTTTCCATAACAGGAATGCCAGACACGGGTTGGCAGCTGGTGTGTGGCAGGACAGAACTGCTCCTACGAGCCTCGCTGAGGACACGGCTTCCTCACCGACACAGTCATGGGGGTTACTCGCTGTAGGTGGCTGCCATTTTCCAACACCTTCCTGCACCTCAGTCCTGTATCTGCCACAAGCCACAGCCGAGTTCTGCGCTTCACGTGGATTGCCATATATTGTACCTACTAGTGTCCTGCTGCTTGCAGAGTAATTACCAGCTCTGCCCTTCCCAGTGCACATTGTAACATTAAACCTTATTTTACTTGGCAGCTAGAGCTCACTTTTCAAGCAGCTGTGAGAAAAAGACCCCTCAACTGATGCAAATAAACATGGTTTTATTTTTATTTTGTAAATTAAAACAAACAACTTCTGTTCCAGACTGTGCAGTCCACATCCATCTCAATAAAACCTCCCACAAAGGAGACCTTCTGGCCTCTCTGAGATGCCTGGTGTTACCCTTAGTATTGCACATTGATAAGGACAGAAAACTTCAGAAGCGCCTCTGACTCCTTTTTGCGTAACCCCCACGAAATTTGAAGCCAGCTGTGAAGACCACCGCTTCCACCGAAATAAAAGTCTAGCTGGAGGTGGGAATTAAACCTAGAGCATAGGTTTAGCCTACAAAGAACTGAAACTATGGAATAGATCTGACTAGTTTTTGTCCATGGTCTTATCCCTCATGGCAAGGGCAGGCTTGTAAAGACCACATTTGGGAGCTAACTCACAGCAACAGCAGTTTGCTGCTTCACCAAGAATAGCAGGTCTGAATGCCCAGTGAATTTTTACCCTTGCTAGCCCAATTGCCAATGGCAGTGGTCTTATTCCTAACAAACTTAAACCATTGAAGCCCAGCACTAAAACACAAGTTTGTGATGACCTCACCTCGCACAACTTATCGGAAACATAGAAACAATGACAGATAGACTGATTAAGTGTCTGCAAGCCTGGCATCACTGAGTTACTGCTTCACACACAGCTACAATAATAGGAGCAGTAGCAGCAGATGGAGGAGGATTGTTCAAATGGCAGAGCTGGTCCTTCCTTCGGAGACATACGGCTCTAGCAACAGATGAAAACAACCAGCGAGGTTGACGAGAGCAGTCCTGGAACACGCGAGAAACAAATGCAAGACTGAGCAGTGGCTCTGTATCTTTTGTTGTTCCTGGCATGGCAGTACGTTGGATATACAGGTTCTTTTCCAAGTAGAACCAAGTTTAAATGAAACACCTGATGAGCAAATAATTCAAACTACATCCTCAAAAGATAGCCAAAGGCCTGGGTCCTACAGTCTTTAGCATGCTACAGGTCTCTGCCACAAAGTAAACCCCAGAAGGTGAATATGTACCAAGTATGCACAAACCTGCCAGTCTAGATGTGCCCACACGTGCTGCTGGACTACAGAAAGATGCCAAGAGCAGAGCTTTTTGAGTTAGAAATGCATGCAGGCAGGCAATGAAAGAACTTCAAATTTTAAGTAAGTTCCCTTAGCATATAAACTGTACAAATATACACACACTATATATATAAAATATTGTATGTATTTTAATATAAATACATATATATAAAAACATAGAATAGTAAAGGCACAAGGGCCTGGACTCAGGAGCACTTGGCTCAGTTTATGTACATCCCACAGGCTTTCTGTGAAGGTTTAGGAAACCTAGTGCCCCTCTCTTCATTTATAAAACAAAAATGGTAATTCTTCACCTGTTTCTGGTTAGAATCCACTTGCATCAGCATCTCTACCAATGGAGCAGTTCAGACCACTAATTTCTCTGTAAACTAAATATTGCTACTACTGCCGCTGTAAAATGGCAAGGGGTTGCCATTCTACAATTGCTCTTTGATATCATATTGGATTATTGTGACTGGGGGAGAGAAGAGAAAATAATGTTGCAAATTCACAAGCTTAGGATATCATATTCTGAAGCTGATCTGTGCAACTGGATGGATTGGAAAGCTTTGCTGTGGAGTTTGGAGATAAGAGGCCAGAGTTTTCATTAGTCCCTCCTGCGGATGCTTTAACACAGCAGAAGATTGTTTCCAGTACCTCTGCCCACCAGCTTCTCCCAGTTCAGCCCATTGCTTGTGGGAGATTTGTGCAAGAAACCAATCTGTTATTCTAATGCAACTGAAAGCCAACTCCTTCAGCGGACAAAATACAGTCAGAGCAAATTTCGTATCTGCTTTCCCAAGGTCCCTTCTCTCAAACAAATAAACAACAAAAAAAAAAGTTTGTTTTTATAGAACTTGGGCTAAAAAGCCAGTCTTGGAAATGTACTGAGTGGAGCAATCCTCCAGCACCACCCAAAACTAGCCAGCAAATGAAAGCTCGCCAAGACTGTTAATTTTACGGCTGGGGGGAAAGGAAACCTATTGCTACCATCTGCACAAAGGAAACGGAGGCAAAGAAAAACCCTGCTGTGTGAGCAGAAAGAAAGGTTCAGCATAGCAGAGACAACACAAACCATATGAGACACTTGTTAAACCCCCTTCCTGCTTTTTTCTCCACCACTAAATGCTGCAGGACAATGATCAATCTATTCAATAGAAGCTCAAAACAAGACCCTCAGGACTGTCAGTGGTGCAGGTCTCTGTTTTCTTACAGATTCTGGCACATTAAGGCCCTGCACCCTGGTAAATCTTTAAGACAACATGAATAGTTTGCATACTCTAAGCCCCACAGATGGTTTGGATCTAAAGACCTTGTGCAGACTGCAGTGGTCATGAAACCCATCCTCACAGCTAGAATTTGGGATGCATCACATTTTTACTGCTGTTTGTACTGCTCAGTTTGTGAACCAGAATAAACAAATAAGCTTTCAAAAAAGAAAGGCAGTCTGAAAAGAGCTTGATCTACTGTGAGCCCTTTATTCAGCTAATTTTACACCAAAGGCAACTGTGGCTATAGTGTGTGCTATTTCACAGGTGAAGAAAACATCTCTCAGTAATCCTCCTGCCATGGTGGGGGTTAATCTGCAATCAGCTCTATCTGCAGAGCTGGCCCCTACAGCTGCACCAACATCTCGGGCTGGAAAGCTGGCAGGAATGCCTTGGTAGTGCACCAGGAGGCTCTGGGAATTTCATTACATTTTCCACTCACCCAGCATGTCTCCGGAAGACCATCTACGGAAGAGAACAGAACTAGCGTGTTGCCGCCCAACCCTCTGGAGTTTCTCCTTTCACAGCCACTGCCAAAGCACAAACACCCTCACCCTAGGCCAGATTCTGATCTTTGTACCAGCAAAAGCCAAAATCCAGTAATATCGGCTACAGACTCTTGCTGCACCATCTACTGACCAGCAATTCAGAGGGGGCAAGCCCTTCCTCCCACCTGTAGCAATGCTGAGCACCAATGCTCCCTTGCCTCAAACTGAAGGTACAAGAAAAAAGCATCTCAGTGCTGTCCATGGAGCAGCGTGGCTGGCATCCCCCCTCCCAGACTGGGCAGCAACTCGAGTACATGTCTAGGCTTGTTGCAGCCTGTTTCTCAGCTGACACTTGCAATGATGCTGTGGCAGTCCAGCACTTTTCACTTGAGCTTTGAAAGAAGCTGCAATTTGCAGAGCTGGCAGGGGCAAAGGGTAAAGAATTTATCTGCTCTGCAATTCATTTTAGAGAGGGCACACACAAAATGCAGCTCAGCTGGATTCACTCATCTCCTCATCTGAGCAGATGTGAGGATATCCGGTGACCTTGTCGAAAACAGAGTCACCTGGAGAGATTCAGAGGTTTGTACCAAAACCAGCATTCTTCCAAAGAGCAGTTTTCACTTGGTGATTGCAAAATTGTCCTTGCAAGCAAAAAATCCTTCTGCAAATACGAGACCACCAGTGGGGTCTCACACACAGAGAGACATCTCTGTGCTGAAAAGATACATAGAATTTCTGTAGGTGCCCAAAACAGGAGGAAAAGGTGTAAGACTCAGGAGTCCTGACTCCAGTGCCTGATAAAGACCATTCCCTCATTCCAGGAGGATACATGTCACCTTTTCAGTATGTTCACAAGACCTGCAGGAGTTGGGGGACAACCAAGCAGATGTCCTGCCCCAGGCATCAAAACACCACTTTGCACACTAATGAGGGGATCAGGGTTTGGTGTAATACTGTACCCTACTGTAGACCTCTTGTCCAGGAAAGAAGTGGCACCAAACCCCAGGGGTTGCCATTGCATGAGTACTCACAGCAGCGTGTCCCTAGATGACGGACAGCTGTGCTGTAAGCAAGCCTCTCTCTCGGCAGGACCATGTAACTCCAACTTAAAACTGAGCTTCTGTTTCAAGTCAGATTTTCCCCTGATGTGCCTCATCCTGCCCAGAGACAAAAATAGAGAAAGTGAGAAAACAAACCTTTATTACCAACTGCAATCCCCACTGCCCAGCAACCAGCTCTACACTCCATGTTAGCCTTGCATAAAGAGAAAATAATAAAACCCAACAACCCGCACTACCCACAAAATAAAATATAGACAACATAAGCCTTTATGCAGCTCAGGCAGCAATCGCCATGTGTCTGCAAGCTGAGCAGAGAAGAGCTGCAGTCCTTGTCCTAGACACTGTCTAACCTCTGCTCCTGCTCTGAATGTGCTTCAGCGGTGCTGATGCAGGAGGTGAGCACGCTGCAGTCCGAATTGTGTCATTAGGTAAGCCGGGGCTGCAGGGTCAGGTCTCCTGTCTGTCCTGCTGAATAGGATGATCCCTCTCCAGGATTCCTCATTTCTTACCTATATATACACAGAGTGGACCACTTATAATTTTTTTTTTTTTCCCCTGCTGAAAAGAAAACAAAAGGTAGCAGATACAGTGATGACTACAATGAAATAGTTACATCAGGGTTAAATTGCCATCCTGTGTGCAGTTGTGGTGGGGAACATGAGAAGGACTGCAGCCTGCTGTTGGCATTGCCTACCATAATTACCCCTAACCAAATCATGGTTACACCCTGTTCCGTACAACACGTTGGATTTCCAGATTCAAACACAATCTCAGACAGATACAGGGCCTGTTTCTATCCCTCCTGATGTCTATAGCAAGACTTCAAGGGTCCAAAGTCCACACAGGACTGCTTATGCAAACTTGGTATTTAACAAATGATTTGGATGAGCCAAGGTAAATAGGTCATGCAGACACCATGGAAAGCAAAGGAGCAGTTTTAACTGAAGGAGCACATTATGCCTTCATATTATTTTATGAGGAACACATTAGCCCTGAGGGAAAAGTGTGAGGAGACAAGTCTTGAGTCATTATAAAAAGGTCTGGTCTCTATTAGGAGATAGATGAATACCTTCCCAGTCCAGCAGAGATACCTGCCTTCTCCCCCCATCTGTGAACTTCAGTGAGGAAGAACAAAAACATCTTTAACTGTCTCCCATCCCTTCTTATCTCCTATTTCTCTCTGCCCTGCAACAGCCCGGGGGGACCGTCCCCACTCCACCCCGCACCGCACTGCTGGTGACACTGGAGCCCAAGAGTCTGGGCTCTGAGGAGCACGTTCAACCTCTGGCATATAACCCTGCAATACGATCTCCACCGTTTCCACGTGGGGCATCCCTTTCCGCCTCCTATGCTGCCTAGCATGGGCACCGGCTTAACCCACCTGCTGCGAGCTGTTAGCTGGCCAAGCGTACTCCGCTAACATGGCATTTATATGCAGTTTCTGGGATGCTAAGAGGACATCACAACCCAGCCTGCCTAGGGTAGGCAGGATTTGCGGGAAGAAAGCCTTCTGAAGCTGGTGCAATGACAGGCTACAGTCTAGTCAAGCATTAACCCCCCAGGACCACTCCCAAAACTGGCAGTAACAATCCAGTTAGGAATTCGAAAGCCAGTAAGGATCTTCCCACAAACAGGCCAGGCCTTTGGCAGACAGGGGCAGGAGGGCCAGGGCAGCACACAAACACAAGCTCTCATAATGCCATAAAGAGCTTCTGTTTCCCAACACGCTGCAACAGAGGGAAGGCGCAGGCAGAGAGAAAAGCAGCAGTCTCCGGCCACGTGGCAGGTCAAACCACCGCCCAGTTTGTTGGCATCCCCTAAAGTTTAAATATGCTTTGAGCCAGCAGTGAATCATCCCTGGCAGGTAAGAATGATGTTAATTTATGACATGCCAAGTGCAAGCAGATCTTTTGGTGTCGGTCCAACGGTTTTAGTCTTATTAACACACGGCGACGGCTCAGGTTGCAGCTGTGCACATTAAACTCTGGCGAGTGGCATTTTGAACAATGACAAACTTCAGAACAATCACTCCACACATGGAGCCAGGCCAGGCAAAACTGAAGGGTGGCAGAATAAAGGTCAGGAGGGTAACCTGTTTGTCTGGGAGAGGAACAGGTGGCCCGCTTGGGTTGCTGCAGGGTCTTTAAACTGTCTGAAGGACACAGTCACAGATCATTTTAACCCATTAAGCTGCTTAAGCCTTCCCTTACACTGGTTTGAGCTTCAAGAGAGTATTAAATCTTAAAGAGCTTAGTAATACATCTTCAGGAAAGCTCTCCCCCATGCTTACGCATTCACGATGCACATGCTGCACCATGGAAGTGTACATCTGTCTCTGGAACCTGAACCGGATCCATGCAGCTAAAAAGCAGTAAGCTTGAACCAAAGCAGCAAGTCACACTGGGAAAGAGACACCAAGGAGGAACGCATTACCCTCACCACCACGCTCCTCAACAGAGCCCGCAGCAGCCTTGGGTTGCATCTAGGGTATCCAAACCACAACCCCAGCAAGGAGGGCTGCCTAAGAGAGTGACTTCTGAGCGCAGCTTCTTACCTTGACAACTGGGCAGAGAAAAGTCAGTCCAAACCTTTCCTGCCAGTTGTGTTTTCATCAGAAAATGCATTGATGGAGACATAAAAGACATTTTCACGTCAGTAAACTTAAATATTCCAAGCCATGTTTCAAACCTGTATTTCTTGATTTGAGATACTGTATCACAATAAATTTTTTTGAAGTGTCAAAAGACAGATGTTTCAGAATAAAACAGTAGAATAAGATCTGACCCGTAACAATGTTTTCTAATGTGGTGCTTCCAAACCAACTGTTTTCAGAATTTTTATAGGCTGTCGTCCCCTCCTCCCCGCCCCGGTCTTATTCTTGCAAGCGGAATTTTTATTTTCCAAGCAGGTACTTCCCAAAAGAAAAAATTTTAAACAATAAATCAGGTCTTGTTAAATGAATACAAGGATTTAGCTACACATGAGATCTGATCCAGAACAGAGCAGGGTGTAAATGCATAAAAAAATAGTTATCTCGGATTTAAATACCAGGTGTGTGGATGTACTTATTCCCAAATGAAATTAAAGGAATTAAATTCTTTTGTAACAAGGCACTTTTATTCTGGAATAGGGGCATCCACATATGAAATTAATCAAGAACAGCTAAAGCCACAGTAAGGTCTCAGGCTACCGAGTGTAAATGAAAACAGTAAATTCATTCTCCCTCTTGCAGCTTCTTGCTACATAACATACTAGATTCCCCCTGGATAAATGTTCCTGTAAGTAAAAGACTAGTCCCAGCATGCCTGTGAACACTTCATGATAATATTTCAATGAGATGGCCCGGAATCAATTTTTCATCTTTGCAGCTTGGGGCCAGAGAACAGCGAGTGGGGCAGGGATGTCAGACAGCATGCCACCCAACATGGCAGGGAAGGGAACTGGCTCGGCACTGACCTGGAAAGAGATTTCTAGCTAGTAGGTTATCAGTTCCTGCACCATTTGAGCTTCCTTGAGGGAGAAGGGGAAAAGGAGATAATTAAATAGAGATTTTCGATTCAAACCTTCTCTCAAGTACCCTTATAGGAATCAGACATAAGTTTGGCTACAGTTTAGACTGAGCTACTGGAGAAATTTGAGCCCCCATGTTTCATAATGGAGGCTTAAGAGCAGGGATTAGATACTGTTAGATCTAAAAATCTGATATGAAGTACTGATTTAATATAAATGAATCCATTAATTTAAGTTAGATATCCTCTATTCATCTGCAGCCAGAACAGAATGTGTATTTGTGATCTAGAAAATTTTACAGATATGTGCTTACGTGCTTTTGCCTGATGAAGAACAAACCTGTGTCACTGTGCAGGTAACACGCTGGTTTAATATTAGTGAAAATGGGACCACAGCAAGAGTTTGTCTACTGACTAGAGAATAGAGCATCATTTTCTAGTCACGAGTGATGACTGAGAGAGGAAAGAAGGGCTGTTACTTGCAACTATACAGGAAAAGAAAGAAAAGAGGTATTGCACCTCTTTTGTGAGAAAGTAATGAGTGTCTCAGGGGAAGTATAAAATCAATCTTAATTCTACAAAGACGTAAGGATATAAACTAACTCACTATCGTGGCAGTTACTCAGTTTTTATAGAAACAAAGATAAAGAACAGTAAGGTGTGAATATACAGAATAATTAATCCTGGTACTTTTAGACATGGGGTTCTCTACTGCCTGGACAACTCACTGTTTTTCATCCTACTTTAAAAGGAGCACTTACCTAGAATTCATATAGGAGACTTTGCCAGCCCTAATCCAAGCTAGGCTTTCTGAAGAAAGTGAAAGCTGTTTTTCTTGGTAATTCTTCTCTTCCTGTATCATCTACATTGATCTGGCTTTTTGCAAAAATGAAATCAGAGAGCCAACAGAGACAAGGCAAAATCAAAGGCAGCCAAATTCAAGTCCATGCTCAGACTGTTTTGAAAACTTCAGTGCCAGCGAAGCAATCATGGTTATCACACACTGACCCAAGAATATTCAGCTTAATTTTTTTAATTGCTTTAACAATAAAAATCAATGGTTAAAACTCTGAAGTATAAAGGAAACCTAGTAAAATTGATATAATAGCTACAGGTACAGAATTACAGGAGCCAGAAGGTAGATCAACAAAAGCAGAATGGGGCACATTTTATACCACCATTAGTTAGTACTTGCCCCTAGAAGGAACACTTGTTATCTTTTTAAACGTATTTTTTCGTAAGATCTAGGCAATGTCATCAGCATCTTCAGAACACATCTCCATTTTATCATGAATTATGTGCCCTGTTTCTCATTCTTAAACAAAATACTAGCTTTCCAGTGGACTTTACCTGCACCAAAATGGAATTTAACAATGCGTTCTTTGCTTTCTTACTAGAATAGCTTGATTTGCTGTTATAATAGTGCACTTAAAGAACATTCATAGTACCAATCAATACAGAAACTCAGTATTGCATTTTTCATTACAAGAAAGCTTTCTCAATTGATCTGAAAAAAAATAAAAGTTAAATCTTGTAACTTCCTGAGGTTCACAGAAAATGACAGGAGAACACCTTCAAGGCACTGGTCCTCATACTGTGGCTGTCATATTTAGCAACAGAACAGGCAGCCGTGACTGACAGCTTTCTTTGACAGAAAGAGCCAGTCAATATTTACATTCCTCATGAACATACAGAAGAGCATCAGGGTACTTGAGAAATTAGCCCTTGATTGCCACTTGGAAGGCATCATCAGAAAGTCAAATCACTTCAGCACCTCCAACAACAGAACTGCTTTCATGCTTGAGACTCAAGATCTCTCACAGATGTGTCAAGGTCTTTTGCCTGGGAGCGGGAGATGTCTCAAGGGCATAATGGGTGCTGAAAAAGCATGCTATGAGGATTTCATTATTTAAAATGTCAAAAGATAAAGAAAGCATTCGGTCAACTCTTGCTCTTTCTTGCTGAAGTAGCAGACACAAACCTCATAGTTATAAATGGCTGCTCCCAGGCTCCTGAGCCAGCTACAGGGAATACCAGTAGGATTCTTCAGTGCAGAATAGAGAGGGCTCTACTGTAATTATTAAGTGATCACTAAAGTTGGGGGATGCAGATGCAGTGGTTCAATTCGGCTCTCAAGTTCCCAAAATGTCACCACACAGAACAGCCCTAAATCTTGGCTTCAAAGTCACAAAACACGTAGTGCCTTTCCAAGTGAGATCTCAGCTCCTCTCATTTCCTGCATACAATAGCATTATTCAGCCACTGAAGTTTCCACTTAGCTTGCATTTATGCCAAGTACTTTTAATTGCAAAGGAAAAGGATGTTAAGCTCTCCCATTTGTTTCTTTCTAATTCATAAGGGACACAGCAGTAGTCTGTAAAAGTTATAGGTTAAGGGTTGTTCTCCACCCCGCCCCCCCGCAATCTCACTTTAGGGACTTGCATCCTCCTCCTGCTACCTTGCATCAGAGGTTACCTACATTGCAAGGGTAGGAAAATTTATGTTGTCATTTGTAAAATATTAAAAAGGCAAGTCATTGTAAACTTACTAGCAAACAAGCATCAGGGAAGTCTGAATGGTATGTAAACCCTTCAAGGCATCCATTATAACTGATGTTCAGAGTCACCTTGACCAACACAGGTGTAATTTAAGAATGGATATGCTAGTATTCACCCATTACATGTGCAATAATTCAGACAGCATCTCACTCAAACTCATCAGAATAGATACAGGATAGCAGCTTTGACTGAAGCAAAATGCTGCACAGCAAGGAGTGAAATAACTGGAAAAACAGATGCTTAATTTCTACTTCTTTTTGGCAACCTTCTTCCTATGGTATCTGTTCGATGAGGGGAAAAAAGCTGCTGAATGCTGCTTAGTAAATAATACATGAACCACAGCCACATCTATGGACTATCAGGGTAGCACTTAATACAGCCCTATTCAAAGTTATTTTTCTTTTGATCAATCCATAGAAGGGTGTAAAGTAATATTTCCATATGGGTTTTGTTCCTATTATGCAAGATCTGGTGAACTACATTGTCTGAGACAAAGGCATTAAGTGAACTGAAGTGGTGTTTTGGGCTTCGTAGTGTTTTAAGAAGTGTCTTCACCCCACCTCTTCAGCCTTGGGACAAGAGACTTACTAGCTAATTACTATGCAAATTAACTGAAATGTAAATTAAATGCTACATCCTAACATAGCTTAATAGGCCCAGGAGCACAAATTTAGTTAACTTTAATGGACTGTAATTCTATCAAAAAATATAGTTTATTAACAAGCACATACCATAAATTGCACCACTAACTTTAAATAAAACATCTAGCAATCTCACCTTCACACTAAGTGACATTTGGTTAATACAGAGCAAAAAAGCAATACACATATGCTTTCAACAGACATAGAACGAACTCAGTTGCAATCCAAGTTCAAGTTGTAATCCAAAGAAGGGCACATAAAAGCAAAAGCAATGAAGACGTCACATGAACCTTGCCATTTCTTTCCACCAGACCTTTGGTCTCTTACAAAATATGTCTGTAATACAAAAAGTAATAAAAACTCTGGATTCAATTTACTCAGCCTCTTCCATCACAACTATAACATTTTGCAACAATGTGAGTAGTATTAAGAGGGAGGTAAGAGGCAAAGATAGTTACATCTCGGAATTACTAAGTTCAGCTGCAGACAGAGGCTGCCTAGCAGCAGGCATGGACTTCAGTGTCATTGTCCCAGTTTTCGCAAGAAGTACAAAGACGGTAAAACACATTCTTCTCTCTCATCAATTAAAACTTGATCTGTCTCCACTGACATCAAGGCAAAAGTTCTTCTGTTATCAGTGGTACTCTGATGGGGCCGCAGTGGCCTTCAGAAAAAAAAAAAAAAAGTCATCCTCTCTAGTGAAAGGTTTGTTACTCTCCAGTCTTCAACTTGGCTGTGATGTCAGTAAAACCTGACATGCTGTTACCACACGGGTGTTAGAACAGTCTCGTCCTCCCTTCATGCCAGAAAAAGGGATTCAGCAGAATTCGATATATAAGAATCAGAAGCCAACTTGGCAATGAACAGCTCTGCTATGCTCCACTCCGTGTAAGATCTTAACCTCACCGCAATGAAGTAAATAGAAGGTTTGTAATGAACTTCAGTAAGAGCTCAAGAGAAGCATCAGGCCAAATCAGAAAAATACGCACTTCTTGATATTAGACCTTGTTCTTCGCACAGGAAAGGACATTTGTATTTCTGATCCTTCAGGGGAGTAACAGGAAGGTTCCCAAGAACAGTGCTCCACATGTAACAGTGTCCATAGTAAAACCACTCAAATAGTATTTTTAAACAAAGCCAGAGATTCCCATCTGCTTTACGGCAGAACAAAAAGTTATCTCTATAAGCAGTAGGGTCCCAATTTTATTAACATGGTGCCTGTTATCACAACATAAACAAAAATTATGCCTGTGCTCCCTAATCACATTAGGAGTTAATCTTTACTCAGAAAAAATTTATAGCAATATAAATGGGTTAAAGACTTCTTTTCTCTCATTTCTCTCCTGCACTTTTCTCTTTATAATGCCTAGAACACCCCCCCCAAAACTTCTCCTGCTCCCACCTTAAGTAAAGAGTTAAGATCTACTTTTATGACAAAAAAACCCTTAAAAAATGGTAATTTTTTCCAACTGCTGGAACCAGATTTTTTGCAGTACAAGGAAAAATTTATCTCATTGTGAACTAACCTGACAAACAAGAGCAAGTAATCAAAAAGTACCTAGAAATAAAGACATTAAAGAGAAGTCTAAGTATTATGACACCTCATATTGAAAAACAAGTGATGCACAGTTCAATCAGCAACAAGCTCCCTCTCCCCTCTGCAACTTGCATAGCTGGCTCTCATGTTAGCTGGTTATGAAATTCTCTTACAGTAGAACAGCTTAAAAATTTGGACAAGTGAGAATGGAGTTATTTTAATCTAGAACAATATCACCCAAAGATACAGATGAATACAAACACTGTTCGTATCAAAAAAAATCAGAGAAACATGAATTTAAGCTGCATTTTCAGTCTATATATTGGCTTTCATCTTCCTTGTTTTATAAAAATAGGGTATGACATTTCAGCTTCAATTACGTGTTTAAGTCATTTATTCATTGAACATTCCATTCTTGAAATATCATCTATTAAAATGTTAGTTAAGATTCATCCTGCTTATGGAACAGACTAGAATTTCTTCTAAACTGCACTTCTAGACAATAACAGACTGATATAAGCTCAATAAAAACCAATTAATTATGGGAAGAAGAAAGTAAAAAATAATTAAAAAAAAAAACCAAGCTCCACTCTTAGTGTCTGACTCCTAGTAAAAACACCACCGCCTTTTAACTGATCATAAGATTTAACTCCAAAATAATATTTACAGACTGAATTCAGAAATAAACTGTGTTTTAAAAGTCTGTAGGTTGCTATGAAAAGAGGACAAATAAACTTCCAACAAAACATCTCCTTCAAAGACAGAGGAAACCACAGTAAAAGTAATACTGAAAATTCCTGATCAGAGTATTGTATGAAAAATTAATATTTGTAACACTACCATAGTTCTCTTATCATCCATTAAAAAAATGGATTCTGTACTACACTTGCACATTTTGGATTAGGTATAATAAATGGGCAATTTACATCTCAACTATGTAGTACTGAAAGAAAAGAAAAAAGCTTAAGATTAATTTTGCTGCTTCAGTGGTAAACCCCACTGGGTGGGAACGCCTGTTGGGGATACCAACATTGAAACAAATTAGTGAAATGAGAGAGTCAGAAATCCAATAGTACAAAGTTTGCTTGGACATGGCTCTTTCCCCTACTGCAAAGCACATTTAATAAATGGGATTTATTTTAGAAAGTTTCACAATTCTTAAACAGTAGATGATACTTGCATTCCTGGAGGATTAAGTTCTACATTTCTTAATGTTAATTCAACTCTCTAAAACCAACCCAATAAAACCAGCAACACTTTTACAAGTAACATGCACAACCTAAAAATTCCACCCTCAAAACTGCCTTTTCGGTACTCTTTTAAGCTCTTATGATACTCTATTTATTGAAGAGATGCCAGGAAGCCTGCAGCAGGAACAAATGCTTCTTTGGCAAAAGGAAAACTGCCTCCTCCCTTCGAAGTATGCATACCTCACCACAACATATGCTAATATACTACCAAATAAGTCTCTTTATCTTGCCATTTTTATAACAAACTGTTTCATTCATATCTATTTCAGCTTGTGACTACCTACTGCACAGAGTAGTACACTGTGCTAAATCAACAAGTAGTTTATACCTAAGAAATAGAAAGTAAAAAAAAGAAAGAACACATTATATTAAAAAATATATATATTCCAAAACAAGTCAAGAGGGGCTAATTTTGTATAAACTGTTTCAGTGTAAAATTAAAATTTTAAGTCATGCAGGCATTTTGGGTCTTTTTTCCATCCTTTGTCCTTTATTTAAAATGAACAAGATCTAACAAAAAATGATTCCCACAAATATGATAGTGAGTGGAAATTTGCGCTAAATCTACCATTAATATACGAAAACAAATGTTACAGCCCTTCTGTGAAGATATCTATGTATGCATATATACCTATGCATGGAGATACACATACCTCCCCCTGGATTTCCAGCCTTGTTCGAGGCACACACTCCACTGACACACTTTCACAAATCAGCCAAATGCTGCATCTAGAAAAAGATTAAGACCAACTCTTTGCAGATCTACAGTCTGCAATTGTAAAAATATAATAAATATAGATAAATATTTACTATCATATTACTAGTTTTTTTCAAGTGAAATTGATAGTTGAAGTTGTCTTCTTCCTGAAGAACTCAAAGAAGCAAAAGGGGAAGTGTTTTTAAAAATAAAAAACTTGAAAGATGAAAATAAAGAAAACACACCTGCAAACATGCTGGAGCAAGACCACTTCGTGTAGGCATCAGTACCAGCCTTCTTTACTGAAACAGGATCTTTAGTCTCCAGACATATCCTAGTTACTCCAATTAAATCAAGTGTGGCTTCTAATGATACCAGAAAGGAAGATCGGCTTTTAATACGTGGATTTAAATCCCACAGTTAACTGTCAAAGACTTGGTATACAACTGGGAGGGAAATATTGAGATGAGAGGAAGAAAATAAAGCTAAATTCTATGGGGAAGTCACTGGGATCCATCAATGGTTTCTGTAGGCTTAGATTTATACACCTTAATCCAGCTGCAGGGGTAAAGAGGATGGGGGGAGGGAGAGGTGTCAGTGAAAATTCATTTGTCACAACTGAAAATTTTTTTCTCCCCCTGTCAGGGGAATGAAAACTGCCTCAAATAATACAACGGGTTAACCTGAAGACAGCCACATTTGAAAAATACTGGAAATCCTCAAGTTAGAGCTTGTGAATTTGTTTGGTTTGTATGCTATCTTGGAGGAGAGAGAAGTTAATACTTTTAAAAGCTTGGTATTTACACTTCCGAAAAGTTTCTGCAGTTCATCCAAATTTGATAGGGCAGGATTTAAGTGCCTCTTAGCGTTTCCAACTGGGCACTTCTGCTGCTTTGGCACACGCGCACACACAGAGTATTCCAGTACCAATGGGATACGACGTCTAATGCAGCTTTAAACTGGCAGCACTCCTGAGTAGTTTTAAATGTTTATCAACTCAGTAGGTCAAAAGTCTGCAGACACTGGGTGGAGCAGCAGTATGCCACAAAACTAACAGTTGTCCTCCTAGGAAAAAAAAAAGGGGGGGGGAATAGTTGTCAGTTAAGATTAAAGCTCCTGGCCCCATCCCACAGCAGACAACATGCTGGTTTGTAAAATATAGGATTAGCCAATCTTGACACTTGGAGAAAAAGAAGGTTCATTTGCTCTATATGAGTGCCTGATACAAAGGCAGGGAAACACTGCAGGGGTTCTCAAAAAACTTCCTGGTTTCTTATGTATTCAGCTTAAAGCAGCAGCATGTGGTTTTTCTTTCTGTGGAGGGTGTGGCTGAGTATTACAGTCAGTAGGTTTAACAGCTAAAAGGAAAATAGCTGGGTAATTCTTTGCTTCAGCTTTGCTCATGTGTTTCTTAAATTGGTGCTTGTAGGCATGAAATAACTGAAATCCAGTGTCCTCCTTCGGCTCAGCCAAGTGAACAAACTGGGCCCAGACCTTCAGAAAGGATGATCGATCGACAGGCAGTGCTATTGCATTGTGCCAGGTACTACAGCAGGGGTGACAACATGGAAGCGTGATTCTAGCCTCACTGTGCTCACTGTGACCCTCCTCTTAGCCCCATCCTGGCAGGAACCTAGATATCTGCTTTAAAAATGTGAAGATCTGTTTTTTACTAATCCAGAAATCACACTTTACCCAGTGCTCATGTCATCTGTGCTTTTTCAGATAGAGAAATCCAGTTCAACACATAACTATGCTCTCCTATAAGAGGATACAGAATGTGATACGGAAATGCAGACACAAGTTACTGGCATAGATGTGGCATGTGTTAATCAGTGCTGTTCAAACATTCAGGATCCCTACCCTGTGTGTTTTCATGGTCACTGTAAGCAATTTAGAACAGAAACCCTGCCCTTCACATCTTTCTAAACCAGCTATCACACCTCTACAATTCCACATAATCTTACCATGTCAAGTGCACAAACTACAGAGATAAGGATGACAGGCTGCCCTGTTTAGATCTCATTTTCTGTGGATTTGCATCAAATGTCAGCTACTTAAGACTGTATTCATTACGACATTTTGCAGAACACAGTACATTCTTGTCTAAGGGAAGGAATGATAACCATTTTCTTAAACAAGTGAAAACCATGCAGAAATAAATATTTTCAATGAATATATTTTACAACGTTAATATACTGTTCTTCCAAAATAGCCTTAAAGTATGTTTTTGTTGAGTTGTAACTTTAAAAATTCATTAAGGTGTCTACTTATACGTCTATCATCTCATGTAAGTTCTACAATGAACAATGCTTAGCAGTTCATTAGAAAGCAGAGCTCTCTTCTCCAGTCCAAACTTTCCCATCGTTGGATTATTACCAATAATATAAAGATTTAGTGACCAGCAAGTAGTTTTCCATCACTTTCTAAGAAAATTATACTATTCTAATGGAGCTCAATGCTTGGAAGAAATACTTTATAGCATGACTATAACATCTTATGCCACTCTGAACATAATGACTATAATGTGGAAGCAACTTATTTTACTCAACATGAAATCCATTTAATTTCAGCATACGACTGAAGTGTAACAGAATAGCAAGTTGAAGTATGCAATATCTACATTCAGATCTTTCTAAGAAAGATGACTTTTCCAAAATAGTATTTATGCAGCCTTCTGGCTGCTGTCCAGATTTGGCATACCTAAGTTGTTTTCATTTCATAAAGTTGAATTGCTTACAAATCAGATACCTCTTATGCCACAAACTCACAGCAAAAAAACCCTGTGATACAGCTGTGGAAAATAGGTACCATCAACCTGAATCATCAATTAGTCTCTTCTTAAAGATCTTCCTGTTGAAAAGCAGTGTCTTATTTTTACGGAAGATAACTATCAAATCAATGGATTTCAGCAGGACAAGAACTAAGTGGCATTCTTGTGCATTATACATATCAACAAGTAATTTCAGAAACATTCCTTTTTAAAGCACCTCTCTTTTCTGCTCCTCACCTTTAAGCAGATGCTTTGTAACTAACAGCTTGACATGAATTCTCTAAAAAGAACCTGAGCATCACATTTGCTTAACTTCAAGTGACTTTTCTTTAAACCTCCTTTATTAGATTTCAAACGGTACTGTAGTTTTGTCCATGCAGAACCAGTTGAAATTCTTCTGATGATAAGTTTTCCATTGCAGAAAGTGGATTTGTTGATATTATGGCTCACGATGGGTAACAGTATGAGCTCAGACTAATAGGCTAGGGAGAGTCACTGCAAAACTATCAGTGCTCACCTTAAAGGTATTATGAATCTTCATCTACATGATGGCACTATTCCCTGAACTGTATCCCAGTTTTTAAGTCCCTTCTATGACTGTACTGTCCAGCAAGTCAGGAAGTCTGTGTAGGCTTGTCTACTTGACTTGCGAGTCCTGCAGACACAGTCACAACTGCTACAACCATCAAAACTGAAATATTTTTAAAAAGATGTATTGCTATGAAATGTATGTTACAAAGCAGAGTGTTTCCACAGCATATCTCAAGTTAATTAGTGTGGAATGAATAACAAGAGTATTTTACTACAGAACATTTGGATTAAGCTCTGGCTTTAAAGATTTTTTTTTTCTGCCTTTAATCCTACAGCACTTTTATTTGGTGGCAGCATTCTCCTCAAGTTGGGATTGAGACCATCAGGGGAAGTATTGGTGTTAGGCAGTATTTCCTTCCTAAGGCACAGAAGTGCCATGCATGTGCTACACTACCACAAACAAGTCAATCCTATCACATCAAAACACTTCACTATCTTACAGCAGTCTGAAAGAGGCAAGTGTAATAGCCCTTGTTAAACAGTCTAACCAGCATGTGCTGGTTTTAGCTGGGATAGAGTTACTTTTCTTCATAGTAGCTAGTATGGGGTTATGTTCTGGATCTGTGCTGAAAACAGTGTTGATAACACAGGGATGTTTTAGTTACTGCATACACAGAGCAGTGCTTACACAGAGCCAAGGCCTTTTCTGCTTCTCACACCACCCCACCAGTGAGGAGGCTGGGGGTGCACAAGAAGTTGGAAGGAGACAGAGCTGGGACAGCTGACCCCAACTGACCCAAGGGATATCCCATACCATACGACATTATGCTCAGCATATAAAGCCGGGGGAAGAAAGGGGAGGATGTTCAGAGTGATGGTGTTTGTCTTCCCAACTAACCGTTACGCATGATGGAGCCCTGCTTTCCTTGAGATGGCTGAACACTTGCCTGCTGATGGGAAGTGGTGAATGAATTCCTTGTTTTGCTTCGCTTGCACACACAGCTTTCGCTTTACCTATGAAATTGTCTTTATCTCAACCCAGAAGTTCTCACTTCTACTCTTCTGATTCTCTCCCCTACCCTGCCGTGGCAGAAGTGAGTGAGCAGCTGTGTGGTGCTTAGTTGCTGGCTGGGGTTAAACCACAACACAGCAGTATACTGGTTGTCTTATATTTATAAGATTTGCCAACTTTTATATGCAATCATAGGAGAGGGGCTTTAAATCTGAAAGGCTTCTAAGTTAATAAAAAAATAAATCCTTAAGAATATGCTTTGTTCCATAAGGTGTTTTTCTTCCTAAATGAAACCCCAGTGTAATTTCCTGTATAATTACCCTTGATGCAATCCTGCCATTGGAGTTTCCCTCAAGGGAAAGAGCTTTGGGTAGACAATGGTAAACATAGGCTGGCTGCAGCGGTGGCAGTGTCCCAAGGGACAGTGCAGCAATTCCAAGAGGCTTTTGGGTAGGGAGATTGGAGTCAGAAAGTTCAAATCTAGAGAAAAGAAACAAAAAAGGCTTGTAACAAAACAATTGCATGATAAAGTCAAACACAACAAGCATGATCCATGAACAATTCAGAAAATCAGCTGTCTTACATTCTTAAGACTTTGTCAAGAGAACCACAATTAGGGTGAAGCGCATGGTGCTTTCCATGTATAAGCTCAAAAAGTTAAATGTATAAATTTAACATCTGTGGGCGTAAGATTAAATGGGCCTAAATACCCAGGTGAAAATATTATAGCTCAAGCAAATAATAAAAAACAGTAATACATCACAAAGCATTTTTAGACACAAAGATGATCTAGACAGATGTTTAGTAATTCGTAACAATATAAAATTCTGAAAAAGGACATCAACAGTGTTTTATTAAAATATTTCAGCAACCAATCCAGCAGAATAGCTAAGCTCACTAAAAAGCCCAAACTCCACCATCAGCAAAAAGGGATCTGAAATATTTAGAATTACTTGAAATACAATCCAGCCCAGCATAATTCTCACAGGTCCAACCAAAAAGACCCCTCTAAAAAGATCAATACATTCATAATCTCTTAAGTGTGCCCCCACAGTTTACAAGATGCCATCATTTTCACCAAATGGGACTCCAGGGTCATTTCATGGGAAAGAGCAATCATCTTCTCAGGCTTGGCCCAAGCCATGTAGTGCTTTATAAATTAAAACCAACATCCTAATCTCCATCTAGAAACTGAGAGATGGCCAGGTCAGGTGAATGAGTTTAGGTGCTGAGTAATCAAGACAAGACACAGTACTTGATAAATCAGTTTCGCGATATCACACTAGTTCCAGCTTTCAAACACTGTAAGGTTTAACCCCATACACAATGCACCAGAACAGCCTCAATTGAGATGACAAGCATGATGAATAGTACACTTGCGTCAGAAAGAAAAGGTCACATTCTGTAGCCAAGCAAAGATGGAGGAAAAGTAGTCCAGTCACTTCTGTCATACTTACCTAGCAGCCTCCAACTATTTAACAGCACCCTTGGAACTGCAAATTTAAGGCAGTGAACGATCAAATCTGTTACTTTAATCTTATGTGCCACCTGCTTCCTCAGCACACCATTATCTTACACCTGTCTGAACTATGCATTACTCCTGCCTCACTGAAATGTGGGTGTTGCCAGTGGTAATGCACGTAGTCTTTAATAAGGTCACTCTAAATAAGATATTTATGTGTGTGTGTTTATGTATATATAAATATATAAAAAGACTACATAGTACAGTGTAACAAACTAGAAGTAGACAAGATAGTTAAAAAAAAAGTTTCACCATCTTTTTCAGGTTCTGCACCTTGGCTGCAACTAGATATAATCCTCACAGCCTTGTATAAACCATCTATGAACCATGTCTTAAACTGATTTTGCAATGCTATCTTGCTATTCCCCAACCAAATTTCACCAGCATCTTCAGGAACCATATTCAGAGTCATATTCCAGAAATTATTGTGCAAGTCACAACCCAGTGAGAAAAGTAGTTACTCGTTATTTAAAAGATCTTGTACCTGATGTTCTCAAAGTCCTTTCAAAGACTAGAATTTTGCAAATCAAAATGAAATATCATTCGTCATTGTGCAATTTTGGTGTAGCTGATAACCTGATACTAAACTAAAAACCTCCCCTCTCCCCACCATATGCAGAAATATAAAAAATACACACCCGCAAATGGGTCAATTAATATGTTCTTTATATCAGTAAATACATTCTCCATAAAGCAGTGCTGTTTCCTGTGAACATAGGCTTGTATGGTTATCCCACCCCTCAACATGAAGCTTCTTTACAGCGTATTTGCTGCAGATCTCCTTGTACACTTTTCCTGGCAAAGCAATAGTTCAGCAGTTATGATTTACTCCAGTGGCCATGGTACTAGTGACCCCTTATCGTAAATCCCCTAACCTTTCCATTGTATCTCTCTACCCTTCTGCTTTCTACTTTCACCTCTAAAGCTGACGAATTCCCAAGATGCCCTGACTAGGAGGGAGTCACAATACATCTAAATCTGAATCTGCAGGTTATCATCAGATATTGCTAACTCATGTGATTGCATGATGTATAACCAGATGAGCCAAGGGCCACTTCACAGCAAAGAGCCTGAATTGGGGCAGAACTAAAACAGCTCAGCTGTCACACTGTACTGAAATGGCCAAGGGCTGCTAGCATTTCTTTTGCCTTATGTATAACAAGACTGCCAGTTTAGGAGTGTGCTGCCTGGCAAGAAGTTGCATTGCTGGCTGATGCATCTAATCTTGCCTCAGGAACTGCATTTCTCATCTCCTATTTCCATTAAAGAGTTTCTCCTGCAAAAAGTGTCCTTCTTTATATAGTCCTCAAGAAAGAAACCATTTGTAAGTACCACTCGACCTTAGAAATAGTCTTCGGATCTCTGTTTCTTGATATTTTTTATATTTGTTCTAATACAGCATTTCAAACATAATTTGATTAAATAAATCTTTTAAAATATCAATCCTTGCCCAGCCCTTTGAAGACCTATTTGAAATGTTCCTATCATTGCCAGAAAAGGACTTCCACTCTTTCTGTAATCTGAAGAATGCAGAAATTTCATACCTTTTAAAAACCTGTAGTAGGTGTTATAGAGGGTCCTCATGGCCAGTTCTTGCAAAGGTAGCACATGATCTGTTTCTGTCCCTATAGATTTCACCTCTGCTGGCAGGAACACAGTTAACTGGCCCGATGAAAAAGAGAGCAGTTTCACCTCTGAAACTTGAATTGGAGAACCACAACTAGGAGGACACAAGACATTTAGGAAGTGGTTAGAAAAAAAATAATAATAAAAGTAACTTTATGGGAAAACCCAGATGACCAACCCAAAGTATGCCTGATACTGTTGTTCAGCGCAGCACCTTTCAAGGACTTCTTGCAGAGTGCACTACATGTTGGGGCTGGACTAGATGACCTTTAGAGGTCCCTTCCAACCCAAACTATTCTACAATTCTATGTTGGCACACATTTTCTATAGATTACCACCTTCTGTGATGTGCTAGTCATGGCACATCTAGAGGTCTTTACTTATCAAATAACATTCAAAAGCTGGAGAAATGAGAACACAATCCCAAGGAGGTGAACCAAGTGCACAACGTGTCCCTTACTGTACCAACGCGCTAATCTCTTTTAGGCTCTGAATGCCATTATTACTGAATATTTTATACAGGGAAGCAGTTTCATAGACCTAACAGTTGGCTTCCTGTGTCTTGGATTGACCAGTTCAGAATGGTAATGGGATTTCTCAGCTACGATATGTGAGGCAAACTACAACCACCAAAAAATATCATTTAAGTGCCACTGTGTGATTCTGTACTATACCTTTCCCCACCCACAGAGTTCCCTTGGGGGGGGGGGGGGGGGAGGTGAAGGAAAAATAAAAAGAACATCCTAAGCTGTAGTGGGAAGATACACTAGTATGTCTACTAGCCTTGCCCTTCCCAAATCATCTAAGGAAAAGGAAGGTTACTTGGATCCAAGGAGAGAAACTCAGCTTGTAGTAAAAATAACAACTCTTTACATGATCCCTGTTGCAAACTATCATACCAAAGAGACACGCATAGGAAAATTCTACTAAGAGGTTGGAGAAGTCAACAGGGGAATTGGAATTGTTTATGACAGCTTAAATTTGAAGCCAAGAGCAACTTGTTAGGGCCAGTCCTAACAAATGGAACAGAAACACAAATTTGTCAGCCATCCCAGATATTGGACCTAAAAGTGAGGTAACTACACTCGACCTTATCAGTCATGAAAGAAATCTTACAGTACTTCTCTGATAACAAAGAATCTCATCTCTTCTGATTAAAGGAAAAACAGCCCAGAGAAACAAGCAAAAAAGAGCAGCATCAAACAGCAAGTCAATAAGCCTCTTGTTAAATATTTAATGCTTTCCCACAAACCATTAATGAGGTTAAAATATAATTGGGAATTCAGAGATCCAATATTCCAACAATCCATTCCCCAGCAATCCATATCCAATGAGTTAGCTATCACAACAAATAAATCTAGAATGTTGTATTTTCAAGCTGATTAACCCCTTAACCTAGCCAGAAGACACACCCGTAAACTCACTACATTTTCTGCAGTTCAGAGCTGGGCCATTTGATCTACTTTATGTAAAGAGTGAGGCTATTAATGCCAGACCACAACACTGAAAACTAAAGTAAACAAGGAAAACAGACCATCAAGAGGAATAAGAGATATATACCCTTAAATCAGGATGGATTAGGGAACGAATCTCAACCTATGAGTAATACTGGGTGCAGGAACAAAGAATTGAAAAAACCCCACACAAAATCCATAGAGGTTAAAAAGTGGAATAGACGATGGTCTAACTAGCTGGCAAAAATGGAGCTGCAGAAGAGCACTGGTGAATAACTAACTGGGGAAAAAAGGCTGTAACCACCTATTGGCTGCCTTTAACAAGACTGACAGATACCTAGCTGGAGACTATGAAATCCAATCTGCAAAAAAATAAGATCAAAATTTATTTTGAGTGCTGAGATCATCACCTCTTACATAAAAGACTTTTTCAGTCACTCTGACTACAGGATTCCCAGACAGAGATGCATTACTTACACAATGCAATTTATATTCTATTTTCAGAAATCTAGCTTTATGTTAGTAACAGCAGCATATCAGGTTTTATTCTCCAGTGGATGACCAGACAGAGCACTAAAGCCTGGATCTTCAACTCTCACCTGACCCATAAAAACCTTGCATTGGTTACTAATGCTTTCTTGGAAAGAACACAGAAATTCTTCACATGACCATTATTGCATGATTTTAACGTCACTCAGCACATTATCAAATAAAACCTTTGATTTCGTAATAATATATATATATATATAACTACTCTTCCTATTTTGAAAATTTTCCTTAAAAATAATCTATGACATTTCAAGATGGCTTCACAACATAAAGACAAGTATCTGTTTGGTACACAAGTACAAATATTATTTTGCTTACTAAAAATAATTTCTTTTCATTCTTTAATATTAAGGGGAAAAAAATTATCATTTTTTTAATTCCACAGAAGCATTACAAGAATTAATTTCATTCCAACACTTGCAAATTTTTTGGTCTCTTCTATACTAGTTTTATACTACTGTATTGGCTTTGTGTGGCAAGGTTTTGGTAGTGGGGGGGGGGGGTTACAGGGGTGGCTTCTGTAAGAAGCTGCTGGAAGCTTCCCGTGTCCAACAGAGCCAATACCAGCCGGCTCTAAGATGGACCCGCCGCCAGCCAAGGCCGAGCCAATCAGCGATAGCGGTAACGCCTCTGTGGTAACATTTTTAGGAAGGAAGAAAGTTGGGACAGACGGAAATGGCAGGCGGGGGGAGGGGGTAAAAAATGTAAGAGAAAGAGCCCTGCAGACCCCAAGGTCAGTGAAGAAGGAGGGGGAGGCGATGCTCCAGGCGCCGGAGCGGAGATTCCCCTGCAGCCCGTGGTGAAGACCCTGGTGAGGCAGGCTGTCCCCCTGCAGTCCATGGAGGTCCACGGGGGAGCAGATCTCCACCTGCAGCCCGGGCAGGACCCCACGCCGGAGCAGGTGGGTTCCCGAAGGAGGCTGTGACCCCGTGGGAACCCCGCACTGGAGCAGGCTCCTGGCAGGACCTGCGGATCTGTGGAGAGAGGAGCCCACACTGGAGCAGGTTTTCTGGCAGGAGTTGTGACCCCATGGGGGACCCGCGCTGGAGCAGTGTGCTCCTGAAGGACTGCACGCCGTGGAAAGGACCCATGCTGGAGCAGTTCGTGAGGAACTGCAGCCTGTGGGAAGGACCCACGCTGGAGCAGTTCATGGAGGACTGTCTCCCGTGGGAGGGACCCCACGCTGGAGCAGGGGAAGAGTGTGATGAATCCTCCCCCTGAGGAGGATGAAGCGGCAGAAAATAACGTGTGATGAACTGACCGTAAATCCCATCCCCGTCCCCCTGTGCCGCTGGGGGGGGCTTGGGGGGGGCTTGGTAGGGAATCTGGGAGTGAAGTTGTGCCTGGGAAGAAGGAAGGGGTGGAGGGAAGGTGTTCTGAGATTTGGTTTTATTTCTCATTACCCTACTCTGGTTGATTTGTAATAAACTGAGTTAATTTTCCCCAAGCTGAGTCTGTTTTGCCCATGATGGTAATTGGTGAGTGATCTCTCCTGTCCTTATCTCGACCCACAAGCTCTTTGTTATATTTTCTCTCCCCTGTCCAGCTGAGGAGGGGGAGTGATAGAACAGCTTTGGTGGGCACCTGGCATCCAGCCAGGGTCAACCCACCACAACTACTCTCCATCAGAGATACTAGCAGCTTGGCTCACCAGCAGTGTACATGTAATGACAGCAAAAAGAACTGGCAATGTCTTTACAAAAGGTCAGTGCAAAGATAAAATTATTTTGACTGAGTATAAAATAAGGACTTAAAACATTAAAAAAAATAAAGTCATGGTTGTTTAAAATGACCTGAAATAGGCAGGACAGTTGGACCAAACTTGTTGGAACACTTCCTGCATTGTCACTAGTGGTTTTGGTCACAATCAATACAGTTCAATTACCTTTAGGGTCAATTTAATGTCTGTGTTACATTTTACAATCAGTTCTGAAAGAACAAAGGCTAGAAATTGTTTTTCTTGAAAAACAAAATTAGTAGAAGCTTGACACTGCATACAGTTCAGCAGAATTATAATCCAATTCCAAGTATTTAAATATCATACAACCAGCTGACACGGGAATATTAGAAAAAACCTTAAAATGCCAAGACTCAGCATCTCACATATTGCAGTAAAGCACAGGCTGTAGAGAGGGAATTTATATTTAATGCAAGATTTGCAGAGAGTGAGCATACCAGAAATTTATAATTAGATGGTAATGGGAACAATCCCCTTCTGATCAGTGTTACACCAGTAAGGCTCCGTTCATCAGTGGTGCTGATCCTAATTTATGCTAGTGTCAGTGCAGAAAGAATTAAGCTAGTGTCCTAGACAGACTACTTTTTTCTCACATCCTAACCACAAACATGACACAGCCTAGGATATTTTGAAAATCCACACATAAAAATATACCTGTCAATCCATAATTGCTAAAAAAAGTTACTTATTTTAGTTAGTAGGTACCAAGACCCAGAAGAAGCTCATACTGGGATGTAAAATGAATGAAGGAGCTGCATGTGACATTCCAAGATATATGTTATGGCCCACAACTTACAGAAATGTGAGAACTTATGAACTAGATAGATGCTGCAACACATTAAAAAATATTTTGTTCATTCTTTAGCGCTGGAAATTCTGTGAAGCCTACATTTTTGGCCAATCTTTAAATGCAGCTAGGATTCAGCTTTAGGCCTTATGTTATCATTCATTACAAATTCCTTCAGAATAACTGCACTGTCTGTCACAGCTTAATACTAAAACATTGAAAGTCAGCAATTAACACAGATTTATTACAAAAATAAAACAGAACTGGGAGCTGCAGTAATATCCTCAAAGTAACATCAGTTCTGAATCAATCACACACACAAAAATCAGATATATCATACAGGAAGATATTTATGAGAAATTTTACAAAAAACAGGTATGCAAGACATTTGAATTAATTCATACCTACCCACTGCAACCAATGACTTTATTATACAAATAAGATGGGAGGCCTTTCAGATGAATATTGTTATCCACATAAACATATTGCAGCTCCCGAGAACGACCTAAATCTGGGTTTAGAAAACAAGAAAAGTCAGGGGGAGAAGGGATGACAGTGACAATTATAAGCAAAGTAATTCTCTTTAATTATAAATAAGCTAATCAGACTCCATGTAAGCAAACATAAATAGTACTTCTCAGTTGTAAAATTTCAGCCAATGGTTTTATTATGGATGAGCTGAAAAGCTGTTTAGAAAATAGCATTGAAAATTACTAACACAAAACAAAAGCCTTTTCAGTAGCTCTGAAAATCCCATTATAAATAATTAATTTTAACATTGATAAACTCCAAAGTCAGTTTGAAGAATCAAAGGGACAACTGATTTCAAATCTACAGTGCATACTTCAAGTTCATAAGGTCAAACCTGCTTTCATTAACTGGCCTCATGTCACTGAAATCACAGCTTCACTATCTTTGGTAAAGTGGTAAAGACATAAACAAGAATGTGGTCTGTCCTAGGCTTTCTTTTCTCCAAGAGGAGATGTTTGATTACATTAGCCATAACCAAATACAAACAGTAATCATTCAGAAACAAGTCTGTGTGATGCGGTAATTTACAGAACACAAGAAAATATACAAGCATTAAACTGCAGAATATTCTACAACAGAAGTTGTGGCTACAAGTAAATGATCAATATATCTGAAGGTGTGCTGCTTACATTATTTCTGTTAAGATATTCATGGCTGGCAGTCAAAAGCAGCAAGTACAGCATGTTCAAGCAATACCTTCATGGACTAGAAATATATTAACATACACCCAGATAGGAGCATATAGGTATGGAATATTATTTTGTTTAGAAAATTAAAGTGGAAAAATGGAGCAAAATTTAAAAAGGGAAAATTTAGTTTCTAGGAAGAATTCTTGGAAAAAAGAATTTTGCTTATCAGCAAGATCTAGTCAGTGGTAAAACCGTCTGCTGTCAAAATAAGTGGAAAACATGCTAATGTGAGACATTTAAAGAGACAAACCAAACAGTGAGCTAAAAAGAATAGTCTAAAAAAGTTTTGAACTGGCAAGAAAGATGATATGTAGGATCATCTGGGTAGGCCATTTCATCTGTAGCTCTTATGCTGTTCAAGATACTGGGTTAGGAAAAGACATATGCGTTTAATACAAAGCACAAACTAAGTGAACAATGTTTGAAAGTCTCTCTGCTTGGGAAAGGACAGCTGCAACCCAGACAAATTGCATTATGAAAAAATAAAAAAATAAATCTGTATGCCTCCCAGCTTCTTAAATTTTTATGAGCATGTTATAGAAAATAAGCAAGATAAACAAGCATTTGGCTGAATCAGCCACATTGCAAGATGGTACTAATATCGACTAATTCCAACTTCCCATCTTTATCAACTGTCAATTACCTTGGTTGGCATAAACATAAGGATACCCAGAGAAATTAGCATAGCTTTTGTCCCTTTTGTAATCATGGCCAAGAACAGAATAAAAATTAAAACAATTTCCATTATAGTTCTATTCATAAATTCTATTTGGAATAATGATCTCATCATTCCCTACTATGACTACAGGTAATACAGTCCCTTCTTTATTATTGAATAGTTTTATTGTACGCAAGAGCTCTGGACACCACTTAGTGCAGATAAAGTAAATGATATTTTGAGTGATCCCTCCCCAAACATTTGGCCATCTTCAAACATACTGAATGTCTTCCGCTGTCACCCACTTGAATGGCAGCTGTAAGCACCACAAACCTTAAAAGCTCACTCTGAGGAGCAGCTTCAGAGGATGTCACATTATCAAATCTTTGATATAAAGAACAAGTGATGATACCAACAAAAACAAATAGATTGCTTTTCTGAAATAAAAATGTTAACATAGAAAAACTGAGTTTTGCTTTTTTTTTCTTTTAATACAGACCCTTGCCCTGCAACAGTCTATGGAGGTTTCAGGGACCATAATCTGGACTTTGTCCAAACTGGAGTTACTGGACATTGGGGGACATGTTCAGGCATCACATGCTTCTTTGACGCTGTCCCAAAGACATTCTAGTTTGCAGAGTTATCTGCTGCATCCATCAACTGTCCTGCCGCAAGAAGCAAGTACAAATATCTCTGCTGACTGGTAGGCACTGCTGTGAGATGCTGCTGTACATAGTTATGAGCTAACACCTCAAAGATGATTTATTTTGGCTCAGTATTGCAGGGCTGAAAATAGTTTAGTAAAGTTCTGGGATATTTTTAGATGAAACAAAAACATTGTTATCATACAATGAATAAAAACATTGCAATACTGAGGCACTATAACATCATAAAATATTGTAAGGCTGGAAAAGAATCATCCAATAAAATTTAAAGCAGATAGTATGTGCAGGGCACACCTAACGCTTAGAGAATATTGCCTCATGTTGCAGAAGCCAATTACACTAAGAGGAGCAGAAAACTATGGGTTGCTGGACTAGCTTGAATGTGCTACTGTTTAACTTATTAATTTAGAGAATGGAAGAAAATTTTTAAGAGAGGCTCATCGTGTTCAATTCTACACAGATGTATGCAAATGTGCTGAAAATCAGGCAAGTCAAAAAAAGCCCTAAAGCTGTTCTTTTCATATGCATTGAGGGGGGGAGTTAGGCTGCATCTCATCTCTTCCCTCTGTCTTTATCTTATGCTATGTTTAGATTCTAAGTTCTGAGTTGACTGCATTTCCTAGGTAATTAAAGCAAATTTTTGGATGTTAGACAAAATATCTCAGTGGGAAAAATTCAATAGCCAAAGCCAAATAGCCTGTAACTATAAATGTTCCTTTGATATAGTTTCTTTGCATTAAATAACCAAGCATCTTCTAGTCCCCAAAAGATTTTTTTTCCAGTTTCAAACACTATCCATCAAGTTTAAATTTAAATAAATCACCACTTTAAAAAGCTCTTTGTAACCCATCCACATTAATTTTTATGTCTTATATCAGTCAACAAATATTGTTAACAGTTCTCTAAAAAACATGCTTCTGAAGAACTTTGTAAAATAAGGAAGCTGTCCATCTTTGAAAAGGGTAAAGCTACAAAGAATGTTTTCATGTGGCTTTTGCAAGCACTGTACTGTGTTTAAAACATTTCCACTTTCCTCCTTCCAGGCTCCCAGATCAGAGACCTTTCTCCCAGAAATGACCAAATGCCATGAGTCCTGAACAAACCCCAATTCTATTTTTCCTTTTTTTCCCCTTTTTTTCCCCAAATTTTTTTTCTTTTTTTCTCCTTTTTTTTTCTTAACCTCAGGGCCCTGGCATATGCATTCCACATGGCTGAAGATGGAACAAAAGCACTTGTGTGTCTGCACTGATGCTCTTTTAACCATACTGTGAGGGCAAGGACACAAAAGCAGCATATACCGAGGTAGAATAAGGCCTTTGTTTACTGTGCAGTGATAATTACTAGACCCATTTTCTAAACAAAAAGTGCACATAAACCCTCAATAAAGTGATATAACACTGAATATTTGCTGTCATAACATCCCCTGTACTGCCAGTACACTTGAGAATTTATGGCCTATTTAATTATATTTGTACTTTATTACATAAATCATTTTTACTTTTGCAATATCATCAGATTCAAATTTCTGCTTGCACTGGAATTTGTTTTCAGGCATTAGAGCATTTGTTAATGGTAAAATTTTAAAGCTAAATTTCTGTCAAAGGATAATTCATATTGTAAGCAGATTGACATAAAATGATCAGTAGTTCCATCCTACCATTCAAGAACAGAATTCCTAACCATTTATTAGGGCAGCATGAAAGCTACTCTAACAATAACAGGACTGTCCAGGATGCAGTTTCCAGTTCAAGTTACACATACAATTTGGGCTTTTTTAAAAAATAAATTTATTAGGAAGGCCCAAAGGCTTGGATCCATGCAGTCTTGTTTCTTTGGATATTCAACAGCTGGAAAATACTGGCATATCCAAGAATTAAGCAGAACAAATGACTAATTCATTATTGTTTACCCATCTGCTTCTTTACATACCAGTTCTGAAAGTCACAAAGTGGGATCAGGTATTTTTATTGTATTTTGTAAAACTGGTTAATAGTGTTACACTTTTTTCTTATGACACATGTGCCCACAAACTTAAAAGAATGCACAGGACAAAAAACTACGTAGTACCCTTCCAGCAGTGCTGTGAAAGTATTGTGTGCTGCTGAAATAAACCTTACACCTATCAATCTAGGAACAGGAAAATGCAGATTTCTGTAACACTTAACAAAAGGCTCTACTGGCAGCTACAAGGGACATACTTAGATGAGGAAGAATGGATTCCTTGGCATAGTACATGTCAACCACCATATGGAATAAATGAAGTAAATCACACATTAAAAAGCATTAAGCAATATGTTCCAAACATATTTCTTCTAACATGGACATGTCTAATAAAAAAGAGAAAAACCCCACATTCTGTCAGGAGATGAATAAATTGTCTGCTTTTCAACTCAGCTCCCTAACTGAAAAAAATCGTTTGACAATTCTTGCTTGAATATCACTTGTAGATATTTCTACAGTATCTTTCGCTGTTATTTAATGTCCTTACTCAGTCATTAACTAGTAAAGTGAAGTTGGATGTAAGAATACACACAAAACAACCATTAGCCAACATGTGCAGCTAGCAGAAATAATGCTACAATTATGCCTTAACTTCAGTAAAACTCCAAGAAAAATATTTTCCCATACAACAGATGGTAAATTTAATCTTTCTCTTTTTCAATGCACTAACTCTATCTTCTACTTTATTTCATCACATCTTGACCACTCTGAAGCCCTCTGATTCTTCTGAGGAAGGATTAAACATTTACATTTATACTGTGCTGCTTTTCCTCTGAACTCTAGGATTTATGATTCAGTTTCATATCCACAGATAGCAAATTATCTCCAAATGTTCACCAGTGAGTCACTATTAAGAACTACTGAACAAGGTCAATTGACAGTCTTTGATGTTTCCCGTTATTTTAAAAGTTCCTTTTGAATGTTTTGAATTTAAGTCTAAAAATAAAGAAAAAAGAAGGTGTGTCATTATATTAGAGATTTATTCCCTTCTTTTGAACTTAAAACACTTCTGCAGATCTACGGCTCATCCAGGTCATAGCTTGCTCACAGATAAGCTACTAGCGCAAAAGTAGCAAAAACTGTTATCCTTTAATATTTCACACCTCATCTTACAAAAAAATTAAAAAGATTCAACTTCCTGTCTCATGAAATGGAGTTAGATAGAAATATTTGCCAAAATAGGGGAAGTTATTTTGCTTGTTTTAGTTAGTACTGTGGAATCTGGATGATGCATCCTGGAACTCATTTTCTCATTTATATAATGACATATGTTGGAACATAACTAAAACACTATGTCTGGACACATTATTTGCACTTACTTTCCAGTAAAATAAACTAAGGTGCTAAGAAAATCAGAAAGATCATAAACTCCTTTAAAGACTAAATTGCTAGCACTGAAAAAATTAAGTTAAAGGCATACAATGTAATTAATTTAGAAATTATAATCTCATTTTTAGCCACCTCAATTTTCAGCTTCTTTTCAATGTGATTATCATAACTTCATCTGCACCTAATTAACACTGAACTCTGTATTCTAGAAAAACTATTAATGGCTATTCAAATGACATGACAGATCCTGCATGTGTGTCTGTATTTCAGCAGAGATTAGCCCCTGGCAGGGCTAAGAAGTAACAAACACAGGGAAGAGGACTTGCTTTTCACGACCAGAATACATAGTCCACACTTACTGACAACACAACTACTTCCCACAACAAACCACCACATGCTGACTGCACCTCCTACTCCTGAAGGCCTGGTTCAACACTTCCAAACTTTGAAAGGGTTGAGAAGGCGGCAGATAAATTCTTTCCTGGGCTACTACTGTGGAAGTTTTGATGGATGCCTATACACAGCACAAACTAAACCTTTGATAGATTTTGCAGTACTGACATTCCTAATCATGAAAAATAATTTATGTGGAGTCACTGGGATTCCACAGCAAGTTTTAGACACTAGCTGAAGAATCTTAGTTAAATCATCAGATCCAGCAAACAGAAACAGATCATTACCCAAAGTGGCAGAAGTCAGATTACATAGTACCGTATTTAAACACAACATCATTTAAACTTTTTTCCCCTTCAGTTGGCTAAAAATAAAGCAAATTTGATAGCTGACCTATGCTTTAAAACAGACATGAAACCTCAACCTGCCTTTTTTTTTTTTTTATCAACATATTTTCCAACAATATGATCACTGTGACAACTCCATAAACAGAGTTTGTAGAGACCACCAAAGAAAATCACTTGTTGAGGGTTTCTAGTTTTGGTTGGTTTTATTATTATTATGTTTGTTTGTTTGTGTTTTGTTTGTTTGTTTGTTTCCTTTTGGGACAGAAGGTTTGTTTTCCTGTCTCTTCTCTGACCTATCCCCTGCCCAATGACAGTGGTGACTCACCAAGTGGCAAAAATGCAAGGCGGTTTCCAGCCATGGAGAGCTCATTGAGGCTTGGTAGTTGGCACAGGTGGCGGGGAACATACCACAGGTGGTTTCGGTCTGCGGTCAAGTACTGCAGTGAAAGGCACATATGCAGCCTTTCAGGTAACGTTATCAAACGATTGGTTGAAATGTCCAGTGTTTGTAGCTCCCTCAGGTCTCCAACCTCTACAATCCAAACAGGAGGAATTGAGAATTATTAATATAACTATTTTCACAAACAAGACCAGAAAAATCTCACATAAATCAAAAACAAAGGTCAGTTAGCTGTGCTGTTTTTCTCTTAAGAAACTGTTCTGTCAATCCGTGTTGAGAACTGATACAAATAATCCCCATCATCATCTTATTTCAAATCTTTTTGATGAGGAACAGTTATCAGTTAGGCAGTATGTTTAAACACGAGATCTCTCAAGATAGAGAATTCCTGAATTGTGACAATTACTACTGTCAAAAATATCAAGCAGTTTCCTGGTCCTACATCAGAACTAGGAAAAAAAAAAAAACAAAAAACAAACAACAAACCCCAAACAAAACACATCACATAGCTTACTGTTATTGAGGGTGTTTTGCATGACCCCAAATTCATGCAAATTCAAATTAATTTAAAGAAAAAAATAATTGAGGATGCAATGCTTATATCCACCTTACTTAAGATTCTCTTGCAATGAGACTTACAAATGCATGCATAACACTTCTTGCTTAGTGACAGTCTTTCACCAAGCATGCTTAGGAACAACAGCTCTGTCTTCATAATACAATTCAAAAGACCTAGTTTAAATTAGAAAAGAAATTTCTTAATAACCTGTAAATTATATTGCTATGTTACATTGTAGGAAGATATTACAGTAAGCGCTAACCTATAGTTGTAATAATTAGTTACAGCTTCTAGAAATTCTTTTTTAACACTAAGAATTTTAAAAGTACATGTTGTGTTTTAAATAGTATTGTATAATTTTTTTATGTAGGTAACAAATGAAGTTCTTAAAAGTCTGCAAGATGTGATCACACAAGTAGCCTCCCTTGTACAACAGTGATTTTCCTTGTGTCTGGTCTGTGGGACCAGGATGCACTTCTTCAGGGACTGACTGAGAAATTTATTAAGCAGCTCTACAAGTTATCTCATCATTTATTTACTTATTTTTTTACAGTTGCTCTAAAAATTGGATAACTCTATAAATTCTTTTCCCCAAACATGGGGAAACTGTAAACAGTTTTGCTTTGTTTTTAAATACTTTACAGCAATGGAACCAACTCATGAAGTGCTTGATGCCCCTTAATTCTTACTGCAGTTCTGAGCAGCTTGCAGAGCCAAATGTACTTTGCTCTCAGCTGAATGAAACCAGCTCTTGCATCTGATAACTGCTAAAACAAGGTTCACTAGAATTTTCTGCGCAGAAAACACCAGACAATCTACACAATTCACAATCCGCACAATTTACATCTCTATCACCCATATTTTTTAAAAAGATATAAATAGGGTAACACTCTTTAAGTTAAAGCTAAACAGAAGCTGTTGTGCCCTTAAGCGCTCTCTCTGCGGCACGAGCTAGAAAATTTGCTATTCCCTGAGCTCTGAGGTAGCACCTTGTATACTACACCCAAAGAAGAAAACAAAACACTAGGTTAATTTCAAGCTGTCTTCTACACAACGGGGAAAAAAAATGCCAAATCTGAAGTTGACCTTGGGAAAAACTGCTATAAATGTTACTTTCAAGACTGAAAACATGAAATAAAGGGAAGTTATAATTCAGTATAAGAGATTTTCACAAAAGTACTAATTAAACAAAATGTGTGCACATATAAAAGGAGTTTCTGCTCACTACAAACAATCCCAGCATTAACTACAATAAAGAATCAAAAACATAGTACATGCATCCTTTTATAAAATATTACTGACAGAAGTAGCTGCTATACACAGATGACCACATTCTTCAAATCTCTTAGTTTTGATGTCAACAGGAATCCTAAGCTTTATTTTAAAAGTCTTTGGGTTTTTTTTACTGCGAGATTGAAAATGAATGGCAAAAGCAAAATAATCACTACCAAATAGCAAAAGACTACTGTGCAAAAGAACTGCATTAGAACTCATTTTTAAAGAGTTTTATATTCATCACAAACAAAGCCATATGCTTGAAAACACTGACAGGAAAAGAGCCACCTACATTCAGCCAAACCACTGACCACATGCAGTCAATAATAGGCCTAGCTATTTTCATGCACTAACCTTTTTCTCTGCCACTAAAAACAGTTTTCTAATTCAGTTTAGGTCCAAAATCCCATAAATGTTACGGTTGGCAAAGCTGGCAGAGTTTCAAAGGCATTGCTAGAATGATATGTTTCAAATCTAAGAGGAAATAAAAGTATTCTCATTTTATCCTTCATCCAAGAAACACATACTTGCCCAAAACTTCATCCTCTCTACCTTACTCTTCCAATGCATACCAGATGTAAACATCCACTTTCAACATACAGTGCCATATGTTACAGAAACACCCATCGACCCATGATAAAGTTAAAAAGTAAACCAAACAACTTCAAGTGCCATCAGATTAAAAATATAACCCCCAGATTCCCCACTATAGTGTTGAAAGCTCATTTTGAAGAACATGCTCAGACATTTACTAATGAAACTAAATTGGTTTCAATCTTGTTAAAGCAAAGGAAAACAATAAAGAGGAATAACACAAAATATAAACAATCCATTAATAAGTTTTTCAAGCTTTTAGTTACTATATACTATTATCCATGCTTTAAAAACATAAATACTGAAGGATGCCTTGGCTAACAAACAGTGAAAGACTTACAAATCTCTCTTTTGCTATCACCTCATCAAGCACTAAGATACATATGAGAGGTCGACTTTGGAAATTTCAGGCAGACCCAGTAAAGAAAATAGCTATTCCCAAATAAAAAGAACTGACAAAGAAGGGACTTCTATTCAGATTCCCACCCCCGCCCCTGAGGGTAACAGAGAGACAAGCATTATACATCACTATTAAACCACACTGAGGAGTTCCAATTACGTTTAAATGAAATTCATAAATGAATAATTTAAAATTTATATTAGTTCTAGGATCAACACTATCAAAATCAACATGGCAGAGCACTGAACCCCATTTTGATATCAGAAGCCAGAAAAAAAACCTCAGTAGCTTTGTTAATCAGAAAGACCTGAGTCCAGACGTGAAGTTCCTGTTGCTAGTTCTTTGGACCCAAGTGTTTCAGTCATGTCCATCTGCACAGATTACTGCCTTCACATATAGCTGGGCAATTCTGTAGCTTGGCCATATGGTACAAATGTGTTCATGGCATTGTACACACGAAGTGGCTGACAGACTGTAAATCCGCACACTACCTTACTTCACAGAAACTTAAGTGCAGGCTTATACACAGAGTCCTGCCTACAACCTCCTAAAGGTGGTTTCAGTGACAAGAGACATACACATAAATACTTCCCTGTATTCTAAAACTGCAAGCACTTGACTAATTAATTCATCTTTTTCATCCCTGATAAAGATTCAGAAGTGATTACTGTGGCTCCAAAAAGCAGCCTTTGCATTCATGGTAATAGCTTTCCCAACCCCTTGGAGAGAGGGTCAAGTGAACTGTCATGACATGCATTTGGGTGTTCAAAAGGAAAACTGCCAAATACATTTCTCTCTCAACACAAAGAGAAAAGAAACATCAGCATACCTTTAAAAAAAAAAAAAGAGAAAGAAAGAAAGAAAGTGAAACCTTGAAAGATTTCAGGAAATTTCCAAAATTATTGACCTTCTAACAGATTGTATTTGTATAAACATACCTAGCATCAGGAAAAAGAAAAAAAATCTATTTCTGATTCAGATGGTTTAAATGCCAGTCTTTAATTCCCATGGCTTTACATGAAGGAAGAAAAAACATCTGGAAGTAAGCAGCCTATGCAACATATAATAATTGCCAAAGGCAATTCAAACTTCCTTAACCTTCTGGGGGTACAGGCCTCACCAGCTGCATAACTCGAAAATAACTAACAGTTTTCTTTACGTTTCAAGAGCAATCCCACCTTTCCCTGTTGGGCCATAACCCAAAATTTCATCCAAACATATATGAAACACATACACAATTGGATTTGAGTGTATGGAAGGCATGGATTTACTTTAAATCAAATGCTATCTGAGTCTTTCCATCCAAGTAAAGGAAAGAAGGGGACAGGAAAGGGCTACAGACCTACCTGCATGAGAATGCACCTCAAAGCAGGATATTAAGAGAAAGCAGAGAACCTACAAGGAATGGAAAAAGGGACTGATCAGCAGAGAGAGCTGGCACTTAGAGGTCACGCCACAGAACTTAAATGAAAACTGCCAGTAGGCCAGGAAAATGGGAACTCACAGTCAAACAAAAGGTTTCTCAACAAGAAATAAAAAGCAAGAAATGAAGAACTGGTGTCAACAAGGCGTAGAAATTAGGAGGACAGACCAAATATTAAATTAGTTTTTTGCATCATTTTTTCCTGTAAGAATAATGCTGTGTATGAGGACAGAGACAGAATACCTCATGGGAACAAGGACAAAGCACTGAAAATTACCACATCCATTACTAAAATGAAATGAGGCTGCTTAAAAAATTTCCATCCCAGAACACTGAAAAAATGGGTTATCTATCAAAATTGCAAGCTCAGGCACAAAGATTCTCAATGAATAAGACTTTTTCTGGGATAGCAGCCTAGGGCTGGAGAAGAGATGTGGAACCTGTGTTCAAAAAAGCCCTGTTAACATGAACTTGGCGCTCTTCAGTATCTTGTAACAATTGTTCTAAGGGGAAGGAGCAACCAAGAGTAACCAATGACTGGAACATAAATAGGAAGCAGAAGGAAAACGCAACCCAGATCTCTCCAAATGTAAATCATGTTATACTGGCTTATCTTTCTTCAATGACATTTTTTGGTTAATGGTAACATATGAGTATCACATCTCATGGCAAACTATTGGGCTGGAGAAAACATTACTAGTGGTGTTCCTCAAGGGTCTACTTTGTTTAGAATTTCTATTTTCTACCTTGGTTAAAAACCCCCTAAGTTTTAGTTTGCTGTTGACACAAGCATTTAAAGTATTGCTAATATGACAGAGAACCAAATTATCATACAGGAAGAAGAGCAAGAACTTTTAGACTGAAGTGACCACAATGGAATGAGAAATAACAGAAAATAAGGATGATAAGAAGGTGCTGCAAGTCAGGCCTCTGCTTGAAACAATGAAGGAAGAGAAGGATCAGCTATATTGGTTCACCACCTAAGGATAATGAGCCACCAGTGAAAATAACTAATGCAACTTCTATATATAGCCAGCACTGTATTAGGAGCAGGAAAGTATGTTAATATACCTTAGTATTGTAGGCAATAATGATGATCTTGCTATTATCCTACGAACATTTGTATCTACCACTCTGCTACCAAAGGGTTCTAACATGGAGGCGATCCTCTCCCTTGCCTGTCATCCACTCTGCAATGCCAGCAGCATGTCACTGTTTAAGGCTGCAACATGCTGTACTAAAAATCTTTCCTATATAACATGGAGTAATGTTTTCCACCTTGTGGTACCCAGAGGGACATATTCCTATGAATCCTTACAGAATCAAATGCTGTGATGACTGGCTGTGATTGTGAAACACTGGACTTTATGCACCCAGTGATCCCTCTCTATACTGGGGTCTAAAAAGGACCTTGGTTGCTTCAGGAAAAGAACAGAAGGTGCTAAAAGTGGCTACCATGCTTCACCCCTGAAAGAACGTTTTAATCAACTTCCATGAATCTGAGTACAAGACACATTTTCCTATTAGAGCTATAAAACCATGCAACAGTGAGTAAAAGGCGTTTGAAGTCTTTCATACTTACAGAGCTTATCACCTGTCCCATTAGAAAAAAATGCAAGTCTCTATACATGCCTGTGAATTTGAACTATAATACTATTATCAGTTAAAACTGTAATGGACAGGAAATCTAAGTTTAAATCACTGAAAGCTTGATAGAAAAGATCTCCTTTAGATCTGTTCCGGGATGCCTCAGGAGACTTAAATAGATTTTAAGATGGTTAAAACAAATTAAATATCCTATTATATATTACGTTACATTTACTGTCCTACCACGCAGCTCACGTTTCATAGCCTATAAAAATTAAATTTTCTAGCACAAATTGGCACTTATGATAGACCTGTGCCATCTTCAAACAAGGAAGTTTGACCATAACTGAAAATTGGCATCATTAGATTTAAGGACAAAGAAAGGGGGAGGCAAATTGAATGACATTTACATTTTGACACTGCTGTATGCAGATCTGTTACTGTATTGTTAGTGAAAGAGCTTGAAAAATGTTCTGTTTCTCAAGCCTAACACACCTGAAGATGATTCTTTCCTTGTATTTTTCCCATGTAGGCTAACATTTGCTCAATATTTAAAGAAAAAAAAAAAAGGACTGGAAGAGACATTTTGGTACTGCAGCAACTATTTTATGAATAACCTGTTTTAAAATAAGGTGCTGAATACAAGTTCAAACCCATAAAAATTCTATGAAAAAAGGCTTCTATCCCAGCTGATCAAACTTGAATCTATTACTTTTAACCATACTTATGGTTGCATTTCACACACACATCCTGGCTGGAAAGAACAGGGAAAAAGATTTTCTGGGGTAAAGTGACACCTCAAAAATGTTCTCAATTCTCAGTTTCACCTACTTCAGCCATAAACTATATTGACTCTTCTCCAAAACATTTAAGCAGCAGATAAAACTCAAAACCAAGTGAAAAATACATACTTCTATTGAACATACCCAAATAGCATCTGTTTTTCCTCAACCTTTCTAAATGCCACAAGCCAATTTAGTAACAAATCTTACTTATTTTGCACCATCATTCACAAGCAAAGGTGAGGAAAAGTGGCCTTCTAAAGTCCAATCTTGCTAAACAGTAATTTTAGTTCAGCGAAAAGCGGCTGAAAACAGACATCAGGCATGAGGGTCTCATTAAGGCAAACTCATCTAAAAGGTCAGTGGTTCCCCATCTTTTACCATAATTAAGCTTAAATTAACAAAACTGGCAGCCTTGTGCATTTTATGGGTCCGGCACTCTGCGCTTTTCTCAGCATCAGCACTGAAGCACCAGACAGAGAGCACAGATCCAGACTAGTTATCAGGTTATGCTCCATATTTCCCCCCAGTGCAGGTTTGGAATTCTATTTTCTTCCATAATTTGATGGTCTCACTGAGAACAGTTAGAACAAATCAATTATAAAAAATACCAGAAATTAACATACACAAGAAAAGTGGAAAAGGTGGGCGAAGGGGCAAAAAGGATAAGGGGGGGGGGGGGAGAAGTTTACGCACAAAGGAAAGTCAAGGCCCTGAAACTATCAGGTTTGCAGTTGTTTGGTTTTGGTTTTTTTGTTTGGGCTTTTTTTTTTTTTTTTCTTTAAAAGACAACCTATCCTTTCATTTTGTTCTAGTGTACTTTGCCTAGTACTTTACTGCCCCACAGCAAAGTACTACTGCTACACAAATATGTAATAGATGTGAAATTAACGTATTAATATTATTCTATGGTTTTATTAAACAATATGCCAAATTGTGGACAGAGGAGCCAAAATGAACTGTGAAGAGACAGAATCGTACTTTGTCAAGTATATTGCATGAAAAATTCTGCTAGCACCTTACAGAAAAGTCTCTTCTTTAGGAAGTGATATAGTTCTGCTGTTGTCTTTCCTTTGAGGAGCAGCTGTTTTCCTTTTTCTGGGTGTTCCTGGGTGGTATGAACATAAACAAATGTGAATGAATAAAGCATAAGACCTATTACACTTTTCTTGTTTTGTTTATGTCTTACCATCTTTACTGCTGCACATCATCTACAGTTCACTGTGCACTAATATCACTACATGGTAAGAGGGGGAAAAGCCTTCCAGAAAAACTTTGTGAGTAAAATAAAGAGCTAATAATTTGAACTCAAGATGCCAGCCAGCTAGAGATGCCTACTTAAGTACCCTGCTTTGATTAAATACAAACCAGTAATCACCTAAAACAAAGGCAAACAAAATGAGCATCCTAAAGAGGTATCAAGGATGGCTTAGTGCCTTGGTTTAACCCCAGCCAGCAACTAAGCACCACACAGCCACTCACTCACTCCCCCGCCATCCAGTGGGATGGGGGAGAAAATCAGGAAAAGAAGTAAAACTCGTGGGTTGAGATAAGAACAGTTTAATAGAATATAAAAAGAAGAAACTAATAATGATAATGATAACACTAATAAAGTGACAGCAGTAATGATAAAAGGATTGGAATGTACAAATTATGCACAGTGCAATTGCTCAGCACCCGCTGATCGATGCCCAGTTAGTCCCCGAGCAGTGATACCCCCGCCCCCACTCCCCCCAGTTTATACACTAGATGTGGCATCCCATGGTATGGAATATACCGTTGGCCAGTTTGGGTCAGCTGCCCTGGCTGTGTCCTGTGCCAACTTCTTGTGCCCCTCCAGCTTTCTCACTGGCTGGGCATGAGAAGCTGAAAAATCCTTGATTTTAGACTAAACATTACTTAGCAACAACTGAAAACATCAGTGTTATCAACATTCTTCTCATACTGAACTCAAAACATAGCACTGCACCAGCTGCTAGGAAGACAATTAACTCTATCCCAGCTGAAACCAGGACACTCAGGAAGCCACAGAGACAGGGCCAGTCCTGGCTATAAATTCTCAGGCAGCTTTTTCCTTTCTTCTTCTTCAAAGGAAAAACTTCAGATCAACACGATGGACTGGTCTCTCTGACAAATATAGATTAGTAGCTCCTAACTTGTTACTACACTAGTGTCTAAATAATCCAAGCAAAGACCTATCTGTTGCGACTGTTGCTATCAACGGTTTCCAACCAACTGGAAACAGACACATCTTTCTTCCTTTTCTTGAGGTTGGTGGGTTTGATTTTTTTTCCTTCCTCACCAAGAATTAACTAAACGCATAACGAATGCAATAGGTCCAGGTTAGATTTTCATCTTTCAGTGGAAAAGTATTATGCTATATCAAGCCAAATTATGCTTATTTATATTACTATTGGGAGATATGAAAGAACCCTCTTCCCTGAAGGTAGACTCTGTCCCCATAACAAAAAAATGCAACTACAAATTTGAATGGGGTGAGGGAAAGAAAAAGAATCAAAGGAAGCTCTTCAGTTCGGAACCACTCTTAGGGCAGTGGAGTCACCATATCTGTTTTTGAAAGGAATGCTAACAGATGGGATTGTCTTAACTGAAGTCCTATGAAAATAAGAATTCTTCCAGGCCACTGGAAGTTACTACAAATTGCAACAGTAGTTACAAGGCAGGGACTGGCTAAACATTCACAGGAGGTATTCCCACTATAATAGAGGTGCATCTTTCTTAAATATAAACTATGGATTCTGATGCCCTTTACTAGCAGCATTAACAGGAGCTTCTCTTGCTCCTCCTCACTTGCCCAGCTCATTTGTGCTGACCAGTGTGTGGCCTCCCACCAGACTCGCTAATTCAGCGGTTGAGGAGGACAGGCAGGCGCTACTATAATGAGAAAATGGCATGAACCAACTACTAACAGTTTCTAACTAAGATTATCACCAAAAAAGAAGACATCTGACGTCAAACAACACTAGCAGTGTTCTGATTTTCAAAATGCTGAGAGCAACTGCAAGCCTTATCTTAATCAGTGGAAGATACTGCTGTTTAGTGTTTCAAATCAGCACAAAAGACAACAAGTAAGGCTTGTAATTATACTCCCCCCGCCCCCCCCATCACACACA